>NC_034010.1:3814893-4077835 GCF_000346465.2 Prunus persica
GTATATATATATATATATAATATGTGTGTATATATGTGTATTATAATATATACATGGGTTTAATTCATATATATATATATATGGGTATGTTATAATACAGTCCCCTTCTATTGAGGGATCCCTCAAATAAAATTATTTGAGGGACGCATTTTAGGGTACCTTACAATTTTTTTCCGAATGATCCAAACCATTTATTTTTTAGGTCTTCATTCATAGATCATCCTTACAAAAAATTAGACAAATCAAAAACCGTTTCGACATTCAGTTGTATCTTACAAAATCAATGAACACGGTGCTTCAAGAAAGTACTAAAATTTCAATAACTCAATTGAGTGGTCAAATGATATCGGATTCAAGTGATTTTTTGTAGAGATGATATTTGAATGAGTATCTACAAAATAAACGGTTTGGATTACTGCAATACAATCCGGAGTGGGGCCTACAAGGGATGTCCCTCAAATAAGCTTATTTGAGGGATCCCACAATGGAAGCTCTCTGTGTTATAATAATAATATAAATGATATATACGTGTATACAGTGGCGGATCCACCATGGGGTCAATCGGGTCAGACGACCCATGGCAGCCCTGGAAATGGCTGGGAAGTCCCTTGTTGGCATTGGCAGCCATGGGAGACAACCCAATGGAGAAGAAGATATCGAGGGAGAAGAAAGAGGGAGGAAGAAAAAAGAGAAAGAGAGAGAGATGGAGGAAGAAGAAGAAGACAGTGATTGAGAGGGAGAAGAAAGAGAGAGGAAGACGAGAGAGAGAAAGGGAGGAAGAAGAGGAAGACTGTGATTGAGAGGGAGAAGAAAGAAGGCACTGCAAACACAAATAATAATAAAAAAAGAAAGAGATCTGTTAGGGTTTTTTTTATAAATATTTTTATAATTATGTTGGGTAGACCTATAAATACTAAAAGTACACATAACTATAGTAAAGATATCACTTACCATAGTGGCCTCTAAATTGAAAAGAACTTTTTGGTCAAGGGTTCAACACCCATTGTGCTCATTTGGTTGTAATATTCTAGATATTTTATTATTTGGGTGGGTTTATTTATTATTTGGGTTAGTTTTTGGTGTGTGTATTTATTATTTGGGTTGGTGTTATTATTTTGATGAAATTTATGGTTTACAGAATACATATATGGGCTTGATTTATTGAATGATGTTTTTGCTAATTGGAATAAGTTTGGCGTGTTTTTTAATTTTTAGCATTGTTTTTATTCTAAAAACAAATTCATAACTTTAACACTATGACCCCATGGGGTAACAATCCTGGATCTGCCACTGCATGTATATATGTATATTATAATATATATATATTATACATTTATAATGTATATGTGTATATACGTGTGTATATGTATATTATAGTACATATATATGTGTGTGTGTGTGTGTGTGTGTATTATAATATATAATATATATTACATATATACAAGTATATTATTATTGAAATATACCCATGTATACATATACACATATTATACATCATATATATATGTGTGTGTGTGTAAATTATAGTATATGTGTATGTAAGTATAACAATATATATATATGGGTATATAATAATAATAATAATAATAATATATGTTGTTATTATTATAATATAATATACGCATCTTATACATTAATGAGCATGAGACTAGTTGATCGTCCATTTCCACATGGGTTTAGTAGTCATTTCCTAAGTAGGTGTTTTTGGTGAGCCCAGTATTAGCAATCTCATCTAAGATTAGGATTAGATGAAATATACATGAGACTAAATTTAGTCCAAGCTAAGCATGTGTAACAAACGGCCCCTACATGACTTCCACAAGCCATGAGTGACACCTAACAATATATTATAGCTACCCAAGCTAAATAGAATTCATTGGAGAACCTATTTAGTTGTAATTGCAATGCGGACATAATGCGTACCAATCTTTGCGGATTACCATTGTCCAATCAATGATCCTATGACTATGAACATTTTAGATGTGATATATTATAATGGAAAGGTTTTGTTAGATTGCTTTCCATATATATCGTAATCCATGGACTTGTCACTTTATTGGCTTTGTATAAGTTTCATAAAGTGATTTTCATGCTCTATTAATTATATTTATGTAGTGGTATGTCCATATAAGTTTCGTCTCAATATTGGTTTCGTCCACTCAAATTTTCAGGCCAATATCTTCTTCAAGATGAAAAAGAAGACAACTTTGTTGATGTTTTGGCTCACCTAAAGATGTAAGACATATGAGGAATTGAGGAGTTGGGGAAAATGACTGATCATGGCAAGTTGGCGACCGGCCAGGATTGCCCAAAGAGAAGCTGTTTCATGAAGCAAGAGAAACAACCAATCGTTTTGGCCAGACAACCGGTCGATGTGATGCTAAGAGCAAGTGTGGGGGGACTTGCTAGAAACAACTAGTCATGTATCAGTCCATAGACAATGACTAACCCCATAAGTCACTAACTTAGGGCCCCAACCATTTTCATGGAGTCCATATCTATTATGAATCACAACAAGCCAGACGGAATCGGTTGCCAGTTGAAATCTTACAGCCAATTACCATCATTCCCCACCCTTTCTTTTATCTTCAAGAAGAACCACAATTTTCCACTTCACCATGTGATCCTTACCCGCTTAATTAACTAATTCCAGCATAAAATTCCTCATGAACCACTCCAACCTAGGAGCCACCTTAGTAGGAATCTTGATTAAAGATAAAAAATAGATTGGCGTACTACACAACACCGATGGTATAAGCGTCAAAATTCATGGTTCACGAAATATGAGGAGGTAAAGAAGTTGAGAATCATCCATCTCTCTCATCTTCATGCACTATGATCCATGACAACATATTGATGACTAAATGCATAAACACTCAAAAAAAATATTAAATGATTAAAATTGAAGTTGAAGACAAATAACTTAAATGTGAAAACAATCCCCAACCTATATTAAGGGATTAAATTTTCTTAGGTTACTAAGGTGAGGCTATGAGTTAATAATTGTAGTTGTTGTAGAAGTTATGGTATTGAAGGAGCACTCATACTTTTACATTTTTGTTATAAATGTATCAACATGATTATAAGGCCTTGATAAGTGCTTTATTTCTTATATTTTTAGACCATTTTTATTTGGCTTTTGTAAGGAAAGTTAATTTCAAAGAGCCTTATTACTTTACTTTCTTTATTTTCAGTTTTACTGTGCTTTTAAAAGTTTTATTATATGTAGTGGAAGCCTATGCGACGTTGAAGGGGATCATGTTGGCTAGTGAGTTGGGTGCCACCCACGTGCTTATTGAGACTGATTTGAAGAAGCTGGTCCAAGTAGTTGGCAATGGTGATTGGTCTATCTATACGATTGTATTTGTCATTAATACAAGTTCCTTTTCTTCTTATTCTTGGTCTTGGATTCCTCGGTATGTAACTGTGTAGTCGATGCAATTGCGGCAAGTGCGAGGCAGAAGATGCTCAAGGAAGTCTGGTTAGACAAGCCCTTATCTTCCTTAGTCTTTGTTCTTCAAGCAGATGGGCTGCCTTGTCTGCCAAGGGGGTAGGAGTTTAGTTGGAGGCTGACGTGCACCCACTGGTGGCGTCTCATGTTCTGGCCCTCTGACTATGTTTTATGGGTTGTAGCTTCTTTTATTTCTACTAGCCTTTCTGGCTTTGTGCATGATAGGAGGTGTTGTTCCTCTCTTCGCCTTGAGCCTTATCGTGTATTTGCCTTCTTTCCTTTAATGAAGTATATCTCGACCCAAAAAAAAAAAACCGTTTATGATGAAGCAATGACGTGATTATTTGCAAGGTCTAAAATATCGATGGTATCAGAAATATTGGTAGTCCAAAAAAACAGAAATTTCGATCGAAATATCGGGATATTATCGATATTGATAAAAATTGAATAAAAACCACGGAAATTGTAAGAAAAACTTGCAAATTTTTATTGAAACTTTGGAGGATGTTTATTCAGTCAATTATCTATTAGTTTATCACAAAAAATTAGAAGGAAATGCATTCCATGATGGGTTAACTGATTTAAGTTGATTATATAGCGAGCTGACAAACACTGTGAGTGTAGAAAATATGTAGTAATTAATGAAGAAGATTAAACACACCATAATCATTTATATATTATGATTTACTATAATATTTTACACTTTATACATTGCATGGTAAGATACATGAGTGACTTAGTACCACACAGAGTTCTTATGAGGTTCAAAATTTTCACTATCTTCATCATCAATATGTGTAGAGTAAGTGTATTGTGAAGAGTAGTTATCAAATGATAAACCCCCAAAATAGTTTTGTATGTAATTGTTCAAAACAAAACAATATAAATATACATATTTTAACATATTATCACAAAAACATAAGCAACATAGTGGTTAAGGCGTTAAAGGAGTGAAATGGCAAGGGTTTGAATCCCCTTTGTGTGTGTGCTTTGTGTTTTTTATTTTTATTTTTTCCATTACATTGATATTTTTGATATTTTCGATATTATAGCAACATTTTGACAAAATATTGCTAAAGTGTGAGTGAAATTATCGACATCGATATTTTTCCATATTATCGTCAATATTATCGATATTTATACGATATGTGTATAGATACATTCCGAAATATCCGTGACTCAAAAAAACGATAATATCCTCGATATTTCGTTGATATTATCGATATTTTATACTATGGTCTGATTGTACCATGGATTAATTAACTCAGGGTGTATTAATCAATGCGCTCGCTCTCTCTCTCTCTCTCTCTCTCTCTTTAAATATCAAGTTGTTTTGAATGAGCCGTGGCTCCAATGATTGCATCTTTACCGTGCAAATTGCTCTTCCTTTTTATATTAATATTCAAAAATTACAGCATGGCCTCATTAAAACGTTTTCAAAAAACCCAGTGGGTACAAAACTAAGGAAAAAGAGTGCCCAAAATACTAATAATATATTAAAAACGATACTACTTTCTGCACTTCGTTTCACTTTTTCCCACAAATGGGTTTGTGGGATTCGTATTCCGCCTAGTTAAGAAATACTCTGTGGTAGTTCTTCTTCTGGCAGTTTGGATATGAATCCTCCCACCCTGGATGGACGCTGTCCAAATGGTTGTCCAAAGCTTTTTGGCTAGTGAAGATCTTGGAATGCTGGTAACCATTGTTGGACACACAGAGGGTGCATCTCTTGCTATTGTCTTCTGCCTTCACCCCCTACACCTGAGGTGCGTGCTTGTGATTTTCAATCATGTGCTTCAGTAGTGCTTGAGGATCATTACAGGAGAACTCATAGCAGTAGCCGCAGAAAATCTCGTCCTCATAGGGATTCATACTAATTTTCAACTAATAAGAGAACTCATAGCAGTAGCTGCATATATAAAGATATAGTATACAACCCACTCAATAAATGGATGGGCCAGGTCGGGCTTTTTCTCGATCTGCCTGGTGGGCCCCCATCGGCCCATGGTTTCGCGGGCCTAATGATGACCACTATTTGTGGGCCTCATACTTCTCATTGTTCAAAAATACTTTGTGGCAATTTTTTTTTCTAGCACTGTGGGTACAAATCCTCCCACCTTGGATGGACCGTGTCCATATGTTTGTCCAAAGCACTTTGATCAATGAAGACCTTTGCATGGTCATACCCATTCTTGTGCACACATAATCTGTATCTCTTGCGATTGTCTAGTGCTCTCAGCCCTTGCACCTTAGGTGCGTGCATGTGACGTTTAATCATGTGAGCTAGTTCTTCTTGAAGATCATAGCAGGAGAATTATCACAGTAGCTGCAGAAAATTGCACCTCATGAGGATTCATATTGATTTTTCACCTTGGCACTAATATATTTTTAAAAAAAGGAAGTCATAACATAAAGCAAGATATTAATGCAACCTAAACATGTGGATTTTAAGGCCGTTTAACAAAATTGAATAACAAGGATAAACATTCTTTCTCTTTATTTATTTATTTATGAAATATAAAGAGAAGAAGAAAAACAAATCATCAAATAAGAGTTGGCTAAACATATAGTTCTTTTTTTACCTAGCCCTCTACTTATATTTGTCTATATGTTTATATCTCTATTTTTTTCTTTGTTCAAAACTTCATAGTTCTCTTTTTTTCTCTGTAAATATAAAGATATAGTCATACAACCCACTCAACAAATGGTCGGGCCAGTCTGAGCTTTTTCTCGATATGCCGGGGAGCCTTCATCGGCCCATGGTAAGATACATGAGTGACTTAGTACCACATAGAGTTCTTATGAGGTTCAAATTTTTCACTATCTTCATCACCTCTATGTGTAGAGTAAGTGTATTGTGAAGAGTAGTCATCAAATGATAAATCCCCAAAATAGTTTTGCATGTAATTGTTAACATGCCACTCATATGAATCCATTATTGGTTGACGTTGTCCATAAGCAAAATAATTTAAAGATTGAGTCTCGAATTCTTTCCATGAGCTACTAGATTCCATCCCAAAAGGAATGGGATATGAAGGGTAGGAAAATGTAGGTGAGTGGTTGAATGGTGGGGTAAATGATGTAAGTTGAATCGTGGTGAGTAGTTCACAAGTTGAAACTTGAAAAGGAAAGGTCAAAGATTCATTCTCATGTGAAAATTTTATTCTTGCAAAAAGAGTTTTAAAAAAACAATATAAATATAAATATTTTAACATATTATCACAAAAACATAAAGTAATATGGTGGTTAAGGTGTTGGAGGAGTGAAATGGAAGGGGTTTGAATCCCCTTTGTGTTTTTTTTTCCCTTTTTTCTTTTTTCCTCTTTTTTTCTTCCATTACTTCGATATTTTCGATAATTTAGTGATATTTTAACAAAATATTACTTAAGTGTGAGCGAAATTATCGACATCAAATGATGAATCCCCAAAATAGTTTTGCATGTAATTGTTAACATGCCACTCATATGGATCCGAGATTGGTTGACGTTGTTCATAAGCAAAATCATTTGAAGACTGAGTCTCGGATTCTTTCCATGAGCTACTCGTTTCCATCCCAAAAGGAATGGGATATGAAGGGTAGGGAAATGTAGGTGAGTGGTTGAATGGTGGGGTAAGTGATGTAAGTTGAAACGTGGTAAGTAGTTCACAAGTTGAAACTTGAAAAGGAAAGGTCAAAGATTCATTCTCATGTGAAAATTTTATTCTTGCAAAAAGAGTTCAAAACAAAACAATATAAATATAAATATTTTAGAATATTATCACAAAAACATAAGTAATATGGTGGTTAAGGTATTGGAGGAGTGCAATGGGAGGGGTTTGAATCCCCTTTGTGTTTTTTTCCCCTTGTTTTCCCCTTTTTTTTTTTCTTTTTTTCCCTTTTTTTTTCTCATTACATCGATATTTTCGATATTTTAGCGATATTTTAACAAAATATTGCTTAAGTGTGAGCGAAATTATCGACATCAAATGATGAATCCCCAAAATAGTTTTGCATGTAATTGTTAACATGCCACGCATATGGATCCGAGATTGGTTAACGTTGTCCATAAGCAAAATCATTTGAAGATTGAGTCTCAGATTCTTTCCATGAGCTACTCGATTCCATCCCAAAAGGAATGAGATATGAAGCGTAGGAAAATGTAGGTGAGTGGTTGAATAATGGGGTAAGTGATGTAAGTTGAAACGTGGTGAAAGATTAAATGCATAAACACTCACAAAACCATAGTAAAAGATTGAAAATAAAATTGAAGACAAACCACTCCCAAAACAATATTAGATTAGACCTTCTTAGATACTCAACTCCTCCTCGAATTAGAAACATCATATGAGTACTCCCTCATGTGATTGGGTTCATACAAGACCATATTGGACAAAACTTGTACGAAATGTATAACTCATTCGCTATCCGATCGGATATCTCCCGATGAGTTTAATTTCTTTTTTTGATCCACTGGACTTCCACTACCCTACGGCATAATCTAAATTCAAAGGGTTGACATTAGTCTACACTTTGCATTTGTGTTATTAATGTATCATATGATTATAAGACCTATATATGCTACAACGGTGAAGAGCACAAATGTGTCCCCCCACGGCATATACTTACATGAAGTTTTGGAACGCGAACCTATTTGCGATGAAATTTAGTGGATGTTAATGATATCAATGTTTTAGTCTATTGTAAAGTAAGTCTCTTTAATTTTTCATTACGTCTTTATTTTTTTTCTTCTAATTGTTAATCATATTTCATGATAGGACCCGACCCAAATTCCACTTTGGAATCTGCGATGAACCCGGTGTATGTCAAACATCTTGCAGGTGCCGAGCACACTTGACCAAATTGCCCTTTTAACTAAAACTCAACAATTCTTTTAAGGTTCGACTACTTCTGCCAAAAAAATGGGCAGAGTCTCCCCTGTAAGGCGGACATTTCCCAATAACTTTCCACCTGTAAAATAAAATTGAAATTCAAATCCCAATCGTTCAGCATGCATTAGACGAATAACTTTAAATAATTTCAGACCTCTTTATACCAATAAATCATTTTGCCATCTGAAATTGGTCTCAATTCTTAAAACAACATGAGTATGTGATCAAGTTCCAATATAACTTAACTGAACGAATTTTCAACACTTGATCTTGTGGCTGCACCTAATAACTCTAGGTTGCCTACGTACCCTTACAAAGGGATCAAGCCATACGTTGTTCTTTCACTTTTCACATTTGCACTTGTAAATCTTCATCAATTGTTATTTTCAATGTAATTTGCAAATATATATATATATATAATAAACTTACTATAGATAAGTAGGGACAACGAGGAAATTATTATAGTAGCATTTACCACGTGAAACCTTAATGTCAATATCATTAATTTAAATAAAACATGTTTTCCTCTTTCACATGTAAAAACAAATTCATCCCTTGAGAAAATAATTGTGAATTATATAAAATCCTTAAAACTTAGAAAACTCTTAATCCTTGTCTCATAAATCAGAAAACATGTATTAAAAACCTTCACTAGTAAGTATTAAGATAAAATCATCAATTTTAGTTTAAAACATCTCAAAACTTAAATACTTTCCACCTAGGCGTACCCCCATTCATAACCCATCAATTCCACTAATATTCCGTCAATTCCAATGTGTCACATAAGCGACACATCCTCGCAGGCATCGGAAACACAAAGTCAACCTGAGCTGCATTCATCGCAAGACTCAGGGGACACTTAGTCAACATGAGCCGCATTCCTCGCAAGACTCAGGGGACATTTAGTCAACTTGAGCCGCATTCCTCGCTCCTTACGGTATGGATATCCCTAAGACTCGTGGGGCATTATCATAAATGACTAAACTGTTCCAAAGTCAACTGGGGGGGTACTCCTGTGATGGGTTTGAAAACCATATTCCAAAACTTGTCATAAACTTTCCCTTATTCAACAAATCCATTTTCCAAATCTTTTATCAACTTTTCAAAAACCAGTTATCAACTACATTTAAATTTATACCACATACTATTGAGAACTAGCATTCATGATTCATCGATTTCAAGCCGCTGGGTATTTATTAAATATAGGTATATGATTAGACATTAATTAATTTCTTAGCCACCCAAAACTTTGGTTAATAAGCCGTTACCAACTTCACACAATCAAACATAATATAATATCCTTAGAAAGTAAAAGCGATTACATAGTAACTCATAAACATTTAAATAATCCAATATCACCTAGTCATAAACTTTAATAATAATCATAATAATAATAATAATAATAAATAAATAACCAAATAACTTCCGAATATCAAAATAACACCTCGGAATACCATAAAATACTATAACATAATCTCATAATTCACACAACTGTCAAGCCTCGTTTAAAAAATCGTTCTAATACTTCTCGAACGATGAAACTACCTCGGAAAACTCTCGGTCAAGCGAGGGATCAAATTTCCCAAATTGGTCAACAGAGCCCGCGGGGCCCACGACCTCCGATTTCCTTCTTAAATCTCTTCGTTACTTATATATCTATAACATTAAATACATGGATTATGGTTTAGTTTATTCTCACAGCTCCTTGATTTATTTTACATAACTATCTCAGAGCTGCTAGACTTTGAATAAAACATAACCTACTTAGTGCTGTGTAATATCTATCCATGAAAGAAAAAAGTGAAATAAAAAGAAAGAACTTAACTGTCTATAACAGTAAAGACATGGTTTACTTATTTTTCACAACTCAGCATGCTCCAATCAGATAACTACTACACAAGTCACATATATTGAAATTAATTTCATAAACTTTGAATCACATTACTATTCCAATGACAATACATGGAGGCTACAAACTTGTTTCTCAAAAAGGAAGCATCCCATATCCTATTCAACGTGTTTAATGAACTAATAACAATAACAATAATAGTATGCAGAAGTCCTTGGCAGAGCTATGAAGGTATTTTGGTCTAGGACTAGCTTTAATTTAAAATATGATTCCTTTTAGTGTTAAAAAAATTAATAAAAACACAAGGACAATGATATATTAGATTGCTCAAAATGAAAAATTATGTTGTAGACCAAAAGGGCAGCAACAAGGTAAACTGAATACAAACTGCAATACCAGTTAACCAAAATATAAATCTAAGAGATCTTATTTAAGAAATACATCTAATTTGCCCACTTTCTACTGATAACATGGCCTACTAACCAAATCCCTGAGAAAGCCCATCAATTTCTCATAATCCTGAAGACTCAAGATTAACAAAAAAACTTCTATGAGAACATGACTTAACAAACATACACTTCTACAATTGCAGAAACTAGTAAAGAAATCATCTCATTTAAGTTAAATGCGAAAACAAAAAGAAGCTAGCCCACTAAAGAACAAGCAATGTACATTGAGATTCAAGTGTCTAGCATAATCATTTAAAAAGTACATAAAAATGGAACAACTAGAAGCATACATGGAAAAATAAAAACAAGGACCTAGATTTGATTTTACGAAAGCAAAACATGGCAAATAACTTAAGTTTGGAAGAGGTTGAGACCAAATTATACTCAAAATATGTCACTATAGGCAAAGACTAATTGTTTAAAAATCTTCAACATGGGTGAACTGAAAATCAGGTGTTTAATTCATAGTATGAGTCTCAATAGAACTGATGAAATCTTAAATTGAAAAGCTAGGCTTTCTAGTCGAACGTTTACTCCAAATCGATCCAAAGTACCAATCAAAACAGCTAGAATACGAAAAATGGATGAAGGAGCATACCTAGATCGGAGGAATTGGTGGCCGAAATCGCCGAGACTAACGTCAGAAGTTTTACGAAAAATGAGGTAGGGTAGGACGAGGACGCTGGGCCAGTTCATTTGGGACCGGTCCCGTCGTCAACAGAGGGCGGAGGTGGCGGCGGCAGCCTAAAACCTGCTACGGCTGAGTTGGGGGGGGTTTGCGTGAGAGAGGAAGATCCCCGCGGAGGGGGGGAGAGAGAGAATTATGACTTAAACATTTACGGTTATGCCATTGAGCTTCCGTAGATTGTAATTTATTCGTTACAACTTTGATTTGAATTCCCTACGTGTCTACGGACTCATCTCGATACGGTCTATGTCATCGTACCACCCAAATCCTCAAATTCTTTCCCGAACAAAAAGTTAATTTTAAACCTATTAAAATATTCTCAGGGTAAATTTGTCTTTTACTTGAATATTTTATTAGTTAAATATTAATTTAAGATTAGGTTATTACATTTCATCTTGAAGGGATATTATTATAAATATATCATATAGTTATGAAGATGGATGAGGTAATGGTTCTCTTTCACGGTATTGACATTATTTCAATTTCAGTACACTGGGAGGTTCAAAGACAAACACATGAAATGGGGTAAAAAAGTTCAAAATTGTCTCTCTCTCATTTATGCTTTATGATCCATGACAACAAATCGATGATTAAATGCATAAACACTCAAAAAACCGTATTAAAAGATTGAAAATAAAATTGAAGACAAACCATTCCCAAAACAATATTAGATTAGACATTCTTAGATACTCAAGCTCCTCCTCGAATTAGAAACATCATATGACTACTCCCTCATGCCATTGGATTCATATAAGACCATATTAGACAAAAGTCATGCAAAATGTATAAATCATTTGCTATTCGATCGGATATCTCCCGATGAGTTTAATTTCTTTTCTGGATCTACTGGACTTTCACTACCCTACGACATAATCTAAATTCAAAGGGTTGACATTAGTCTACACGTTGCATTTGTGTTATTAATGTATTACATGACTATAAGACCTACACATGCTACAATAGTGAAGAGCACAAATGTGTCCCCCCACAACATATACTTACATGAAGTTTTGGAACACGAACCTATTTGCGATAAAATTCAGTGGATGTTAATGATATGAATGTTTTAATCTATTGTAGAGTAAGTCTCTTTAATGTTTTGAATTTATTGTTTCATTACGTCTTTATTTTTTTTTCTTCATCTAATTGTTAGTTATATTTCATCTTGAATGGATATTATTATAAATATATCATATAGTTATGAAGGAGGATGAGGTAATGGTTCTTTTTCGCGATACTGACATTATTTCACTTTCAGTACACTTGGATGTTCAAAGACAAACACATGAGATTAGGTAAAAAAGGTTAAAATCTCTCATTTAGCTCTATGATCCATGACAACAAATTGATGATTAAATGCATAAACACTCATAAAACCATATTAAAAGATAGAAAATAAAATTGAAGACAAACCACTCCCAAAACAATATTATATTGGACCTTCTTAGATACTCAAGCTCCTCCTCGAATTAGAGACATCATATGAGTACTCCTTCGTGTCATTGACTTCATAGAAGACCACATTAGACAAAACTCGTGCGAAATGTATAACTCATTCGCTATCCGATCGGATATCTCTCGATGAGTTTAATTTATTTTTTTGATCCATTGGACTTCCACTACCCTACGACATAATCTAAATTCAAAGGATTGACATTGGTCTACACTTTGCATTTCTGTTATTAATGTATCATATCACTATAAGACCTACATAGGCTATAATGGTGAAGAGCACAAATGTGTCCCCCCCACGGCATATACTACATGAAGTTTTGGAACGCGAACCTATTTGTGATGAAATTCAGTGGATGTTAATGATATCATTGTTTTAGTCTATTGTGAAGTAAGTCTCTTTAATTTTATCAACTTGTTCGGGCTTTACTGACAGTTATATGTTTGCCGGTTGCTATTGACTCTCCTCTCATGAGGCAGAGGCTTTTGAATTCAAAGGAATTTCATGATCATGTGGACTATAAATAAATAAATGAATTAAACTGGTTTTTATTAAAAATGGTGATAGTGACAGGGACTAAAACATCGTCTTTCCCATCACATCCGAAAATAATTAAAAAAAGGGCCGAAGGAAAAAGCTTCATATCATAATCTGTTATCATTGTTTTAGTCTATTATGAAGTAAGTCTCTTTAATTTTTTGAATTTAATGTTTCATTAGGTCTTTATTTTTTTTTCTTCTAATTGTTAATTATATTTCATCTTGAATGGATATTTTTATAAATGTCTAATATGTGTATGAAAGAGAATGAGGTAATGGTTCTCTTCCGCGATACTGACATTGTGTCATTTTCAGTACATTGGGAGGTTCAAAGACAAGCACATAAGATGAGACTAAAAAAAAGTTCAAAGCTCTCTCTCTCTCTCTCTCTCTCTCTCATTTATGCTTTATGGTCCATGACAACAAATAAATTATTAAATGCATAAACACTTACAAAACCATATTAAAAGATTCAAAATAAAACTGAGGACAAACCACTCACAAAGCAATATTATATTAGACCTTCTTAGATACTCAAGCTCCTCCTCGAATTAGAAACATCATATGAGTATTCCCTCATGCCATTGGGTTCATACAATAGCATATTGGACAAAACTCATGTGAAATGTATAACTCCTTGGCTATCCAGTTGGATATCCCCCTTTAAGTCTAATTTCTTTTCTGAATCCACTAGACTTCCATCACCTTACTACATAATCTAAATTCATGAGGTTAACACTTGTATACACTTTTCATTTTCAATGTATTATATGACTATAAGACCTACATAAACTACAATGATTAAGAGCACAAATGTGTCCCCCGAGAACATATACTTACATGAAGTTTTGGAACACGAACCTATTTGACGATGAAATTGAGTGGATGTTAATGATATCAACGTTTTAATCTATTGTGAAATAAATTGCTTTAATTTTTTGAATTTAATCTTTCATTATGGCTTTATTTTTTTTTCTAATTATTAATTATATTTGATTTTGAAGGGATATTATTCTAAATATCTCATATAGGTGCGAAAGAGGATTTTCAAAGGAGAGTTTGAAATAAAAGGAAATCCTTGTACTTGACAAATACAAGGTATTTCTTTGAGAAACGAATATCTTGTATAGGGTATCATACAGTGATGATTTCTTGTATCTAAAGCGATTAAGAAATGGGAACCTACTTGCCATGATGAAAACTCACTTCTTATTGAAGATTACGAATGAAAAACGTAAGTTTTGTTTTATTTTTACTTAATTAGTTTCATTTTTTGTTTAATTAATTAGTTTCAGTTTCTCCCCACTTAAATATTTTCATGTTTTGCTTACTTAATCTTTTTTTTTTTTTGGTAGTAAAAGAACATGAGAAGGAACATTGAGGCAGTTTATCTTATATCTTGTGTTGTAGTCTAGGAACCAACGGTTTTGTTTCCCCATCCTTACGTTGTGTCATTTTGAATATAGTGGGAAGTACAAATACAAGTATAGTTATGCGATGAGATAAAAAAGTTGAGAATCGTCCATTCTCATCTTTAAGCATTATGATGCATATCAATAAAGCGATGATTAAATGCATAAACACTCACAAAACCATATTAAAAGATTGAAGGGAAATTTGTGTTATGAATGTATTATTTATAATCAAAGGTAGACACTAATATGAACTTTTCATTTGTGTTATGAATGTACAACATGACTATAAAACCTACATATGCTACAATGACGAAGAGGGCATATGTTTCCCCTACAACATATGCTTACATGAAGCTTTGGAAAGCAAACCTATTTGCGATGAAATCGAGTGAATATTATTCTAATTGTTAATTATATTTCATTTTAAAGAGATATTATTCTAAATACCTCATATAGGTATGAAAGAGGATTTTCAAAAGGTAGTTTGAAATAAAAGGAAACCCTAGTACTTAACAAAAACAAGGTATTTCTTTGAGAGACGAATATCTTGTATATTACCTCATACAATCATGGTATCTTGTGCCTAATGTATGAGATTAAGAAATAGGATCCTACTTGTCGTGATGTAACTCGCGTCTTATTGAAGATTACAAATTAAAACACTTATGTTAATCATGAAGAGATAAAATATGTACAACTAAACCAAATGAAAAGCTCAACAACCAAAGAATTAAAACAAATACTATCAATTAACCAAAAACACAACAATCTATGTTAATTAATCAAAGTATAAAAAGATTTAGAAAATATGATAACTTACTTTGAAATTGGAGGGGGAAAACCAAATTGGGGTTGTTGTTGCTGCCACTTGGTAGGCTAGTCAATGGGTGGCCGATATGGGTGTGGTAGGTGGTGGTTTGGTGTTAGGCAATTTAGGGTATAATTTGTGGGAAATAAGCTTTGAAAATGATTATAGGGGTTATCGGCCGCAACTGAAAGTTAACCAGGCATTTTGAATTTCTTCCTTGGTCATCTCGATACAAGATGAATTGGGTCCTCATTTTAGTTTGAATTTGATTACATATTGTCCTAAAGTGTGAATACACTTTATCATGTAGAAAAGACAGCCATGTAAACCTTGTAGTGACTTGTTATGCCCCATGCTTATATATGAGTACCCATCACCAAGGACATAGCTAGGATTTTAAGTTTTCTTCTAGGAGGTTGGTGGTGAATAAAGAACAAGCTTTAGTTGGATTATTTTTTTGCATAAGTTAAACACATTTCACATACCATATACATGTTTGGAAGGACACTAATGTAAATATGTGAGTGTTCCTGCAATATTTATATATAATGACATATTATTATACATGTAAATTTTTCATTTTTTCTAAATCCTATTTCTACCCACATTTGAAGAAGTTTATTGCAATTTAACTTTTTGTTTGTATTCATCGTTATCAATTTGGGACCTTTGTTTGCTATTATGCGTAGTTGGATTGTACGGGACCGAAATTTCTTGAGACTTGCCACATGTTTTACATTTCCCTCAAGGTTTGAATTAGGTTTCTATGGTACATTTTGGTCGAGATAAAGAGATTAGGAGGGGGGAGGTAGGGAGGAAAGGGGGGGAGGGGGAAGGGAGAGAGAGAGAGAGATAGAGAGAAATTGTAGAATATAGAGAGAATGAAGAAGAAAAGTAGAAGAGAGAGAGAGATAAAGAAAGAAGAAGAAAATAAAAAATAAAAAAGTTGAATTTTAAAAGAACATAAACTTTTGTTTAAATGGGTCTGAGAGTTTTAAAAGCCCATTAGTATTGTAAAAACCCCTTTAGTATTTCAAAAGCTCTTTTTATTCAATCAAAAATAGAGAGCCAATCCAAGAGCTAGTCCCACCTCCAACACAACAATTATGAAGAAGGATGAAATATTGATCAATTCAGTTTTACTGACAGTTTTAGTATAGGGATACCAAATCTAGTACCTAAATGAATTGATTTGATTGGTATCAAGTCATTTTTTGTGGATCCATTTTCATATCGGTATCGCGTCAGTTTTTAGGTCATTTTTCAAGCCCTAGGTTTGATAGCAATTGTAATTCAAGTGAGGCGGTAATACTCATTTAGGCTTCTGGGTTGACATGTGTTAGGCTAGTTGGTTAGTGTAGTGAGTCCCTCCCCTTGCACCCAAGTTCAAATCTCCCTTCCTTGTTAGAGTAATTAATGCTCGTTTGGAATTGCTTCTATAGAAAACACTTCTTCTCGTAAGCCTTTATAATAAAAACAGTTTTATTTTGAAAACGTTGGAATTTCTCTGGAAAGTGCTTGTATGACCAAGAAGTACTTCTAAATTTGTTTGCCAAACGCTGTCAGAAAATAAGGATAGCTTAAAAAACCCTTAGAGTAATTTAGAGTATTGCATGTATTAAAATATCAAGCTTAATTGCATATACGGGCTTAGTCAAGTTGGCTAGAATAGATGTGCTTTCAACTCTGCACCAGAGTTTGAATCCCCGTTCCCATTGCAGGCCCGATCCACAGAGAGTGCGGGCTGGGCCACGACACTAGCCCCCCAAAAAATGGGGCCTCCTACACACTTCCAATCTAATAAGTATACTAGCAAAAAAAACCTTTTATGTGTGAAACTAATGCTTTTTGGGCTTTATTTTGAACTTTTTTGGACATTTTTCTTCATCTTTCATATAATGGATCTTTTTTTTTTACTTCAATTAACATACTTACCACCTAATTTTAAAACTTTTTATTATAATTTTTGTTCAAAATGAGGTAAGAGTGTTAAACAAAAAAGACCTCATTTTTCAATGGACTAGCTTTGTTCCGTTGTTTGTATTAGATTAAAGTAGAATATCGCTTGTATAAAAAAAAATTCTTGCTTAATTTTAGTGATGCGGGCTTCATAATTATTTATGTAGTTTTTGTCCACATTAATTTTGCATTGGGTTATGATTTTATTGCCCCTTTTGTCAAAATTAGGATGAGTTTTCAATTTTATGAATTTTAAATGAAAAAACCAAAATTTTCACGCGGACTATTTGTGAGCACACATATTAACCTTGAGGATCACAAATGACAAAAAAAAAAAAAATAGTAAGGACGCAATCTGATAATTTCATAAACCTTAGAGCATCCACAATGGTAGTTCAACGGTTCAATTTATTGAACTTTTTTGGCAGCTATTGAACTGAACTGTAGTTTCACTTGTAGTGGTGCAGTTCAATATCTTACAAATTAAAAACTATATCTTTTTACATATCTTTTTAAATGATTGAATAAAATAAATGAATAAAGTTAATTACGATAAGAATTATACAATTATAATAGTTTCAAAGAGATCTTTAAAAACAGACCAATTTTGAATATAACAAAATTTTTTGGTTGTGCACAATAATTTTTCTTGCTCCCTAGTAAAATGAGTTCCCTTTATTTGGTTGCTCATTTTTTATTGATAAATAAAACTTCAACATAAACAATTTTTTTGTGGGTGTAGGAAGTTGTGGGAGAGTTATTTTCTACATATGTATTTCTAGGTAAATAACTTGCCGTTTGAAAAGGGAACTAGCCAATTATGTTTTTGAAAAGTAAAATAAATTAGCAATGGCTAGTATATATAATTAGCTATCCTTTTTTAAAAAAGTGAAACAAATCAATAATGGCTAGTATGTTGTAAAAGTCTTGGTGTGGAGCCCACTAACTATTCATTACTATTCATTTGGAGACTTTTGGTAGAGTTTGTCTGTCACGGGTGAATAGTGAATAGTGATGAATAGTGATTATTTCAGCCTATAAATAAGAAGAGAAACGGAAAGAGAAGAGAAGAAGAAAGAAAGAAAAAAAGAAAAAGAAAAGAGAGAAGAGAAAGCAGAGAGAAATTCTCCTAGAGAGAAAATTCAGTGAGCCACATATGTTGTAAATACTAAAGTTGTAGCCATATCATTTTATAGTGAAAAGTTACTGCTGCTGCTCTCCGAGGACGTAGGCATAGCCGAACCTCGTTAAAAGCTGTGTCTTATCTATACTACGTGCAGCTCAATATCCGCATATATTCCAGGTTATTTTATAACATAGTATATATTGACTAGATGTTTGTTTTTTTAGAACAGTGAAAGCTAGTTTACACTAATTAAATATAATGGAAAAATTAAAAAACGAAAAGTAATATTGTCTATGTGTCAATAGAAGAAAGACTTTAGAGTTATTATGGTGAGTCAACTTATTGAAATAAAATTGAAATCACTCTCACCATCGATATGCTTGTGATATAAAGCCTTCCACAATACGAAGCATTCCATTTGAGCCTTAGTTCAACGACGTCAGACTTGACAGAGTGGCGCTATGAATTCTGAGATGTTTTAACTTTCCCTCCTCCCCTCTCCCACGAAATCCCAAACAACATTTCCACAATGCGCTAAACTCTCCATTTTACCCTCCATCTATTGACCAACCAAAACCAGCATTCCATGCAGAACAAATTGGTCAACGAGTCCAGTCCAGTCATTTCAAATCCCCAAACCCCACACCACTGACCTGTACGGCTCCAAAAGTTAAAACCCAAACAACCTTTAGAATTTATTTTTATTTTCTCTTGGAAAGCCCAATAATCCTTTGTTTTATTTAGGGACTTTGATTTCATAGTGGAGAAAAAGAAAAAGAAAAAGAAAAAAAAAAGCCAGAAATTCCAAAATTCCCTTCTTCATGCAAAACTCATTTCACTCTCTCCATCTCACTCTCTGGATCATCAGAGTCTGTAAAGAGGAGTGAAAGCGACAGCAGAAGACCACACGGCGTCGTTTTTGTAATTTGTCACTGTAAGCTGTAGGCCAATTTTCTGTGTCATTTCAAAAACTGAAATTTGCTTTCAAAAGCTTTTTGCAGAGCAGTGCTCTCACTCCGTTGAAAAACCCCAAATTTTTTTTTTGGGTGCTTCAGGGCTTAAATTTAGGGTTTTGGGGTCAAACCCGCAGTGCCAGAGTACGGAAGAAGCGAAACGTTGTGGTAATTTTTGCTCTAACTCGTTTGCATTTTGTTATTCGGTGTTTGGTTGCTGAGAAAGTAAGCGAGTTTTAGAAGAAATACGACCGTAGAAATGGGGCTTTTGCTTCTTTGGGAAATTGAAGGGGGAGAAAATGTTGTACATTGGGTTTATTTTCACTCAGTTTTTCTGTAACCAAAGGGACCATGTAGTCTCTCTCTTGCTTTCTCCGTCTCTGACTGTGACGCTAAACACGTTTGCTTTGCGTTTTGTTTTTTTGGTTCCATTTAGGGGGTCTTTTTGCTTACAAGTAGCTGTTGAAGCACAAACAAACCCGAAGACTTGGGTAATTTTGCTCTTTCCTTTTGCTGCAGGTTTCTTTTGTGTTTGGTGTCTGAGAAAGTTGGTGAACATTTTAGACCTCGTTTCTCTTTTGTTGCTGCGTTGTGCTGGATTTTGTACTCTTTCCATTCTCTCAGAAAACATGCTACATTGGTTCAGATTTTTTATTGCTTTTGTTTTTAACATATTTTATTATTTATTTATCGTTTTAGAGGTTTCTACCTCCCACAGACTAACTTATTTCTTGAAATAAATTTTTAGCTTAATAATGGTGCTGTGGTATATTTGCATGTTGGTTTTGCTGTAATAGTTACAGTCCTCTCTACATTTATCTCCTTTTCCCCTTTTTCTTTTTTCTTTTCCACTGCAGTATCTTAAGGTTTCTTTAAAGGAAATGGAGGAAGCCTCTTCCTCAACTATTTTAGAGGGGGAGATAACTGGAATCAAATTTGGTTTGGCAACTCATCAAGAAATCGTAAGTAGAAATTTGACATTTAATTCATTATTTATTCAGTAGATGCCATCTACTGTTTGAGAGGTGTTAACTGCATTGGTTTGTTTCAGAGAAGATAAAATTGCATTCATTTGATAGGAGTTGGCGGTTTCTGTTTCATTTTTTGGAGAGATTGACATCTAGAGTCCATATTAAACATCTATAATCTGAGCTGAGCTCATTTCGTTTCAAAAAAGAAAACCAACTAGTGCCTGATTATGGCTTTCCGTTATCAAATTATATCTCTTCACAACTAGTGCCTGATTATTGAATATGGGGAAGTAAATTAGAAAACCAACAGAGTGTGTGTAATGATTTTAATTTTGCAGCTCTTAATCTTTAATTACTCCAAAACCCAACAACGTTGGACTAATTTCGTTTTATATTTGTATGTTTACTTTTTTGGCAGTGTACAGCATCTATCAGCAATTGCGCTATCAGCCATGCAAGTCAGCTTTCCAACCCATTCCTTGGCCTGCCCCTTGAGTTTGGGAAGTGTGAATCTTGTGGCACTTCTGAAGCTGGGAAGTGTGAAGGTGCCATAAGTGTCTTTTCTTAGCCTTGCCATTTAGAGTTAAATTATATAATGTTGTGAAACAAAGTTACGTGTAAGAAATAGATTATAATCCAAAGCATATGTTTGGAAAAATAATGAAGCATATGTTTTATCCCTTTTCAGGTCATTTCGGGTATATTGAGTTACCAATACCAATATTTCATCCTAATCATGTGAGCGAATTGAAGCGGATGCTGAGCTTATTGTGCTTGAAATGCTTGAAAATGAAAAAGAACAAGGTACCACTAGATTTAGTTCTTCATCATTAATGATTGTTTCTATGGTCATTATTTTGCACACAAAGCAGAGACTTTTATTTCATTTATTTGGACTTTTCTTGTTGGTTAACTGAAGAACTGCAGATGGTTTTTGTTCTAATTTTCAGCTGAGGAACAAAAAGGTTTACATGAAGAAGCAGTTGAATTTTGAAGCTATTTTTACTGTGTCATCCATCTTTCATACATATCACCTTTTCTATTTATAATCATTTTGTATTAAGTGCCCCTCTTTGCAACTGTATTTGTAATCTATGCAGTAGTCTCAATTTTTGTTTTTAACTTTTGAAAGTTGCTAAAATATCCCAAATTTCGCAAAGAAAGTCTTTGAAGTTTGAACTTAGTACTGCACAATCAACGTTTGTATTCAGTGAAATTTTTCTTGTTTGCCAACCACTAGTCTCACAATTTTTATTGTTTTTGTGAACATCTTATTGATGCAAAGAGTCTTAGTCGACTATTGCTTGATCTTTAGTTTTTTTAAATTCTGTAAACTAGTTGTTGCACGCTTTCAATTTGACTAGCTACTTTTTCTTATCATGAAGATTTATGTTCTTATATTCTGTATCCTTTGGTGTTTCTGGGTTGATACCATTCAGTTCCCAACCAAGAATGCTGGCTTAGCAGAGAGAATGCTATCTTCATGTTGTGAGGTGAGTATAAGCTGACCAAACCCCTTTTCTTTTCCTAGATGTGAAGCATGCTAGCTGTATCTAGTAATTTTTGAATCTAATCTCTCTGGCTTACTCACTCACGCGCACACATGAACGTTCACACCCACACGCACACACGAATTCAAGTTATGTAAAACAGAACATCATTTGTGTTATCTCATATGCTTCATATGTTGGGATGCCCCTTGCAGTTATAAGGGATTGGTCCTTCAGAGGTTTTATTCTTTCATTTGGTATACTATGTTTAAAAAATTAAAAGTAATATAACTAACTGGATAAAGTTGTTTTCAACTGGCAAGAAGTCTTATATTGTTTGTGTTTTTCTTAGTCTTTTTTATTTAATTTTTTGTAATGCATTCAAGTGGAATTTATGCCCTTATTTATTTGGGCTGCATGTATGTAAGATGTTATTACTTTCTATAAACTGGACAAGTACTTTTTTTTATCAGCTTGGTATTTTCATAAACGTTATTTGTACTATCAGTTTTTCCTTGGATGAACTTTGGAGATGATGTAACATAGGTTAACATTTAGTTTGTGGGTTCTCTTGCGACTAACCCAGAAATATTCTAATCTAATTAAAGTATTTTTTTCCTAAAACTGGGGTTTTCTCTTGAAGTTTGGAATACATCTTTTTATAGAAATTTGAAGATTATGCAATATGTTCTCTCTGCATTTTCCATACACAAGTTTTATGGCCTGGTACTTTTTTCTGTAGGATGCTTCACAAGTGTCTATTGGAGAGATTAAACCAACAGATGGTTCTTGTTCCTTGCAATTGAAGCGGCCTTCAAAATCAAGAACACCACCTGGTTTCTGGAATTTCCTTGAACGATATGGTTTTCGTTATGGTGATGGCCACATACGAACTTTGCTTCCTTGTGAGGTGTGGTTCTTACTTCCTGCCTATGTTTCTCCTTGCTCATATCACATTTTTGGAAGTTTGATTGATTTTTATTGTCCAGTTATGTGGGTTGAAGGCCTTGTTTGCTCACAGTTCACTTTGATTTCTATGATGTTTTAGCTAGTAACAAAGTTTGATGTTTTTTTATCACGTACGTATTTCTAATTTGACACACTAGGGCACATGCAAATGTCCTCACTAATCACAGAAATGCGACTAAGTGATTGCCTTAGCCTTGGGTTCCTGTTTGAATTACTTTATTGAATGCATTGATGAGGGGGTGCTATTGAGCTCCCTTTGGTGTCAAGCCGCATAGTCTATTTTATCTCAACAATTAGTTTGATGGCTAAGTTAGTCAAAGTCCTTTTTTCAAATAATTCATTTATACTTTTGTGCTGTTTTAATTTGTGCTACATCTTTATTTCTAGTATGAGGCACTTGCACTCATGCATACATTCTCACTAATCACAGTAATCTGGCAAAGTGAGCACCTTACTCTTAAATACTTTATTGATTAGATTGATCAGGAGGTGCTGTTACTTTTGTGAGCTCCATGTGGTTTCAACTTAATTTATTCATTAAATTAGTTGGCCAGATGTATATAAATTGATTCTGACCAAATGGTTTAAATTACAAATCATGCATAATGTAATCATACTGTGGCGCTTTCCTGTTTCTGCTGATTGTAACCGTTTTCTTTAATTCTTTTTATGGCACGTAATATTCTCTCCTGATACATGTTATTATTTTGCTAATGACTACTAGGTGATGGAGATGCTGAAAAGAATCCCTCAAGAGACCAGGAAGAAACTTGCCGCTAAAGGCTATTTTCCTCAAGATGGATACATCTTGTCTCAAATACCTGTCCCTCCAAACTGTTTGTCTGTGCCTGAAATTTCTGATGGTGTTAGTGTTATGTCTGCGGTAAGTTTATTGGCATGATAATGGACCTTAATCAGTTCTGGTTGGATTGGTTATAACTAGTTCTTCCTTGTCATTTTCCAGGATCCTTCAATATCAATGCTAAAAAAGGTTCTAAAGCAAGTTGAAATCATAAGAAGTTCAAGGTCTGGTATACCGAATTTTGAATCTCAGATTGTTGAAGCGAATGAATTGCAAGCAATAATTGATCAGTATCTTCAAGTTAGGGGTACTGGAAAGCCATCACGCGATATTGATGCAAGGTTTGGGGTAAACAAGGAGCTTAATGCCTCTTCAACAAAAGCATGGCTTGAAAAGATGAGGACATTGTTCATCAGAAAGGGTTCAGGCTTCTCTTCCCGTTCAGTGATTACTGGGGATGCATTTAGAAGGGTGAATGAAGTTGGCATCCCATATGAAATTGCTCAAAGAATCACATTTGAAGAGAAGGTTAATGATCATAACATTAGGTATCTACAAGAGCTGGTAGATAGCAAGTTGTGCCTAACCTATAAGGATGGTTCATCGACGTACTCACTCAGGGAAGGTTCAAAGGGGCATACATTTCTGAGGCCTGGTCAAGTGGTGCATCGGAGGATAATGGACGGGGATCTTGTTTTTGTAAATAGGCCCCCAACCACCCATAAACATTCACTGCAAGCACTCCAAGTGTATGTGCACGATGACCATGTGGTGAAAATCAACCCTCTCATTTGTGGGCCACTTAGTGCCGACTTTGATGGTGATTGCATCCACCTGTTCTATCCCCAGTCGCTTGCTGCAAAGGCAGAAGTCTTGGAGCTTTTTTCAGTGGAGAAGCAGCTGCTTAGCTCTCATAGTGGAAAGCCAAATTTGCAATTGGCCGCTGATGCACTTTTGTCATTAAAGATGATGTTCAAGAAATATTTTTTGGACAAAGCAGCAGCACAGCAACTGGCCATGTTTGCATCATCTTCATTGCCACGACCGGCTTTACTGAAAGCAAATTCTGCTCATTCATATTGGACTGCTTTTCAGATATTACAGACTGCATTGCCAGCTCACTTCGACTGCAGTGGCGACAACTACTTGGTCAACAAAAGTGAGATACTGAATATTGATTTTAGCACAAGTTCTGTAGCAGCTGTGATGAATGACATTGCTACCTCTGTTTTCTTTGAGAAAGGTGGTGAAGATGTTCTGAAATTCTTTGATAGTCTACAGCCCTTGCTGATGGAGAATTTATTTTCAGAAGGGTTTAGTGTTGGTTTGGAAGATTTTTACATGTCCAGGACATCCATACAAGACATTCAGAAGAATATTCAGGATAGTTCTGATTTGTTGTATCATTTGAGGTCAACATACAATGAGTTTGTAGAGTTTCAATTGCAGAATCGCATCAGAAGTGTGAAAGTACCAGTTTCACATTTTATCTTGGAGTCATCAGCATTGGGTGATTTAATCGACTCCAAGAGTGATTCAGCCATTAACAAAATTGTTCAACAAATTGGGTTCCTGGGCCTGCAACTTTCTGATAAAGGAAGATTCTACTCTAAGACATTGGTTGAGGATGTGGCCTCTCTCTGTCATAGTAAATATCCTTCTGACATTGATTATCCCTCTGCCGAATATGGACTAGTTCAAAGCTGTTTTTTTCATGGGTTAGATCCATATGAGGCGATAGTTCACTCCATTGCTACACGAGAGGTGATTGTTCGGTCCTCAAGAGGATTGTCTGAACCTGGGACTCTATTTAAAAATTTAATGGCCATTCTTCGCGATGTTGTTATTTGCTATGATGGCACCGTCAGAAATGTCTGTAGCAACTCAATAATCCAATTTGAGTATGGAGTCAATATTGGATCTAGGCCCCAGCATTTATTCCCTGCTGGTGAACCTGTTGGTGTGTTAGCTGCAACTGCAATGTCAAATCCTGCGTATAAGGCAGTTCTGGATTCTACCCCAAGCAGCAACTCTTCATGGGAGCTGATGAAGGTAGTTAGTTTTGGCTATTGATTATGACTGTTTCTTTCTTTTCAAAGCTTGAATTTTATCTGTTATGTTTTCTTTCGCAGTGCATGCATAAAGGCTCAACTTAAATTTGCATTTTCTTTTCTTCAGGAAATTCTGCTTTGCAAAGTCAATTTTAAGAATGAGCTCATTGATCGCCGTGTAATTTTGTATTTGAATAACTGTGGTTGTGGAAGAAAGTACTGCCGAGAACGTGCAGCATGTTTGGTTAAGAATCAGTTGAAGAAAGTCAGTCTTAAAGATACTGCAGTTGAATTTATGATTGAGTATGCTCTGCCTCCTTATATTTTTTTGGCAACATTTTCATGTAGTTTTATTTAAGTGTGTATGTAGGAATGTCACGCATTGCCCACTCCTTTAGTCCATGTTGATTCATCATATTCTGGAAAGTGAATAAGTAAATAGAATTCATTTATTTCTTTAAATGCCTTCCGCGAGTTGCTACCTAGAATAAGTGTTGCCTTTGCTGAAATATATTTAATACTGTGTAGCTCCTTGATGCATAATTTGGGGTAACTGTGCAAACTTCTAATTTAATATTAGTTAGATATCTGATGGGTGATCAGGTCAAAGAGGGTCAACAGCTCCAGAACAAAATTGGTGAAGCTTTACCACCTACGATAATAGCATTTTGTGTTTATCAAACTTGTTGATTTAGCTAAATCATTGAGAGAGAGAGAGAGAGAGAGAGAGAGAGAGAGAGAGAGAGAGAGAGAGAGAGAGAGTTTGGCATATTATGTGGTCTCCATGTCATTGACAAAAGAAATTGGATTTGGCATGTATTATATATTTGCTTTCTTTTTTTAGTGGTATAAAACTAATGTGTGACAGTGTGTTTGGTGTAATATTTGTGTATTCTTACGTTGCAGATATAACAATCAGCTTTCTGGTTTGGGAAGTCTGATAAATGATGCAGGCCTTGTTGGTCATATTCATCTCAATGAGGTTGGCACTGTTTTCAAATTGTTCTAACGTTTTCTTTATATCTTCAGTTATGAAGTTGCAATTACTTCCTTGTGTGGGTTAACCAGAGCTCTATTGAACAGGATATGTTACGAGAGTTAAACATTGGTGTTCACGATATTCTTCAAAAATGCCAAGAAACTATTAATTCATTTCGGAGGAAGAAAGTTGGAAAAAAGAAGTTCAACATTGGTTATCATTTTAAAAATACAGTTTTGTTTGCCAGGTTGGTTTTTCCTGTCTGATAATTGTTTCATAATTATGTTCACCATATGGACTTGATCTTTTATGCTTTCCTATTTGTGCAACAAAATTTTGATACGTGATATGGCAATGACGTGAGAACAAAGCTTCAAGTCGTCTTAGTTAATATGATATTTTTATTTTGAGGAAAGTTCAGGAACATTGTGAGCTGCACTTTTTTTGTATATTTTATTTTATAATTTCTTAGAGGTTGGTTTTTTCTTTGAATTGATAATTGCAATTTTAGTTAAAGGAGGGGAGGTGGAAACACAATAACGTGATATTTTGGCCTAAAAAAAGCACAGTAACTTGATAAGAGAAACACCGCCGGTACAAAGTCCACCATAGTAATGTAGATCATCCCTGTTGTTACCATACCATATAAATGCTTTCTTATTCGATCTGGAAGTCTGCATGCCTTCTGGATTTAAGAGCCCTAGAGATCGTGAAAATTTCCATCTCAAAAGAATTCATAAATCAAAATTAAGTTGTTTACATGGCATAATCATATACAATGTTTACTTTGTTGACATCCACTTCCCCTATTGTGTTTGAAAGTTTACCTGTGGCTCCGCATTAGAACCATAAGGATAGCCCACTTAACAATTTAAGCTTCCTTGTTTGCAGTGAACATTGCTCCTTTCATCATTCCTGTGCAGAAAAAAGATCCGACTCCCCATGCTTGATG
This sequence comes from Prunus persica, assembly GCF_000346465.2. NCBI lineage: Eukaryota > Viridiplantae > Streptophyta > Magnoliopsida > Rosales > Rosaceae > Prunus > Prunus persica. The sequence goes on from NC_034010.1 coordinate 3,842,667, forward strand.
TTCTTCCTTCAAGCAACTGATGATTTGGAGACCACTACCACTTTGCAATACTATGCGGACTTGATTTGCCCTGTTCTTTTAGAAACAATAATAAAAGGTAGCTTTAGAGTTATATGTAAAGAGTGCAAAATTAATTTATTATTTGAGTTCCCTTTGTTTCCAATGGATGTTGCTCTTTTCATTTGTTTTGCAACTCACATATATAACAGAAATGTTCCTAGCTATTATATGCAATTTGTATGTTCTGATTATGTCTGTTTGTTCACAGTCTCTCTCTCTCTCTCTCTCTCTCTCTCTCTCCCCCCACTTCTGTGTTGTATCCCCTTTTTATTAGAGTTGCTGTTGAAGGTTCATCTTTAGTTTTTTCTCAGAAGTGGACTCCTTATTTACCAACTTTCTACTCTTTTATTTTTAAAGAAAAATTTAGTTTCTTATTTAAAAAAAAAGTATTGGAAAGTCTAAGTACTGATTATTTGTCTCTTCATAATTCAAGTCAAGTGACTAAAATAATTGAGAAGCTCATGAGGGACTTTTTGAGGGATGGCCAAGAAGGGGAAAGAGGAGCATTTAGTTAAGTGAGGATTAGTGTTGAGATCTAGGGGAAAATGGGTACTGGGCTTATAAATTTGGTTAAGAGGAATCTGGCTTTGTTGAAAAATAGTTGCGGATATTTCCTTTGGAGAGGGAATACTTGTGGCATGCTGACTCGTCCTCATGCTTATAGCTGGGACTCCAAAGTGGTGTTTAGTCGTGCATGTACAAGTCCTTGGCATTTCACAGTGAATTGATGGGTTGGGGAATCTCCTTTTTGCTTTTTATGTGCGCATCTTTATAGGCTGCCATCCAATCTCTAGCTTGTCAGTTGTCGTATGGGTTGGAATTTAAATTAGGAGAGACTTAATGAAGCTGAAATAGGGGAGTTTTCCTCTCTTTATTTATTTGATTGAAAATCTTTCATTGTGTCCAGACCAGGGTGATAGAAGGGCTTGGAAATTTGAATATTCTAAATCCTTTTTATTTTTCTTTCGACTCCTGTCTTTACCTTTTTTCAACCGATCCCAATTGGTTTGAAAGATTACGGGCCCTAGTAAATCCTTGTTTGGTTAGGTGCTCATGGGATGGTCGTTACTTGTGACAATATCCAACGCAAGACGCCAAATATGTGCCTATCAGCCGATTGGTGTTAAATGTGCATGAATGCAGAACATATTGACCATCTATTTCTAGGTTGAGTTGGGCATTTCGAGCCTCATGTATAGTCATTAGTTGAAAATGTGGCTTTAGGGAAAGGCAGGAAGGCTAAATCTTAGGGGCGGAGGAGTTGTCTTAATGGATAGGGTGGTGTTTTGGACATTTTGGGCATCAGTAGTTACTGAGTTTAGAGATATTTGTTTCATTGTCCTTAATTTAGTCCGGGTTGCTGCAGTTAGCTGATCTTTAGAGTTTTGGCACTGGTGATCGGAGCATTTTCTTTTATATTTTGAGTTATTGTTGCTTTGTCTAAATGGTGGACCTCTTGTTTAATGCTGGACATTATTTTGTAGCTCTTCTTTTAGTAATGTCTGCATTTTTATAAAAGCTTTTTAATTTGGTCTCAAATGAATCATGTCTTTCTAATGAACAGGTGACCCTCGTATTGGCTCAGCCAATATCATTTGGATTGATCCAGATACAACAACTTGGATTAGAAGCCCAAACAAATCTCAGAAGGGTGAATGGGCCTTGGATATTGTTCTGGAGAAATCGGTCATCAAGCAAAGTGGTGATGCATGGAGAACAGTGCTCGACTCTTGCCTTCCAGTGCTTCACCTAATTGACACCAGACGTTCCATCCCGTATGCCATCAAACAAATTCAAGAATTGTTGGGGGTGTCTTGTGCTTTTGATCAAGCAGTTCAGGTACTGTCATACAGGCTCACAGTTTAGTTGTTTCTAGTGGAGGTGGTAATAAGGTTGGGGGATATCATGATTTGGTGGTGTCATATGGCAACATAACCTAAAAAATATAGTTTTTTGAGCTGTATGACTTGCTTCAAATTTTATATCAGTCGTTGTACGTTTGGGTAGAGACAGAGTAAACTGTAATTTAACTCTAGGAATTTCTTTATTTCAAAGCCATATCCATTACTCGATCCATCTTCTGTCAAATGAAAATGCACTCCATCCATGTGTTAGAAGGCCTAAGAAAGAAGAAACAAAATTTCTGATTCTAGAAAGATTCATACCATACCAATCAAGAAGTAAACAGTAAAAAGTCTGAAATTTTCGTCATGCAAACGTTGAACGGTCTGTTTTGTCAAAATCTGGTGTTTCTGGTGTTTAGTCTAATATGTTCCAACTTAGTCTATCCAATTTTCCAATTTTCAAATGAATCAACCTTTTTATCGTTCCTGTTACCAAGTAGAGTAAATTCAAGTAATAGTGACATTTTTGTGTTGGGATAATATTCTGTCATTGCTTAGAAAATTATCAATCTTAGTTTCCAGTAGCTTCTATTATATCTGTGTAATATGCTTCTCTCCCGTTGGAGTGTTTGACTTTCTGGGTATCTCATTCTTCATAGCATTTAATTCTTCACTACCCTTTCTTTCTAGTGGGAGTGCTTTAGCACATCAGTTGTGTGTAAAATTGTATGTTTCATATGCTTATTAGAGGGATTCAAATGACTGATCTTCATTAGCTTTGGACCTCCTTTTAAAATTTCAATCCTTGCGTAATTGTGTGGCTGTATTTCTGGTTCCCTCTAGCATGCTACCGTACATCTTATGAAATTTGACTTTTCTAGTTGTCAATGAAAATTGGAACATATTAGACTAAGTTTCTGGGTGATATGAGATATTTATTCTACTTTTCAATTAAGAATACAGTTTATGATTGATTACACAGCGCCTCTCAACGGCAGTGACAATGGTGGCAAAAGGTGTTCTGAAAGAGCATCTTATCCTCCTGGCAAATAGCATGACATGTGCAGGAAATTTTGTGGGATTCAATTCAAGTGGGTACAAAGCACTATCTCGGGCATTGAATATTCAAGTACCATTTACAGAAGCAACTCTCTTTGTAAGTAATTGAAAATTTTCGTCTAATTCTGTGGAAGGGCATTTACTTATAGTTACTGGTTAAGATGAATTACAATCACAACTGATTTTAGTACTCACATGTGGTTGTAGACACCAAGAAAGTGTTTTGAGAGAGCAGCTGAAAAGTGCCACATGGATTCGTTGGCAAGCATAGTTGCATCATGTTCCTGGGGTAAACATGTTGCTGTGGGTACGGGCGTGAGGTTTGATGTCCTGTGGGACACAAGAGAGGTATTTCATAATTTTTAATGCACTTGTGAATTCTCAGTCGTATTAAATTGAGTCTTATCTGCTGCTAATGTTTCTCACCATTTAAATCTTGATTTTTTCTAGGTAGAATTGACTCAAGAGGGTGGACTTGATGTTTTCAACTTTCTGCATATGGTGAGCACTGCAAACGTAGAAGAAGCAACTACAGGAGCTCTCGGTGCAGAAGTTGATGATCTAATGCTAGTTGATGAAATGGCAGATTCAAGCTTCTCGCCAGAACTTAACTCCAGTTTTGATAGGCCCGTCTTCGAAGATCTTGTTGAATTTGATGATAAATTAGGAGATCTTCCCGAAAAATCAAACTGGGAAAAGGATTCCTCCTTCCACACCGATTCTAATGGGGGGAAAGACTGGAGCGTCGACAAAAATGTGGGAACTGTGGCAGTACCTGACGTTTGGTCAAGCTGGGGTACAGAGAAAGGGAAAACACAAGATAGCAACTCAGCAGAAGCCCAGTTGGATTCCAAGAAATCCAGTGTTTTGGATACCTCGTCTGCGTGGGGGAAAAATCCAGCAAAAGAAAATACGACATCTACATGGGGGACAACCACGGCAAGTGAAAATGATTGGTGTGGTAGAGGGGTAGGTGAGGATGATTCTGCAACCTTGTCTGGGAAGAAATCTGGGGTTTTGAATACCTCGTCTGCGTGGGCGACAAATACTGCCAGAGAAGATGCTGCATCTGCCTGGGGAACAAATCCAGCAAAAGAAAATTCCACATCTACATGGGGCACAACTAGGGCAAATGAAAATGATTGGTGTGGTAGAGAGGTAGGTCAGGATGATTCTGCAAGCTTGTCTGTGAAGAAATCCAGTGTTTTGGATACCTCGTCTGCGTGGGCGACAAATACTGCCAGAGAAGATGCTGCATCTGCCTGGGGGAAACATCCAGCGAAAGAAAATACCACATCTACATGGGGCACAACTACGGCAAGTGAAAATGATTGGTGTGGTAGAGGGGTAGGTCATGATGATTCTGCAAGCTTGTCTGGGAAGAAATCCAGTGTTTTAAATACCTCATCTGTGTGGGCGACAAATACTGCCAGAGAAGATGCTACATCTGCCTGGGGGAAAAATCCAGCAAAAGAAAATACCACATCTACATGGGGGACAACTACGGCAAGTGAAAATGATTGGTGTGGTAGAGAGGCAGGTAAAGTTGAACCAGTAGACCTCCAGCCTACAAAACCCCAGGATGATTCTGCAAGCTTGTCTGGGTGGGATTCACCTACTGGAGATGGGAATTCTGGTGAAAGAAATCATCAGTGGGGACAGCATCGTGGAGACCAAACAAAGAAAAATCGTTTTGAAGGTGCAAGGAATTGGGTTTCAAGTCCTGGGGAATGGAAGAATAAGAACCGTCCTCCTAAGTCTCCTGGAATGGTGAATGACAATTCTACCATGGGTGCATTATATACAGTAACAAGACAGAGATTGGATATGTTCACTTCCGAGGAGCAAGATGTTCTTTCTAATATTGAGCCAGTTATGCGCTCCCTCCGAAGGATAATGCATCAATCTGGGTATGTTTTCTATCTATGTACTTTCTTAAAAATTCGGACCAGGCAGATCAAAATAATGGATACTTTTCAATTTTCTAGAGGAGAAATGATTCTTATATAGGAAGACCAGATGTTTTTTGTTTTGCTAAGTGTCTTATTAGTAAGAGTCCATTTGAAGTCAGGGGAATACTTTTAGTTTAGTGTGACAAGAAACTAATAATTTGAATAATTATTTATTAGTGTGCAATGTTCTTTTGGTGATTTCGATGGAAAGGAACAGTTTGACTCAAAGCCAAAGTTGGGCAGTTTGTGGACTATTTATGAGATATGGCTAGACTTTGGGCCTCTCTATGGGCTTCAGTCTCATCTGTATCATAATTGCCCCTTCTTTCTCTTAAATTTGGAAAGGGAAGCTGCTAAATTGTAGTTGTCCTGATTGTACTTCGGGGCTTTTGCTCTGTTTTCTGCATTGTTGGACGCTGTACTGTCATACTTTTCTTTTGGTTTCTTATAAATTGTAGGCTTTGTGCAGTGTATTTTCTGGTCTTCTAGTCCACTTTGATTGTACTTCCCGTTCATATTAATATGCATGTTGAAGTCTGAAGTCTATTTTTATATAAAATTAATTATAACAACTATAAAAGAAAGATATCTAATAAAGTGATGAATTTTACATATTACATTGGACTTTCCTTTGGAGATGTCTTAGGGATATCATATCTTCACCGATCTCCATATGAAACGATTGATTTCATTTTTGGACATTATCCGGTCACTTTGCATATGTTATAGCTTGGTGCCGTGTTCTGCAACTGTTTGATATTTCCTTCCCTTTTTGAATATTTTAATTGTAGCAATATCTTTGCATGGTGTTCGACAATGCTGTAACTTAATTTCCGGTTTTTAAATTATGTTATTCAGGTACAATGATGGGGATCCACTGTCAGGTGACGATCAATCGTTTGTACTTGATAATGTCTTCAATTACCACCCGGATAAAGCAGCTAAAATGGGTTGTGGAATTGATCATCTCACAGTATGTTCATCTACCCTGTTCTTGCTTAACTACGTTTTATTTAGAATTATATTTCTGTACACGTTTGATACATTGGATTAAGAATCTGTGACTGATGATTTTATTGTTATACTGATTATTCTAATATTCATTTTATTTGTTATGGAAGCTGGGCGTTTATACAGATTTTCCAAAATTGTCCATTGAGTTTAAACTCCATGTGTATTATTGCATACCTAAATTTGTTATGCATCTCAATGGAAATTTTGAAACCATTTTTTATGTCAATTTTTATCATTAGCAAAGAGCTGTTACACATAGGGAGTTGATTCAGACGGGGTTTAGTCGGAAAAAATCATTTTCATGTTTTTTGGTTAAGATACTCGCGCATGGTACCAGGCTGCTAAGGTTGGTGATCTAATTTTTCAGATAAGGGGAATATATACTCGTCTTTAAACATGAATTAAGACTATGGTTCATTTGAAGGGGTTTTTAAGTCCGCGGACAAATAGTGATTGGGAAGAGGTTTTCTTTCATAGTACTTGGAAAACATAATCAGGCTGGAATGTCCGGTATTGTTTACCTTTTTTTAGGAACCGCTGTCTTGCAATAACTGCCATATGTTTCTTATGTAGTAAAATATTCTACTAATTTACACTGCTATTGGTATGACAGGTTAATAGGCATGGTAGTTTCCAGGACAGCAGATGCTTCTTTGTTGTGTCAACAGATGGTCGTACGGAAGATTTTTCATATAGGAAATGCCTGGACAATTACATAAGGGAAAAATTCCCTGATCTTGCTGAAACTTTCATTGGCAAGTATTTCTCTAGGAGAGGGAATCGAGAGCGGAACCCAACTCTAATTCAAACCCCCACTCTAAGTCAAACCTCCACTCCAGAGCAAACTGAGAATGCGGAGATGCAGTAGAACATTTCTATTTCCTGGGCATGTGTCATTTTGAGATTCTCATGTAATTAGGTGTAAACATTCTGCTCCTCTGGTTTTTGATTTGTATATATTAGGCAGTTGTTAGCAGCTCCTGACAAACTCAGTTTGTTTTCTTTTTTCTTTTTCTGGGTTTGATCTTAGAGCATTTTAGTTAACCTGTTGGTCGCTACTGGATAAGGTTAAACTAAACCCTTAATTGGGAGATGTTGCAGGTAAAAAATCAATTATCGATGAAATGCTGAAGTGTACCAATATCATTCATCGGTGGCTTCTATTTCTTTGTTAATCATAGAGGTTCGAATCTGAGATCATAGGTTTGCAAGTTAATGTCATTTTTCACTAGGCTATATATTGCATGGACACTCAAGATACTCTCCAAACACGGATCAACTCATATTCAGGATCAGCTAATGTGTTAATTCAATTATAATTCATAAGAAATTAATAAACTACATTTGAAAGACTTGGAAAGCTTTAACTTCACTATATATAATTGTGAAATTGAAGTATTAACATCAATATTTTTTTTTTCAATTAAATAATTATAAGTATGATTATTTTTTATTGTTGTGTTCTAGTTTTTTGAGATATTCCTATCCTTGTATTCCCGACTCACATATCCGTGTCGCCGTGCCGATGTCCCTACAACACCTGTACTCCTTTGGCTTTAGCTCAGGATTTTATTTCTAACAAAATTTAACAATAAATACCTGATCGAAAATATTATGCGACGAATACGCTGCTAGTCTTTTGGATGAGAAAATTCCACTCTTATTAGGTGGAGATCTGCTCTTTTAGCCCGCTCTTTTAGACATCTATTAGACCGTAGGGTACCAATGAAGTGGTTTAACACCTAGTAAATTTAAGTTTTAGCCAGAAAACCAAAATTCTGGAAAAATATATAATTAAAACTGAAATCCAATTTTCCTGGAAAAATATAAAGCTAAAACCAAAATCCAATTTTCCTCAATAAAAGAAACCCCCATTATCCATTTCTTTTTCTCGTGAAGCAAATACAATAATATATTACCAGTCACCATCGTCTTGATGTTTTACTGCTTTGAGTCTGATTGATCCACAAGATCAGCTACCAGTCCACTGATATGTGGTGGAAGTGATCGGTTTACTACTAAGAATCAGCCATGGCTTCTTCTTTACCGGGTCTATTCGTTTTTCTCTTAGAGAATGGACATCATGTGTGGGAGGACCAATCTCTCATCAAGTGGAGGAAGAGAGATGCACATGTCCCTTTACGTTGCCATGATTCAATTGAAGGTGAGGAACTAAACCCATTTCAATTTCGGTCTCGTATTTGGATTAAGAGTGTTTTCATGTTGCTGGAAGTTTTGCTTTGTTTCACGTTGTCTTGTTAAATTTTGGTTAATGGAGTTTTTTGTTGCTGGAATTTTGTAAATGTTTGGGATATAACTGTTAGGTCTGTTTGATTCAGAATCACATTCAATCTTCAGATGAAGAGTTCTATGAAGTGGGTTTATGATCGTGAATTAGGGGATTTCATGTGATAAAAATAATATGAAGTACTCATGTAGTGCTAGTATATTATAAATGTATTTAGCTATTTTCTTTATTATAATTTCAGGTTCTATATGCAATATTTATTGGAAATGATTTAGCAATGTCATTTAGATGTTTCGACTTTGCAAATTATACAAACACACATTGAGTATAAATAATAATTATGTATAAGCAAGCTCATCGATTGGCCTGACACATTTTGAATTTTTGTTGGAGTTTTGTTGCATTGGTTTTTGGTAAAAATGCATTTTCTCAAATATGAAGAGTGAATAGGGAAACATGGTATGCAGTTGTGAATATGTGTAGAATCTGACATTGTTCAGAAACTGCATCATGGTATGGTATATGAGCTTGAGCTTGACGTTGCATCTTGCCATCAAGATGAGCTTTTGGTATAGGAACATGGGACAGGAATCTTGTACCTATTCCCAATCCTTGAAATCACGAAACATGGTCTACGTTATAGGCACATAGAGGGATTCTAATTGGTATAATGGTTTGGGTCCATGATGCGGAACCCCCCCCTCTCTAAGTTCTGTGTGTTATTTTATCTTATCATTGGCTTGGAATCTTACTTCTTTTCTATTTCTTTTAGAAGATATCTGACGTTCGTTATGTGGTGTAGGATCTCTTAAATACTTGTATGAGCGCAACAAAGTGAATTTTCTGGTATCCAACTCTGCTGTTTGGGATGATGATGCTGTTCCTGGAGCTCTTGATAGCGCGGCCCTTTGGGTCAAGGACTTGCCTTTTGTGAAGTCTTTGTCAGGCTATTGGAAATTCTTCTTGGCTTCGAGTCCTAGAAATGTTCCTGTAAATTTTTATGACACTGCATTTCAGGATTCTGAGTGGGAAACCTTGCCAGGTAAGCATATATGTATCTTTCACTTTTTCTTGCCTTAAAATCTGACAAACCTACACATATATTTGGTATGCTGTGTTAGAATATAGCAGTGATAGTTGTTTCATAAAATCAATAATGAAATTTGTTTCATTGCAAAATATGTATCTATTCCTGCATGCCAGAAACTTATTGCATCGTTTTACTTCAACTACGATCTCTGCGCTGTTTCTTTATATATTATTATTTGCAACAGTGTAGTATTGCATTCGAGGTAATTTTATGGCTAAGTGAGAGAATTTTGAAGGTATGTTTAGTAACGTGTATGAAATGTTTGGGTTATAATGAGGGGAATTTTTTATTTTTTATTTTTAGTTTTTTCTGTATTTCAGTTAGCTTATGTAAGAGTCAGCTTCACATGAGAGTTGGGGTCCAATCTTAACTTAGCTTCAAGGAAAGGAAAGGAAAAACTTCCATTTTATTGCTTGTTGGCTACTGGTTATTCTCATAGCGGATTTTCGCTATCATAAATTGGCCTTTTATTTTACTATTCGTTTTCTTTAAAGAGAGACACGCATATGCGTTAGCGAAACTGTTCAGTAAGTGCCACGCACAAATAAGTCAGTTCTTTCCAGATAATAAATTGTGCTTTGAACTATAGGCGCTAACTGAAGCTTGTATAATTGTGAAAATTCTTTTCTAAGTGCTTGTACTATGATTTCATGATTCCATATTTATTTTATTTTATTTTCCTCCAAAATAGACAATTTAAGAATACTTTGATAACCTTATTCCTTGTAGTGTTTTGAGCTTTAGCAATAGCATATGGAACAAATTTATGAATGATTTATGTTATAAATTTATCATGTTTTTTCATATCTAACACATGCAATTATTATCCAACAACCGTGTCTCATTATTTTGTGTTCTCTCATGGAACAGTTCCTTCAAACTGGCAGATGCATGGATTTGATCGGCCTATTTATACAAACGTTGTTTATCCATTTCCGCTCGATCCACCTGTTGTTCCTGTGGACAACCCTACTGGCTGCTATAGGACATACTTTCACATTCCTAAAGAATGGAAGGGTATGATCCATTTGATTGCCTTGCTGATTGTAGCTGATTACTATTTATTGGTGCTTTTTTATTCTTTTGTTTTTATTTTTCTTTGTTGTTCCCTTTTACATTATGCTTACTGATCAGTATTCTATCAAACCTGTGCTACTTATATCTTGTATGCATCGAAGTAAGTTTTATTTTCCACTTTGTAATGTAACCATTTTGAAATGTAATATATAGCGCAATATGACCTGAATTTGTGTTAATGATTTGAAATGTGACTAATAGAAGTATTGCCTCACAGATTGGATTTTCTGCTGTATGTACGTATGAATGCATGCATGCACCTATATTACAGTTGATCATTTCCATGACATCCCTCAACTATGTTGATCATTCTTTCTGTGGGCAAAATTTATATGACATGTTTACCATTTGACAGGTCGCAGGATTTTGTTGCATTTTGAAGCTGTTGATTCTGCATTCTGTGCATGGCTAAATGGGGTCCCAATAGGATATAGGTAATAAATACTTGTAAGAACTTTTGGGAATTATCATAATTATCCTGTAGGTGGATGCTTTTATGCTATACCTTATGTCATACTTCCATTCATGGAGTCTTCTCAGCGTGTGTTACTGTTTTCTGAACATATGCATTTTACATGGAATTTATCTCAGTCAGGTATATGTTGACAGATTAAGATTGCGCACATTTGTGAATAAGAGATACGGAGAGTGAGTTTAAGATGCTCATGGAGGATCTTCTTTCGCAATCTACTATTTTTCACTTTTCTCTTTCGCAACATAAAAATTAAAAGTTAAATATAAAATGCAAAAAGAGAGAGTAACCCACATGGAATATAAAGAACATAAAGTCCCCAACTCTTAAAGCTGAGTATGGATACTGTTTTGATGCTGATAAATAATTTATCAAGTAAATACAATAATGTATATTGTGCTGAGAGTCTTTTGCTACCATATGGTTTAGCAAGAAAAGGGGCATTTAATTGTTAATACTTAAAATGAGCATGGTGAGTATGACATGGCTCAGTTATACTAATTACCAATCTTTGAACATAGCTTCCTTTTTTTTTACTTTCCCTTTTTTCTGTTAATGTATTGTTTATCATACCAAGAATATGTATTAGCCTTGAAAGGAACTTTCTTTAATAAATGGTCCAGCCACTGAATGATCTGACTTAAATATTTTGTTTCTTTTTGGTGGTGGGGAAATTCTTGGGAAGTTTCAATTTGAATTATTTGATGGTTGTTTAATCAGTTAGGAATTCGGATGTTAGTAGAGTCTTGTTTACTTTTTCACAAGTAGAAAATGAATCCTAAGCATTTGAGATGGTCATATGTGCACTTGTCGGTTTTGTAACCTGTATCACCAAGTACATACAACTATATCAAATTGAAGATTGTTTTCCGCTTATAAGGGATGCATGGTTTGGTAGGAATCCCCTGTGAGGTATGTTAACAAACTTTTCAATATCGTGCTTGGTCAGTCAGGACAGTAGACTTCCTGCTGAATTTGAAATCACTGATTATTGTTATCCATCTGATATGGACAAGAAAAATGTACTAGCTGTTCAAGTATTCAGATGGAGTGATGGCTCCTACCTTGAAGATCAAGATCATTGGTGGTTATCTGGCATTCATCGTGACGTGCTTCTTCTTTCCAAGCCACAGGTCTTTATTGTCTTCTTTCTTGCCTTTATATCCTCTCTTTTAATTACAATTGGACTATATGCAATTGGTACATCTTGGAATTAGTACATAATTGGTGACTGGGGACAAGCATGTATACATTGATGATTTGCATGGCTACTTTTCTATCATAGGATCACTCCATCTCTTTGCAAGTCATTATTGTTCTTCCTTTCCCATTTTGCAAAATCGACACATTGGAGGCAAAGAATTAGGACAGGTAATGCTATAATATGTGTATGGAAATATGACCTAGTTCTTCAATGTTCTAAGCCATATTTTATTTTGATTACACATATAGATTATCTAAATTATTTCCTTATTCTTTAACGTAAACTGGTAATGTGCTGCTACCTGTACTGGAGCATTGCATAATATTAAATCCTAAAAAATAACTGATGTGCAGGTATTCATTGCAGACTACTTTTTCAAATCAACTCTGGCTGAGGATTTTTCTTATGCAGACATACAGGCAAGCATTTATCAATCGAGGATGGATCTTTTTGTTTTTACAAAGTAATAAGTGTAAACAATATTTTGCAGTTTTGTCTAGATGGTTGACCTCTTGCACATAACTGGACAATAATTTGTAAGCCATTGAATCATATGATAAACTCGAAAAACAATAAAGGATACAGGAAATGTCTTATGTGCTTAGGTTAGAGAAATTCCTGTCTGTTAATGGTTTTTATTCGTACTATCTGATTATATGTGCATGTGCTCAGTTTTTTTCTTCTTTTGAGTATCGCAGTGTCTGTTAATGTAGACTGTCATTGATTTATCAGTCAAGATTTTGGAATCTACCCTTATATCAATGTGCAATATGATGGGATTATGTTATCTTCTCAGTGCTATTGCTCTACATTGAAAAATTTTTAAAATATTGTTGTCTTGCACTTTTGACCAGGTTGAAGTGAAAATAGATAACTCCAGAGAAACATCTAAAGATAGCGTTCTTGCAAACTATGTTATAGAAGCTGCATTATTTGACACTGCGTGCTGGTACAGCATTGATGGATATGGTGACCTGCACTTGTCTTATGTGGCTAGTATAAAGCTTAATCTCTCATCCAGCACGAGTCTGGGGTTTCATGGTTATTTGCTGGTAGGGAGACTAGACATGCCGAGGCTTTGGTCTGCAGAGCAAGTGAGGAATTATTATTTTTTGTTGCTTCCTAGTTTGTTCCTAAGCTAAAACCCTTTTAAGCAATATATACTTTCTTGCTTAGTGATATTCTCAACTTTGTTGAGTCATTGGAGTTACCAAAAATGTCTGTCAAGTGCTGGAAGCACCCTGGCACTGGGAATATTTTAGGGTGCTGCACCGTTTAACCTAATGTGTATGTTTGTGTGTGCTGCACCGCTTTGTTTATATAACATAGTTTGCTTTTCTCTTCTAGACATGTGGGAAAAATTGGTCAACTGTAAATATCATATCTTGCTAAATTATAACAGTCTAAGAGTAATTAGATTTTTCTCATTCATATGACTCCAGAGTTTGTGAAAATTTCTTTTTAACTTAAATTTAATTCCTTAAAAGACCATGGTCGAGTCTTCTTTCTACCTTGAGCTTCAATGGGCTGATATTGTGAATACTACGTAGGTGACTAGAAACTTTCCCCTTTACCTAAGATTAGCTAGCATTAAGGGTTAGTCAAGTCATGTTGAAAGTATGGCTTTGGTACTTTCTTGCTCCATATAAGCATAAAGTAGATGGATGACTCAAACATAATAGTAAGAAAAGAAGTTTTGAGAAAAACAAAAAATATACATTAGATAAATCATGATATGAAACTAAAATTTTTGTGGCCCCATTAACAAGAAGTATCTAAAACCTTGCATTGTACATTTGGTGGTTTTTTTTTTTTTTCTTTTTCCTTCTTATGGGCAAACGCTAAAGTATTGTACATTATCTTGGGAAAAGAATATTAAAGTATTCAATCATATGGTTTATTATCACGATGTAACACAGTGTTCTCGGTTATTAATTAGATGTTTTTATCTTCTCATCTTTCATATAAGATCAAACAGTTTCTTGAGGAAGATAGAAGGAAAGACAATAAGTTCTCTGAAGAATTTCAGGAAAATTTTTGAGCAGAAAATTCAAAATTTTCTAGGAAAATTCTGCAAAATTTTCTGCTGTTTGGTGGATTTAGAGAAGTACTTTCAAGAGAATATTTTCTTCATTTAGCAGCAAACTTTGTGTCTTTTAATACCATTTCCTTGAGCAACTTGAAAATGTAATGCTTTTGGTGATTGCTTTACTAATGTTAAATTATGTGAATCTAGGGTTTAAATTTATCTGCTCTCATTCCACTTCTTTATTATGCCTGTTCTTCAAAGGGAAAATATGATGATTAAAAAGGGAAAGCGCAATGGTGGGGAAGAGTGGAAGTGGTACAATTCACTTGTTCGAAAATAAAAAAAAAATTATGACCAGATTTTAGAGATTCAATAAGAAATAAAGATTGCAGGCTATCTATTTAATGTTGTTGACTGATGATTCGTTTCCCAGAGTTTATGTTACAGTATTTGCTTTTGAACTCTTTTCCTGTGTCCAACATACATATTTCATAACTGATTGTTTACCGTGTGCAGCCAAGCCTGTACGCTCTTGCTGTTACATTGAAAGATGCATCTGGCAACCTTCTGGACTGTGAATCAAGCCTGGTAGGCATACGGCAAGTATCAAAAGCCCCCAAACAGCTGCTTGTTAATGGGCATCCAATAATAATAAGGGGTGTGAACAGGCATGAGCATCATCCACGTCTGGGGAAGACAAACATAGAATCCTGCATGGTTAAGGTAACACATACTTTACTTCTCCTTGTCTGTTCTCTGCTAGCCAAGTTGATTTGCAACTGGAGTTGATGGTTCTTGGAATTTTAATCACTATTCTGTGTACAGGATTTGGTTTTAATGAAGCAATACAATATCAATGCTGTGAGAAACAGTCATTATCCCCAACATCCTCGTTGGTACGAGCTCTGTGATTTGTTTGGCATGTACATGATAGATGAAGCCAATATTGGAACCCATGGTTTTGATCTTTCTGATCATGTGAAGCATCCTACTTTGGAACCCAGCTGGGCTACTGCAATGATGGACCGTGTGATAGGCATGGTTGAGAGAGACAAAAATCATGCTTGCATTATCTCTTGGTCCTTAGGGAATGAAGCTGGATATGGACCTAATCATTCTGCTTTAGCTGGTAAACTGCTGTTCTTTTATCATATCCATATTTTTGTCCAGCTTTGAAGGAACTTTTAGAAAATGTTATTACTTTGTACTTGTTCGAGAATTATTGGTTCACCTCGACATATTTCACCTAGAAGATATATTCATTTTACATAAGTAGACAATGGGAATCATTTTGCGGCTTTAGTAAGTTACCTTGAAATGATGGTGATGGATTTGGGTTCAAAATTTTGAAAATAAGGAAGTGATGGTCAGAACTGGCGTTCATCTTGGAATGGGCCTTATTTTAGGGAAAGTGAATATTTTCAAAAGAAAGAAGCATGCACTCTAATTTTGAGTAATTGATATATAATTAATTATAATAAAGTTGAGTAAGTAAGTTAACATCACCTTTTTCTATAATTTGGGCAATATTCTATCTTTGTATTTTATTTTTCATTTTAAAAAATGTTAGTGTTTCTTATGAAAAATTGTTATTATTATTATGATCAACCTCAAAATTTTTAACAGTATAATTGAAGTTGCGTGTAAGGCATCTCTTTCCCTCCCCCCCGGGTTTCTTATCACTCATTGTTTTCAAGACTTGTTCACCTGAATTTCGGCTGGGTTCGTGGAAAGGATCCCTCACGGCTGGTACATTACGAAGGGGGTGGATCCAGAACCTCATCCACAGATATTGTATGTCCCATGTATATGCGGGTCTGGGACATGATGAAGATTTCGAGAGATCCAAATGAAACACGCCCTTTGATATTGTGCGAGTATGTAAATTTTTTCACTTTTCCCCTTTTATTATTGTTTGAGCAAAGTTTGTTGGTTTACCATTATTCCCAATGTTCGAAGATGAGTCAAATGTTATTTATATTCTGGCACTTCTCACCTTTGGGCCCCTCCACCAATAGAGTCCAACATGTGAAATTCAACTTATATAGGGAGGTTGAAACCAATCCCAAAAAAAAAAAAATTAGGTTGCAGTTTTTGCTCTACACCTTTATCAGGATCTCTTGCTCTAATACCGTGCAAAAGTTTGTTGCTTTACCACTGCTCCCAAATTCTTAAGCTATTAGAATTTGGGCCAAATGTATTCTAACCTGCTAATTTATTTTGTAAAGTTATACAAGATACCTCTGTTTATGCTCATGGCAATGCAAATTTCTTCACTTAAAAGTTTGAGAAAATAATGGCAGGTATTCACATGCAATGGGAAACAGCAATGGGAATTTACATGAATATTGGGAAAGAATTGATAGCACATTTGGTCTTCAAGGAGGCTTTATCTGGGATTGGGTTGATCAGGTCAAGTATCCTTGCTGTTCATAAGAAATGCACTGATGATTTATCAACATTCCATTAAATATTGAGTTTCAAGCCATCTTACACTCTTGAAACCCCTTTACTTTAATTTATTGGGCATAACCACATAACATCAACATAAAATTGAACCTGGTAAATATCATCATCATTTTCTTCTTCTTATCCCCCAACCACCAACCACCAACCACCAACCCCTAACCTCTCTCTCTCTCTCTCTCTCTTGCTCACACGAAATCTCTGTTGTTCAGGACCAGAAATTGCATCAGGGGGTAATAGATTTTCTCTTTTTATATAGGCCCTATTGAAGGATAATGCAGATGGTAGTAAGCATTGGGCATATGGGGGTGACTTTGGTGATGTTCCTAATGATTTAAACTTCTGTTTGAATGGCCTTATATGGCCAGATCGAACTCCTCATCCTGCACTGCATGGTAAGTTGATGATTTATGTTATACTTACAAGTACCTCTGTCCTTTTAGTTCTTTAAGATAATATTTGTATGTCATTTTTTAATTTATTTTCATGTCTCATTTCTTTGGTTATTGTTTTCAGAAGTCAAGTATGTGTACCAACCAATCAAGGTTTCATTTAGCAAAGAAACACTAAGGGTAAGTTTCACATAGTATTTGCTTTCATTTTATTTTATTATTTTCCGGAATACTTCTTTACCTGAAATACACCTTGCAGATAACAAATACCCACTTTTATAAAACAACACAAGGATTGGAGTTCAGCTGGGATGTTCATGGGGATGGATGCAAACTTGGATCCGGAATTCTACCTTTTCCGTTGATTGAACCTCAGAAGAGTTATGATATTAAGTGGCGGTTAGCTCTGTGGTATCCTCTATGGACTTCATCATCTGCAGAGGAGTATTTTTTAACAATAACAGCTAAGCTTTTGCGTTCCACACGCTGGGTTGAAGCTGGTCATGTTATCTCATCTACCCAAGTCCAGTTGCCTTCCAAAAGAGAAATTGTTCCTCACGTAGTTGCTTTTGCTTAATACCCACTTTGACAATAAGAATGAAGTTTACATGTTTTGTCATATAAAAACATTTTTACAATTGGCCTTGATTTCCAGGTCATCAAGACTGAAGATGCTACGTTTGTCAGTGAAACTCTTGGGGATAAAATTAGAGTCAGCCGACATAGCTTTTGGGAGATCATATTGAGTGTTCAAACGGGCACAGTTGACAGCTGGACGGTATTTTACACCATTGTTATTTTCATTTTTTTTGTTGATAACACATTTTTCTTTATAAAACCAAAGTTATTTTAAGAATGATTTGCCACCAGGTTTTATGATTGTAGTTGCCTGGTTATTGTTCTATTTTCTGTTGGGATAAGCATTGTATGATTTCTTTTTTGTTCCTAAGGATGTTCCGTCTCATGTAGATTGAGGGTTGCTTATTTGTTGACGACCGTTCGCTTTGATTGTACTTCTCAATTTCATTAATATTCATTTTGTTTCCTATTTAAAAAAATGGTAGGTCGAAGGAGTTCCTTTGATGACGAAAGGCATATTTCCATGCTTCTGGCGAGCATCAACAGATAATGACAAAGGAGGAGGTGCCAGTAGTTATTTCTCCTTATGGAAAGCTGCTCATATTGATAACCTTCATCATATTACCCAAAGCTGTTCTATACAGAATAAGACGGACCATCTTGTGAAAATAGTTGTGGCTTTTCATGGTGTTCCAAAGAGTGAGGATGCTTTATATAAGAGGAAAAAGATAAAAATTGAAGTTGATGTGATTTACACAATTTACGGTTCAGGAGATGTTGTTGTTGAATGTAATGTAAGACCAAGTTCGAACCTTCGACTTCTGCCGCGTGTGGGAGTTGAGTTCCATTTGGATAAGTCAATGGATCAGATTAAGTGGTATGGAAGAGGACCATTTGAATGTTATCCAGACAGAAAAGCAGCTGCTCATGTTGCAGTCTATGAGCAGAAAGTGGATGACATGCATGTCCCTTATATAGTTCCTATGGAATGTTCAGGTAGGGCAGATGTTAGATGGGTGACATTCCAAAACAAGGATGGTTTCGGAATATATGCATCAGTGTATGGCAGCTCTACGCCTATGCAAATAAATGCAAGTTACTACACCACAGCTGAGCTTGATCGGGCAACGCATAATGAAGATCTTATCAAAGGAGATGACATTGAGGTAATTTATTCTACATCATCAATCCATATCTTTCATTTCAGTACCAGTAGATTGTTTCTGGACATCCATTATGAGTAATATACAGAGGATGGTTTATGGTTTAGGGTCTAGGGTATATGGTTTACTGTGTTACAGGTTCATCTTGATCACAAGCACATGGGCCTGGGTGGGGATGATAGTTGGTCGCCCTGCGTCCAGCACGAGTATCGGGTTCATGCTGATCCATACTCATTTTCAATTAGGCTGTGCCCGATAACCCCTGCAACCTCTGGCCAAGTCATGTACAAAACTCAACTTCAAAAGTAGTAGACATGATGGGCTCGAGAACTTGGTAATGAGTACTGAGTGATTGACAATGTATGTGGCCATGAATAAGATGGCTAGCTCATTTGCAACAAATAATATAAAGGCAAAACTTATCAGTCTGTAATATTCTGATTATGAAACATTTGTATTTAATAGTGCTTTTGTCTGAAGCATTTTAGTGGTGGATCATGCCTACTACAATCAATCTAAGAAATTTAGTACTTTCCCTCCTATTTGTCACTTTACTTAACATGCCTACTAAAGTCAGTCCTAAAGATACTGCAGTCAAATTTATGATTGAGTGTGCTCTGCCTCCTTATATTTTTTGGCAATATTTTCATGTAGTTTTATTTAAGTATGTATGTAGGAATGTCATGTATTGCCCACTCCTTTAGTCCATGTTGATTCATCATATTCTGGAAAGTGAATAAGTAAACAGAATTCATTTATTTCTTTAAATGCCTTCCGCAAGTTGCTACCTAGAATAAGTGTTGCCTTTGCTGAAATATTTTTATTACTGTGTAGCTCCTTGATGCATAATTTGGGGTAACTATGCAACCTTCCGGTTTAATATTAGTTAGATATCCGATGGGTGATCCGGTCAAAGAGGGTCAACAGCTCCAGAACAAAATTGGTGAAGCTTTACCACCTACGTAGCATTTTGTTTTTATCAAACTTGTTGATTTAGCTAAATCATTGAGAGAGAGAGAGAGAGAGAGAGAGAGAGAGAGAGAGAGAGAGAGAGAGAGAGAGAGAGAGAGAGAGAGAGAGTTTGACATATTATGTGGTCTCCATGTCATTGACAAAAGAAATTGGATTTGGCATGTATTATATATATTGCTTTCGTTTTTTAGTGGTATAAAACTAATGTGTGACAGTGTGTTTGGTGTAATATTTATGTATTCTTACGTCGCAGATATAACAATCAGCTTTCTGGTTTTTTCTTTGAATCGATAATTGCAGTTTTAGTTAAAGGAGGGGAGGTGGAAACACAATAACGTGATATCTTGGCCAGAAAAAAAAACCAGTAACTTGATAAGAGAAACACCGCCAGTACAAAGTCCACCATAGTAATGTAGATCATCCCTGTTGTTACCATACCATGTAAATGCTTTTCTTATTCGATCTGGAAGTCTGCATGCCTTCTGGATTTAAGAGCCCTAGAGATCGTGAAAATTTCCAACTCAAATGAATTCATAAATCAAAATTAAGTTGTTTACATGGCATAATCATATACAATGTTTACTTTGTTGACATCCATTTCCCCTATTGTGTTTGAAAGTTTACCTGTGGCTCCACATTAGAACTATAAAGACAGCCTACTTAACAATTTAAGCTTACTTGTTTGCAGTGAACATTGCTCCTTTTATCATTCCTGTGCAGAAAAAAGATCCGACTCCCCATGCTTGATGTTCTTCCTTCAAGCAACTGATGATTTGGAGACCACTACCACTTTGCAATACTATGCGGACTTGATTTGCCCTGTTCTTTTAGAAACAATAATAAAAGGTAGCTTTAGAGTTATATGTAAAGAGTGCAAAACTAATTTAATATTTGAGTTCCCTTTGTTTCCAATGGATGTTGCTCTTTTCATTTGTTTTGCAACTCACATATATAACAGAAATGTTCCTAGCTATTATATGCAATTTGTATGTTATGATTATGGCTGTTTGTTCACAGTCTCTCTCTCTCTCTCTCTCTCTCTCTCTCTCCCCACTTCTGTGTTGTACGTATCCCCTTTTTATTAAAGTTGCTGTCGAAGGTTTATCTTTAGTTTTTTCTCAGAAGTGGACTCCTTATTTACCATCTTTCTACTCTTTTCTTTTTAAAGAAAAATTTAGTTTCTTATTAAAAATATAAAAAAAAGTATTGGAAAGTCTTAGTACTGATTATTGGAAAGTCTAGCTTGTCAGTTGTTGTATGGGTTGGAATTTAAATTAGGAGAGACTTAATGAAGCTGAAATAGGGGAGTTTTCCTCTCTTTATTTATTTGATTGAAAATCCTTCATTGTGTCCGGACCAGGGTGATAGAAGGGCTTGGAAATTTGAATATTCTAAATCCTTTTTATTTTTCTTGCAACTCCTGTCTTTACCTTTTTTCAACCGATCCCAATTGATATGAAAGACTAAGGGCCCTAGTAAATCCTTGTTTGGTTAGGTGCTCATGGGATGGTCGTTACTTGTGACAATATCCAACTTAAGAGGCCAAATATGTGCCTATCAGCCGATTGGTGTTAAATGTGCATGAATGCAGAACATATTGACCATCTATTTCTAGATTGAGTTCATGTATAGTCATTAGTTGAAAATGTGGCTTTAGGGAAAAGCAGGAAGGCTAAATCTTAGGGGCGGAGGAGTGGTCTTAATGGATAGGGTGGTGTTTTGGACAATTTGGGCATCAGTAGTTGCTGAGTTTAGAGATATTCGTTTCATTGTCCTTAATTTAGTTCGGGTTGCTGCAGTTAGCTGATCTTTAGAGTTTTGGCGCTGGTGATCGAAGCATTTTTTTTATATATTTTGTGTTATTGTTGCTTTGTCTAAATGGTGTACTTCTTGTTTAATGCTGGACAATATTTTGTAACTTTTCTTTTAGTAATGCCTTCATTTTTATAAAAGCTTTTTAATTTGGTTCTCATATGAATCATGTCTTTCTAATGGACAGGTGACCCTCGTATTGGCTCAGCCAATATCATTTGGATTGATCCAGATACAACAACTTGGATTAGAAGCCCAAACAAATCTCACAAGGGTGAATGAGCCTTGGATGTTGTTCTGGAGAAATCAGTCATCAAGCAAAGTGGTGATGCATGGAGAACAG
The DNA here is from genome assembly GCF_000346465.2 of Prunus persica. Taxonomy (NCBI): domain Eukaryota; kingdom Viridiplantae; phylum Streptophyta; class Magnoliopsida; order Rosales; family Rosaceae; genus Prunus; species Prunus persica. The sequence continues at coordinate 3,864,443 of NC_034010.1, forward strand.
TGCTCGATTCTTGCCTTCCAGTGCTTCACCTAATTGACACCAGACGTTCCATCCCGTATGCCATCAAACAAATTCAAGAATTGTTGGGGGTGTCTTGTGCTTTTGATCAAGCAGTTCAGGTACTGTCATACAGGCTCACAGTTTAGTTGTTTCTAGTAGAGGTGGTAATAAGGTTGGGGGATATCATGATTTGGTGGTGTCATATGGCAACATAACCTAAAAAATATAGTTTTTTGAGCTGTATGACTTGATTCAAATTTTATATTAGTCGTTGTACGTTTGGGTAGAGACAGAGTAAACTGTAATTTAACTCTAGGAATTTCTTTATTTCAAAGCCATATCCATTACTCGATCCATCTTCTGTCAAATGAAAATGCACTCCATCCATGTGTTAGAAGGCCTAAGAAAGAAGAAACAAATTTTCTGATTCTAGAAAGATTCATACCATACCAATCAAGAAGTAAACAGAAAAAAGTCTGAAATTTTCTCATGCAAATGTTGAACAGTCTGTTTTGTCAAAATCTGGTGTTTCTGGTGTTTAGTCTAATATGTTCCAACTTAGTCTATCCAATTTTCCAATTTACAAATGGATCAACCTTTTTATCGTTCTTGTTACCAAGTAGGGTAAATTCAAGTAATAGTGACATTTTTGTGTTGGGATGATATTCTGTTGCTGCATTGCTTAGAAAATTATCAGTCTTGGTTTCCAGTAGCTTCTATTATATCCGTGTAATACGCTTCTCTCCCGTTGGAGTGTTTGACTTTCTGGACATCTCATTCTTCATACAATTTAATTCTTCACTACCCTTTCTTTCTAGTGGGAGTGCTTTAGCGCATCAGTTGTGTTTAAAATTGTATGTTTCATATGCTTATTAGAGGGATTCAAATGACTAATCTTCATTAGCTGTGGACCTCCTTTTAAAATTTCGATCTTTGCGTAATTGTGTGGCTGTATTTCTGGTTCCCTCTGGCATGCTACCGTACATCTTATGAAATTTAACTTTTCTAGTTGTCAATGAAAATTGGAACATATTAGACTAAGTTTCTGGGTGATATGAGATACTTATTCTACTTTTCAATTAAGAATACATTTTATGATTGATTACGCAGCGCCTCTCAACGGCAGTGACAATGATGGCAAAAGGTGTTCTGAAAGAGCATCTTATCCTCCTGGCAAATAGCATGACATGTGCAGGAAATTTCGTGGGATTCAATTCGAATGGGTACAAAGCACTATCTCGGGCATTGAATATTCAAGTACCATTTACGGAAGCAACACTGTTTGTAAGTAATTGAAATTTTTGTCTAATTCTGTGAAAGGGCATTTACTTATAGTTACTGGTTAAGATGAATTACAATCACAACTGATTTCAGTACTCACATGTGGTTGTAGACACCAAGAAAGTGTTTTGAGAGAGCAGCTGAAAAGTGCCACATGGATTCGTTGGCGAGCATAGTTGCATCATGTTCCTGGGGTAAACATGTTGCTGTGGGTACTGGCGCGAGGTTTGATGTCCTGTGGGACACAAGAGAGGTATTTCATAATTTTTAATGCACTTGTGAATTCTCAGTCGTATTAAATTTAGTCTTATCTGCTGCTAATGTTTCGCACCATTTAAATCTTAATTTTTTTCTAGGTAGAATTGACTCAAGAGGGTGGACTTGATGTTTTCAACTTTCTGCATATGGTGAGCACTGCAAACGTAGAAGAAGCAACTACAGGAGCTCTCGGTGCTGAAGTTGATGATCTAATGCTAGTTGATGAAATGGCAGATTCAAGCTTCTCGCCAGAACTCAACTCCAGTTTTGATAGGCCCGTCTTCGAAGATCTTGTTGAATTTGATGATAAATTAGGAGATCTTCCCGAAAAATCAAACTGGGAAAAGGATTCCTCCTTCCACACCGATTCTAATGGGGGGAAAGACTGGAGCGTCGACAAAAATGTGGGAACTGTGGCAGTACCTGACGTTTGGTCAAGCTGGGGTACAGATAAAGGGTAAACACAAGATAGCAACTCAGCAGAAGCCCAGTTGGATTCCAAGAAATCCAGTGTTTTGGATACCTCGTCTGCGTGGGGGAAAAACCCAGCAAAAGAAAATACGACATCTACATGGGGGACAACTACGGCAAGTGAAAATGATTGGTGTGGTAGAGGGGTAGGTGAGGATGATTTTGTAAGCTTGTCTGGGAAGAAATCTGGTGTTTTGAATACCTCATCTGCGTGGGCGACAAATACTGCCAGAGAAGATGCTGCATCTGCCTGGGGAACAAATCCAGCAAAAGAAAATACCACATCTACATGGGGCACAACTACGGCAAGTGAAAATGATTGGTGTGGTAGATGGGTAGGTCAGGATGATTCTGCAAGCTTGTCTGTGAAGAAATCCAGTGTTTTGGATACCTCGTCTGCGTGGGCGACAAATACTGCCAGAGAAGATGCTGCATCTGCCTGCGGGAAACAGCCAGCAAAAGAAAATGCCACATCTACATGGGGCACAACTTTGGCAAGTGAAAATGATTGGTGTGGTAGAGGAGTAGGTCATGATGATTCTGCAAGCTTGTCTGGGAAGAAATCCAGTGTTTTAAATACCTCATCTGTGTGGGCGACAAATACTGCCAGAGAAGATGCTACATCTGCCTGGGGGGAAAATCCAGCAAAAGAAAATACCACATCTACATGGGGGACAACTACGGCAAGTGAAAATGATTGGTGTGGTAGAGAGGCAGGTAAAGTTGAACCAGTAGACTTCCAGCCTACAAAACCCCAGGATGATTCTGCAAGCTTGTCTGGGTGGGATTCACCTACCGGAGATGGGAATTCTGGTGAACGAAATCATCAGTGGGGACAGCATCGTGGAGACCAAACAAAGAAAAGTCGTTTTGAAGGTGCAAGGAATTGGGTTTCAAGTCCTGGGGAATGGAAGAATAAGAACCGTCCTCCTAAGTCGCCTGGAATGGTGAATGACAATTCTACCATGGGTGCATTATATACTGTAACAAGACCGAGATTGGATATGTTCACTTCCGAGGAGCATGTTCTTTCTAATATTGAGCCAGTTATGCGCTCCCTCCGAAGGATAATGCATCAATCTGGGTATGTTTTCTATCTATGTACTTTCTTAACAATTCGGACCAGGCAGATCAAAATAATGGATACTTTTCAATTTTCTAAAGGAGAAATGATTCTTATATAGGAAGACCAGATGTTTTTTGTCTTGCTAAGTGTCTTATAAGTAAGAGTCCATTTGAAGTCAGGGGAATACTTTTAGTTTAGAGTGACAAGAAACTAATGATTTGAATAATTATTTATTAGTGTGCAATGTTCTTTTGGTGATTTGGATGGAAAGGAACGGTTTTGCTCAAAGCCAAAGTTGGGCAGTTTGTCGACTATTTATGAGATATGGCTAGACTTTGGGCCTCTCTATGGGCTTCAGTCTCATCTGTATCATGATTGCCCATTCTTTCTCTTAAATTTGGAAAGGGAAGCAAGCTGCTATATCGTAGTTGCCCTGATTGTACTTTGGGGCTTTTGCTCTGTTTTCTGCATTGTTGGACGCTGTACTGTCATACTTTTCTTTTGGTTTCTATAAATTGTAGGCTTTGTGCAGTGTATTTTCTGGTCTTCTAGTCCACTTTGATTGTACTTCCCATTCATATTAATTTGCATGTTGAAGTCTGAAGTCTATTTTTACATAAAATTAATTATAACAACTATAAAAGAAAGACATCTAATAAAGTGATGAATTTTACATATTACATTGGACTTTCCTTTGGAGATGTCTTAGGGATATCATATCTTCACTGATCTCCATATGAAACAATTGATTTCATTTTTGGACATTATCCAGTCACTTTGCATATGTTATAGCTTCGTGCCGTGTTGTGCAACTGTTTGATATTTCCTTCCTTTTTTGAATATTTTAATTGTAGCAATATCTTTGCATGGTGTTCGACAATGCTGTAACTTAATTTCTGGTTTTTAAATTATTTTATGCAGGTACAATGATGGGGATCCACTGTCAGGTGACGATGAATCGTTTGTACTTGATAATGTCTTCAATTACCACCGGATAAAGCAGCTAAAATGGGTTGTGGAATTGATCATCTCACAGTATGTTCATCTACCCTGTTCTTGCTTAACTACGTTTTATTTGGAATTATATTTCTGTACACATTTGATACATTGGATTAAGAATCTGTGACTGATGATTTTATTGTTATACTGATTATTCTAATATTCATTTTATTTTTTATGGAAGCTGGACATTTATACAGATTTTCCTAGATTGTCCATTGAGTATAAACTCCAGGTGTATTGTTGCATACCTAAATTTGTTCTGGAGCTCAATGGAAATTTTGAAACCTTTTTTTATGTCAATATTTATCATTAGCAAAGAGCTGTTGCACATAGGGAGTTGATTCAAATGGGGTTTAGTCAGAAAAAATCATTTTCATGTCTTTTGGTTTAGATACTCACGCATGGTACCAGGCTGCTAAGGTTGGTGATCTAGTTCTTCAGATAAGGGGAATAAATACTCGTCTTTAAACATGAATTAAGACTATGGTTCATTTGAAGGGGTTTTTAAGTCTGGGGACAAGTAGTGATTGGGAAGAGGTTTTCTTTCTTAGTACTTGGAAAACATATCAAGGCTGGAATGTCCGGTATTGTTTACCTTTTTTGCAGGAACCACTGTCTTGTAATAACTGCCAATATGTGTCTTATTTTGTAAAATATTCCACTAATTTACACCGCTATTGGTATGACAGGTTAATAGGCATGGTAGTTTCCAGGACAGCAGATGCTTCTTTGTTGTGTCAACAGACAGTCGTACGGAAGATTTTTCATATTGGAATATGTAAAATAATTAACTGCTGTCCTCGTCTTCTTACAGCTGCTGGAAACTCTTCATCTTCCAACAGTTGTATTGTCTTGGTACTGTAAAAGCCTTTATTAATTCTAACGACTGTAAAAGGCTTGCCTATATATGCAGCCTGTTGTACTGATATCTATATGATGAATAAGAATCTCAAACTCCACCGGGGATGTAGGCTCAAAATTGCCGAACCTCGGTAAACTTGTGGTGTTCTGTTTTCTTCTTTCTCTGATTTCTACATGTTATCAGAGCAGGACCTTTGAAAAGTTCCCCAATGTAGCCGAAACTTTCATTGGCAAGTATTTCTCTAGTAGAGGGAATCGAGAGCGGAACCCAACTCTAAGTCAAACCTCCACTCCAGAGCAAACTGAGAATGCGGAGACGCAGTAGAAAATGTCTATTTCCTGGGCAAGTGTCATTTTGAGATTCTCATGTAATTAGCTGTAAACATTCTGCTCCTCTGTTTTTTGATTTGTATATATTAGGCAGTTGTTAGCAGCTCCTGACAAACTCAGTTTGTTTTCTTTTTTCTTTTTCTGGGTTTGATCTTAGAGCATTTTAGTTAACCTGTTGGTAACTACTGGATGCTGTTAAACTAAACCCTTAATTGGGAGATATTGCAGGTAAAAAATCAATTGTCGATGAAATGCAGAAGTGTTACCAATATCATTCATCAATGGCTTCTATTTCTTTATTAATCATTTTGGTACTGAGACTTGCTGCCTCTCTGATGACAGCTCAATTAGGCCTTCATCATTGCTCATGGTTCATGGTTTTGGGTTTATCTGTGAAGTGATTAGCTGCTGCTTCTGTGTGCTGGAAGGGAAATGTTTTGCTGATTAGCAAAGCAGCTCTCATACTGCCAATCACACTTCTGATTTGGAAATTTTATTTTTGTTTCTATTTTTCTGATAAGGAATTGATGATACTGGGCCATGATAAATAGCTGTGCAAATGAACATGAAGAACTTGGTTCATTATACAGAGTTAAAAAGAGTCTAATGCACCCTAGTAAATACTTGAGCTCAGGTTCAGATAGATTACAAAAGTGAGTTGAATCCAATCAATCATTTCTTGAACAATCAGTACAAGAAATACTCACATTAGATTAGTCATAGGCCAATATCTACCATTAGTTTCATTAAAATGAAGGAAACCCTTACAATTTCATGCATATTGGTTGTCAATCTTCAATTCACTTGGTATATCTTAAAAAATATTTGCAGGAAAGTTATTGATGTCTATATTTATTCCTGCGCAAATCACTGTTTGCAGGAGTATAGGTAAAATTGTAGATTTTGACAATATTATTATTTATTTCTTTAACATTTTATTTAATTGGTGCATGACAAATCGAATTCTTATTTGTGGTTTTTCCTTAATTTCAATTTGTCCATGTAGTTTCAATTAAGTCGTAGTTTTGTTGCTTGTTTCAATTAAGTCCCTTATACGTGCACTGCATGTGCCATATTATTAAACATTGTATATTTAAGGGCAAGGTCGTCATTTAATGTGAAATAATTTCGTCTTTTTCTTCTTGTTAGGACTTGTAGTTTGCCTATTAAAAATAAAAATGAAAAATGATTGCAAGTGGCTTGTAATTCAAGTGGTTAAAAGTATTTATCTCTTCACTTGAGGTCTTAGGTTCAATTCCCTCCTCTATCAATATCGCTTGTAAAAAAATTAAAAATTAAAAAGGTTAACGATGCACATGCAACATATATTGTTTAAAGTGCTATAGAGGTTCGAATATAAGACCATAGGTTTGCAAGTCAATGTCATTTTTCACTAGGCTATATGTTGCATGGACACTCAAGATACTCTCCAAACACGGATCAACTCATACTTAAGATCAGTTAATGTGTTAATTCAATTATAATTCATAAGAAATTAATAAACTACATTTGAAAGACTTGGAAAGCTTGAACTTCACTATATATAATTGTGAAATTGAAGTATTAACATCAATATTTTGTTTTTCAATTAAATAATTATTTTTTATTGTCGTGTTCTAGTTTTTTGAGATTTTTCGTTTTCCCGTATCCCTATATTCCCGTGTCACATATCCGTGTCGCCGTGCTGGTGTCCCTACAACACCTATACTCCTTTGGCTTTAGCTCAGGATTTTATTTCTAACAAAATTTAACAATAAATACCTGATTGAAAATATTATGCGACGACTATGCTGCTAGTTTTTTGGATGAGAAATTTCCACTCTTATTAGGGGAAGATCCGCTCTTTTAGCCCACTTTTTTAGACATCTATTAGACTGTAGGGCACCAATGGAGTGGTTTAACACTTAGTAAATTTAGGTTTGTAAATTTAGGTTTTAGTCACAAAACCAAAATTCTGGAAAAATATAAAATTAAAACCAAAATCCAATTTTCCTTGAAAAATATAAAACTAGGGATGTGATTTCCCCACTTCCTTTTTCTCCACTTACAGTCCCCTTTGCTTTTTAATACTTTTTAATCAATTTTGTTATTTCTCTTTTCTATTCTACCCTTGCCCTACATTAATTTCTTTTTACTTCACTTTTAATTAGTTCTAATTAAGTGTAAAGAAAAAGAACTAATATAAAAGTGAAGTAAAAAGAAATTAATGTATGGCAATGGTAGAATAGGAAAGAGAAAGAACAAAATTGATTAAAAAGTATTAAAAAGCAAGAAAGAGTGTAAGTGAAAAAAAGAGAGTGGGAAAATCAAATCCCTAAAACTAAAACCAAAATCCAATTTTCCTCAATAAAAAAAACCCCCATTATCCATTTCTTTTTCTCGTGAAGCAAATACAATAATATATTATCAGTCACCCCCGTCTTGATGTTTTACTGCTTTAAAGTACTTTGAGTCTGATTGATCCACAAGATCAGCTACCAGTCCACTGATATGTGGTGGAAGTGATCGGTTTACTACTAAGAATCAGCCATGGCTTCTTCTTTACCGGGTCAACTCGTTTTTCTCTTAGAGAATGGACATCATGTGTGGGAGGACCAATCTCTCATCAAGTGGAGGAAGAGAGATGCACATGTCCCTTTACGTTGCCATGATTCAATTGAAGGTGAGGAACTAAAACCATTCCAATTTCAGTTTCGTATTTGGATTAAGAGTGTTTTCATGTTGCTGGAAGTTTTGCTTTGTTTCACGTTGTCTTGTTAAATTTTGGTTAATGGAGTTTTTTGTTGCTGGAATTTTGTAAATGTTTGGGATATAACTGTTAAGTCTGTTTGATTCAGAATCACATTCAATCTTCAGATGAAGAGTTCTATGAAGTGGGTTTATGATCGTGAATAAGGGGATTTCATGTGATAAAAATAATATGAAGTACTCATGTAATGCTAGTATATTATAAATGCATTTAGCTATTTTCTTTATTATAAATTTCAGGTTCTACATGCAATATTTATTGGAAATGATTTAGCCATGTCATTTAGATGTTTCGACTTTGCAAATTATACAAACACACATTGAGTATGTATAATAATTATGTATAAGCAAGCTCATCGATTGGCCTGACACATTTTGAATTTTTGTTGGAGTTTTGTTGCATTGGTTTTTGGTAAAAAATCATTTTCTCAAATATGAAGAGTGAATAGGGAAACATGGTATGCAGTTGTGAATATGTGTAGAATCTGACATTGTTCAGAAACTGCATCATGGTATGGTATATGAGCTTGAGCTTGACGTTGCATCTTGCCATCAAGATGAGCTTTTGGTATAGGAACATGGGACAGGAATCTTGTACCTATTCCCAAGCCTTGAAATCACGAAACATGGTCTACGTTATAGGCACATAGAGGGATTCTAATTGGTATAATGGTTTGGGTCCATGATGCAGAACCCCCCCTCTCTAAGTTCTGTGTGTTATTTTATCTTATCATTGGCTTGGAATCTTACTTCTTTTCTATTTCTTTTAGAAGATATCTGATGTTCGTTATGTGATGTAGGATCTCTTAAATACTGGTATGAGCGCAACAAAGTGAATTTTCTGGTATCCAACTCTGCTGTTTGGGATGATGATGCTGTTCCTGGAGCTCTTGATAGCGCAGCCCTTTGGGTCAAGGACTTGCCTTTTGTGAAGTCTTTGTCAGGCTATTGGAAATTCTTCTTGGCTTCGAGTCCTAGAAATGTTCCTGTAAATTTTTATGACACTGCATTTCAGGATTCTGAGTGGGAAACCTTACCAGGTAAGCATATATGTATCTTTCACTTTTTCTTGCCTTAAAATCTGACAATCTACACATATATTTGGTATGCTGTGTTAGAATATAGCAGTGATAGTTGTTTCATAAAATCATTAATGAAATTTGTTTCATTGCAAAATATGTATCTATTCCTGCATGCCAGAAACTTATTGCATCGTTTTACTTCAACTACGAGTTTTCTCTGCGCTGTTTCTTTATATATTCTTATTTGCAACAGTGTAGTATTGCATTCGAGGTAATTTTATGGCTAAGTGAGAGAATTTTGAAGGCATGTTTAGTAACGTGTATGAAATGTTTGGGTTATAATGAGGGGAATTTTTTATTTTTTATTTTTAGTTTTTTCTGTATTTCAGTTAGCTTATGTAAGTGTCAGCTTCACATGAGAGTTGGGGTCCAATCTTAACTTAGCTTCAAGGAAAGGAAAGGAAAAACTTCCATTTTATTGCTTGTTGGCTACTGGTTTTTCTCATAGCGGATTTTCGCTATCATAAATCGGCCTTTCATTTTACTATTCGTTTTCTTTAAAGAGAGACACACATATGCGTTAGCGAAACTGTTCAGTAAGTGCCACGCACAAATAAGTCAGTTCTTTCCAGATAATAAATTGTGCTTTGAACTATAGGCGCTAACTGAAGCTTGTATGATTGTGAAAATTCTTTTCTAAGTGCTTGTACTATGATTTCATGATTCCATATTTATTTTATTTTATTTTCCTCCAAAATAGACAATTTAAGAATACTTTGATAACCTTATTCCTTGTAGTGTTTTGAGCTTTAGCAATAGCATATCGAACAAATTTATGAATGATTTATGTTATAAATTTATCATGATTTTTCATATCTAACACATGCAATTATTATCCAACAACCGTGTCTCATTATTTTGTGTTCTCTCATGGAACAGTTCCTTCAAACTGGCAGATGCATGGATTTGATCGGCCTATTTATACAAACGTTGTTTATCCATTTCCACTTGATCCACCTTTTGTTCCTGTGGACAACCCTACTGGCTGCTATAGGACATACTTTCACATTCCTAAAGAATGGAAGGGTATGATCCATTTGATTGCCTTGCTGATTGTAGCTGATTACTATTTATTGGTGCTTTTTTATTCTTTTGTTTTTATTTTTCTTTGTTGTTCCCTTTTACATTATGCTTACTGATCAGTATTCTATCAAACCTGTGCTACTTATATCTTGTATGCATCGAAGTAAGTTTTATTTTCCACTTTGTAATGTAGCCATTTTGAAATGTAATATATAGAGCAATATGACCTGAATTTGTGTTAATGATTTGAAATGTGACTAATAGAAGTATTGCCTCACAGATTGGATTTTCTGCTGTATGTACATATGAATGCATGCATGCACCTATATTACAGTCACAGACACACACACACAAAAATGACATTTCCATGACATCCCTCAACTCTGTTGATCATTCTTTCTGTGGGCAAATTTATATGACATGTTTACCATTTGACAGGTCGCAGGATTTTGTTGCATTTTGAAGCTGTTGATTCTGCATTCTGTGCATGGCTAAATGGGGTCCCGATAGGATATAGGTAATAAATACTTGTAAGAACTTTTGTGAATTATCATAATTATCCTGTAGGTGGATGCTGTTATGCTATACCTTATGTCATACTTCCATTCATGGAGTCTTCTCAGCGTGTGTTACTGTTTTCTGAACATATGCATTTTACATGGAATTTATCTCAGTCAGGTATATGTTGACAGATTAAGATTGCGCACATTTGTGAATAAGAGATACGGAGAGTGAGTTTAAGATGCTCATGGAGGATCTTCTTTCGCAATCTACTATTTTTCACTTTTCTCTTTCGCAACATACAAATTAAAAGTTAAATATAAAATGCAAAAAGAGAGAGTAACCCACATGGAATATAAAGAACATAAAGTCCCCAACTCTTAAAGCTGAGTATGGATACTGTTTTGATGCTGATAAATAATTTATCAAGTAAATACAATAATGTATATTGTGCTGAGAGTCTTTTGCTACCATATGGTTTAGCAAGAAAAGGGGCATTAAATTGTTAATAACTTAAAAATGAAGCATGGTGAGTATGACCTGACTCAGTTATACTAATTACCAATCTTTGAACATAGCTTTCTTTTTTTTTTTCTTTCCCTTTTTTCTGTTAATGTATTGTTTATCATACCAAGAATATGTATTAGCCTTGAAAGGAACTTTCTTTAATAAATGGTCCAGCCACTGAATGATCTGACTTAAATATTTTGTTTCTTTTTGGTGGTGGGGAAATTCTTGGGAAGTTTCAATTTGAATTATTTGATGGTTGTTTAATCAGTTAGGAATTCGGATGTTAGTAGAGTCTTGTTTACTTTTTCACAAGTAGAAAATGAATCCTAAGCATTTGAGATGGTCATATGTGCACTTGTCGGTTTTGTAACCTGTATCACCAAGTACATACAACTATATCAAATTGAAGATTGTTTTCCGCTTATAAGGGATGCATGGTTTGGTAGGAATCCCCTGGGAGGTACGTTAACAAACTTTTCAATATCGTGCTAGGTCAGTCAGGACAGTAGACTTCCTGCTGAATTTGAAATCACTGATTATTGTTATCCATCTGATATGGACAAGAAAAATGTACTAGCTGTTCAAGTATTCAGATGGAGTGATGGCTCCTACCTTGAAGATCAAGATCATTGGTGGTTATCTGGCATTCATCGTGACGTGCTTCTTCTTTCCAAGCCACAGGTCTTTATTGTCTTCTTTCTTGCCTTTATATCCTCTCTTTTAATTACAATTGGACTATATGCAATTGGTACTTCTTGGGACTGGGGACAAGCATGTATACATTGATGATTTGCATGGCTACTTTTCTATCATAAGATCACTCCATCTCTTTGCAAGTCATTATTGTTCTTTCTTTCCCATTTTGAAAAATCGACACATTGGAGGCAAAGAATTAGGACAGTTAATGCTATAATGTGTGTATGGAAATATGACCTAGTTCTTCAATGTTCTAAGCCATATTTTATTTTGATTACACATATAGATTATCTAAATTATTTCCTTATTCTTTAACGTAAACTGGTAACGTGCTGCTACCTGTACTGGAGCATTGCATAATATTAAATCCTAAAAAATAACTGATGTGCAGGTATTCATTGCAGACTACTTTTTCAAATCAACTCTGGCTGAGGATTTTTCTTATGCAGACATACAGGCAAGTATTTATCAATCGAGGATGGATCTTTTTGTTTTTACAAAGTAATAAGTATAAACAATATTTTGCAGTTTTGTCTAGATGGTTGACCTCTTGCACATAACTGGACAATAATTTGTAACCCATTGAATCATATGATAAACTCCAAAAACAATAAAGGATACAGGAAATGTCTTATGTGCTTAGGTTAGAGAAATTCCTGTCTTGTAATGGTTTTTATTCGTACTATCTGATTATATGTGCATGTGCTCACTTTTTTTCTCCTTTTGAGTATCGCAGTGTCTGTTAATGTAGACTGTCATTGATTTATCAGTCAAGATTTTGGAATCTACCCTTATATCAATGTGCAATATGATGGGATTATGTTATCTTCTCAGTGCTATTGCTCTACATTGAAAACATTTTAAAATATTGTTGTCTTGCACTTTTGACCAGGTTGAAGTGAAAATAGATAACTCCAGAGAAACATCTAAAGATAGCGTTCTTGCAAACTATGTTATAGAAGCTGCATTATTTGACACTGCGTGCTGGTACAGCATTGATAGATATGCTGACCTGCACTTGTCTAATGTGGCTAGTATAAAGCTTAATCTCTCATCCAGCACAAGTCTCGGGTTTCATGGTTATTTGCTGGTAGGGAGACTGGACATGCCGAGGCTTTGGTCTGCAGAGCAAGTGAGGAATTATTATTTTTTGTTTCTTCCTAGTTTGTTCCTACGCTAAAACCCTTTTAAGCAATATATACTTTCTTGCTTAGTGATATTCTCAACTTTGTTGAGTCATTGGAGTTACCCAAAATGTCTGTCAAGTGCTCGAAGTACCCTGGCACTGGGAATATTTTAGGGTGCTGCACCGTTTAACCTAATGTGTATGTTTGTGTGTGCTGCACCGTTTTGTTTATATAACTTAGTTTGCTTTTCCCTTCTAGACATGTGGGAAAAATTGGTCAACTGTAAATATCATATCTTGCTAAATTATAACAGTCTAAGAGTAATTAGATTTTTCTCATTCATATGACTCCAGAGTTTGTGAAAATTTCTTTTTAACTTAAATTTAATTCCTTAAAAGACCATGGTCGAGTCTTCTTTCTACCTTGAGCTTCAATGGGGTGATATTGTGAATACTACGTAGGTGACTAGAAACTTTCCCCCTTACCTAAGCATTAGCTAGCATTAAGGGTTAGTCAAGTCATGTTGAAAGTATGGCTTTGGTACTTTCTTGCTCCATATAAGCATAAAGTAGATGGAGGGCTCAAACATAATAGTAAGAAAAGAAGTTTTGAGAAAAACAAAAAATATACATTAGATAATTCATGATATGAAACTAAAAGTTTTGTGGCCCCAATAACAAGAAGTATCTAAAACCTTGCATTGTACATTTGGTGGTGTTTTTTTTTTTTCTTTTTCCTTCTTATGGGCAAAGCTAAAGTATTGTACATTATCTTGGGAAAAGAATATTAAAGTATTCAATCATATGGTTTATTATCACTATGTAACACAGTGTTCTCGGTTATTAATGAGATGTTTTTATCTTCTCATCTTTCATATAAGATCAAACAGTTTCTTGATGAAGATAGAAGGAAAGACAATAAGTTCTCTGAAGAATTTCAGGAACATTTTTTCAGCAGAAAATTCAAAATTTTCTAGGAAAATTCTGCAAAATTTTCTGCTGTTTGGTGGATTTAGAGAAGTACTTTCGAGAGAATATTTTCTTCATTTAGCAGCAAACTTTGTGTCTTTTAATACCATTTCCTTGAGCAACTTGAAAATGTAATGCTTTTGGTGATTGCTTTACTAATGTTAAATTATATGAATCTAGGGTTTAAATTTATCTGCTCTCATTCCACTTCTTTATTATGCCTGTTCTTCAAAGGGAAAATATGATGATTAAAAAGGGAAAGCGCAATGGTGGGGAAGAGTGGAAGTGGTACAATTCACTTGTTCGAAAAAAAAAAAAAAAATTATGACCAGATTTTAGAGATTCAATAAGAAATAAAGATTGCAGGCTATCTATTTAATGTTGTTGACTGATGATTCGTTTCCCAGAGTTTATGTTACAGTATTTGCTTTTGAACTCTTTTCCTGTGTCCAACATACATATTTCATAACTGATTGTTTACTGTGTGCAGCCAAGCCTGTACACTCTTGCTGTTACATTGAAAGATGCATCTGGCAACCTTCTGGACTGTGAATCAAGCCTGGTAGGCATACGGCAAGTATCAAAAGCCCCCAAACAGCTGCTTGTTAATGGGCATCCAATAATAATAAGGGGTGTGAACAGGCATGAGCATCATCCACGTCTGGGGAAGACAAACATAGAATCCTGCATGGTTAAGGTAACACATACTTTACTTCTCCTTGTCTGTTCTCTGCTAGCCAAGTTGATTTGCAACTGGAGTTGATGGTTCTTGGAATTTTAATCACTATTTACTGTGTACAGGATTTGGTTTTAATGAAGCAATACAATATCAATGCTGTGAGAAACAGTCATTATCCCCAACATCCTCGTTGGTACGAGCTCTGTGATTTGTTTGGCATGTACATGATAGATGAAGCCAATATTGAAACCCATGGTTTTGATCTTTCTGGGCATGTGAAGCATCCTACTTTGGAACCCAGCTGGGCTACTGCAATGATGGACCGTGTGATAGGCATGGTTGAGAGAGACAAAAATCATGCTTGCATTATCTCTTGGTCCTTAGGGAATGAAGCTGGATATGGACCTAATCATTCTGCTTTAGCTGGTAAACCGCTGTTCTTTTATCATATCCATATTTTTGTCCAGCTTTGAAGGAACTTTTAGAAAATGTTATTACTTTGTACTTGTTCGAGAATTATTGCCTCACCTCGACATATTTCTCCTAGAAGATATATTCATTTTACAGAAGTAGACAATGGGGATCATTTTGTGGCTTTAGTAAGTTACCTTGAAATGATGGTGATGGATTTGGGTTCAAAATTTCGAAAATAAGGAAGTGATGGTCAGAACTGGCGTTCATCTGGGAATGGGCCTTACTTTAGGGAAAGTGAATATTTTCGAAAGAAAGAAGCATGCACTCTAATTTTGAGTAATTGATATATAATTTATTATACTAAAGTTGAGTAAGTAAGTTAACATCACCTTTTTCTATAATTTGGGCAATATCTATCTTTGTATTTTATTTTTCATTTTTAAAAATGTTAGTGTTTCTTATGAAAAATAATTATTATTATTATGATCACCCTCAAAATTTTGAACAGTATAATTGAAGTTGCGTGTAAGGCATCTCTTCCCAACCCCAACCCCCCCCCCCCCCCCCGGTTTCATATCACTCATTGTTTTCAAGACCTTGTTCACCTGAATTTTAGGCTGGGTTCGTGGAAAGGATCCCTCACGGCTGGTACATTACGAAGGAGGTGGATCCAGAACCTCATCCACAGATATTATATGTCCCATGTATATGCGGGTCTGGGACATGTTGCAGATTTCGAGAGATCCAAATGAAACACGCCCTTTGATTTTGTGCGAGTATGTATATTTTTTTTACTTTTCCCTTTTTATTGTTGTTTGAGCATAGTTTGTTGGTTTACCATTATTCCCAATGTTTGAAGATGAGTCAAATGTTATTTATATTCTGGCACTTCTCACCTTTGGGCCCCTCCACCAATAGAGTCCAACATGCGAAATTCAACTTATATAGAGAGGTTGCAACCAATCCAAAAAAAAAAAAAAAAAAAAAGGAGGTTGCAGTTTTTGCTCTACACCTTTATCAGGATCTCTTGCTCTAATACCATGCAAAAGTTTGTTGCTTTACCACTGCTCCCAAATTCTTAAGCTATTAGAATTTGGGCCAAATGTATTCTAACCTGCTAATTTATTTTGTAAAGTTATACAAGATACCTCTGTTTATGCTCATGGCAATGCAAATTTCTTCGCTTAAAAGTTTGAGAAAATAATGGCAGGTATTCACATGCAATGGGAAACAGCAATGGGAATTTACATGAATATTGGGAAGTAATTGATAGCACATTTGGTCTTCAAGGAGGCTTTATCTGGGATTGGGTTGATCAGGTCAAGTATCCTTGCTGTTCATAAGAAATGCACTGATGATTTATCAACATTACATTAAATATTGAGTTTCAAGCCATCTTACACTCTTGAAACCCCTTTACTTTAATTTATTGGGCATAACCACATAACATCAACATAAAATTGAAACTGGTAAATATCATCATCATTTTCTTCTTCTTATCCCCCAACCACCAACCACCAACCACCAACCCCTAACCTCTCTCTCTCTCTCTCTCTCTCTCTCTCTCTCTCTCTCTCTCCACGAAATCTTTGTTGTTCAGAACCACAAATTACATCAGGGGGTAATAGATTTTCTCTTTGTATATAGGCCCTATTGAAGGATAATGCAGATGGTAGTAAGCATTGGGCATATGGGGGTGACTTTGGTGATGTTCCTAATGATTTAAACTTCTGTTTGAATGGCCTTACATGGCCAGATCGAACTCCTCATCCAGCACTGCATGGTAAGTTGATGATTTATGTTATACTTACAAGTACCTCTGTCCTTTTAGTTCTTTAAGATAATATTTGTATGTTATTTTTTAATTTATTTTCATGTCTCTTTTCTTCGGTTATTGTTTTCAGAAGTCAAGTATGTGTACCAACCAATCAAGGTTTCATTTAGCAAAGAAACACTAAGGGTAAGTTCACATAGTATTTGCTTTCATTTAATTTTATTATTTTCCGGAATACTTCTTTACCTGAAATACACCTTGCAGATAACAAATACCCACTTTTATAAAACAACACAAGGATTGGAGTTCAGCTGGGATGTTCATGGGGATGGATGCAAACTTGGATCCGGAATTCTACCTTTTCCGTTGATTGAACCTCAGAAGAGTTATGATATTAAGTGGCGGTCAGCTTTGTGGTATCCTCTATGGACTTCATCATCTGCAGAGGAATATTTTTTAACAATAACAGCTAAGCTTTTGCGTTCCACACGCTGGGTTGAAGCTGGTCATGTTATCTCATCTACCCAAGTCCAGTTGCCTTCCAAAAGAGAAATTGTTCCTCACGTAGTTGCTTTTGCTTACTACCCACTTTGACAATAAGAATGAAGTTTACATGTTTTGTCATATAAAAACATTTTTACAATTGGCCTTGATTTCCAGGTCATCAAGACTGAAGATGCTGTGTTCGTCAGTGAAACTCTTGGGGATAAAATTAGAGTCAGCCGACATAGCTTTTGGGAGATCATATTTAGTGTTCAAACAGGAACAGTTGACAGCTGGACGGTATTTTACACCATTGTTATTTTCATTTTTTTTGTTGATAACACATTTTTCTTTATAAAACCAAAGTTATTTTAAGAATGATTTCCCTCCAGGTTTTATGATTGTAGTTGCCTGGTTATTGTTCTATTTTCTGTTGGGATAAGCATTGTATGATTTTTCTTTTTTGTTCCTAAGGATGTTCCGTCTCATGTAGATTGAGGGTTGCGTATTTGTTGACCCGAACCTCTTTGATTGTACTTCTCAATTTCATTAATACTCATTCTGTTTCCTATTTAAAAAAATGGTAGGTCGAAGGAGTTCCTTTGATGACGAAAGGCATATTTCCATGCTTCTGGCGAGCACCAACAGATAATGACAAAGGAGGAGGTGCGAGTAGTTATTTCTCCTTATGGAAAGCTGCTCATATTGATAACCTTCATTATATTACCCAAAGCTGTTCTATACAGAATAAGACGGACCATCTTGTGAAAATAGCTGTGGCTTTTCATGGTGTTCCAAAGGAGGAGGGTGCTTTATACAAGGGGAAAAAGATAAAAATTGAAGTTGATGTGATTTACACAATTTACGGTTCAGGAGACGTTGTTGTTGAATGTAATGTAAGACCAAGTTCGAACCTTCGACTTCTGCCACGTGTGGGAGTTGAGTTCCATTTGGATAAGTCAATGGATCAGATTAAGTGGTATGGAAGAGGACCATTTGAATGTTATCCAGACAGAAAAGCAGCTGCTCATGTTGCGGTCTATGAGCAGAAAGTGGAAGACATGCATGTCCCTTATATAGTTCCTGGGGAATGTTCAGGTAGGGCAGATGTTAGATGGGTGACATTCCAAAACAAGGATGGTTTCGGAATATATGCATCAGTGTATGGCAGCTCTACGCCTATGCAAATAAATGCAAGTTACTACACCACAGCTGAGCTTGATCGGGCAACGCATAATGAAGATCTTATCAAAGGAGATGACATTGAGGTAATTTCTTCTACATCATCAATCCATATCTTTCATTTCAGAACCAGTAGATTGTTTCTGGACATCCATTACGAGTAATATACAGAGGATGGTTTATGGTTTAGGGTCTAGGGTTTATGGTTTACTGTGTTACAGGTTCATCTTGATCACAAGCACATGGGCCTGGGTGGGGATGATAGTTGGTCGCCCTGCGTCCACGACAAGTATCTGGTTCATGCTGTTCCATACTCATTTTCAATTAGGCTGTGCCCGATAACCCCTGCAACCTCTGGCCAAGCCGTGTACAAAACTCAACTTCAAAACTAGTAGGCATGATGGGCTCAAGAACTTGGTAATGAGTACCGAGTGATTGACAATGTATGTGGCCATGAAATAAGATGTCTAGCTCATTTGCAACGAATAATATAAGGGCAAAACTTATCAGTCTGTAATATTCTGATTATGAAACATTTGTATTTAACAGTGCTTTTGTCTGAAGCATTTTAGTGGTGGATCATGCCTACTACAATCAATCTAAGCAATTTAGTATTTTCCCTCCTATTTGTCACTTTACTTAACCAATATACGCGGCGGGTTCTTATTTTTGTTGAATTCTTCCCATAATAAGAATGCGACCGCATTCCTATGGACGTGGCAACTTCATGAGATTAGCCATCATTACATATGTGATTTTGTAACTTTTTCCATTTAGAATTAAAGCAAGTTTTGGTATAATTTTAGGGATTCCAAGACTTTGCATTTAGAGGTTGTGCATTTTCCCGCATTTCATTAAATCCAAACCATTCTAATAATCAAACATCTTAACATGACACCTCATTAAATTTGGGAGAACATTTTTTTTTTCCCCCTCCAAAGCTCACGCGTTGAACTGACCTTTAACGTTAACATCAGTTTTTTAGCATTGTCGTTCAGTGTTGAAACCGTGATCGGTCAGGAGCAAATACCATCAACGAATAATTGTTGAATCCATTCACGATTATCCAGATGCTTGTTTCTTTGGTTTTAGTGAAGCAACTGATGGTGTCAAGTCATTGATTCCAAAACATTAGGGTGTTATAGGCCAAGGAAGAGCAGACAAACCTAATATAAACAAAACAAGCTTGATTATAAAGGACGTTTGTCAAATTGGTATAATGTAATATACATATATATGTGTTTATGATTCTATGAACAAAATATAATGATAATCGTATCTCTGCATGTAAGAGGGTGCGAACAGTACAAAGTAGGGAAAATGTTCAGATATGCTCGTATTAGCTCATATTTTATTCTTCTCCAATATGGAGGTATTTATACAAGTACAAAGATGTGTTAACCCTAAATAAAATAGGAAATATATCTAATTACTATAGGAAATAAATCTCTATTACAATATGACTAAATAATAATTGGTAAGTAACCAAAATTCTAACTAAATAAGGAACCAAAATTCTAACTAAGTAAGGACTCGCCAACACGAACCACAACCATTAAAAATTGAAGGCCCCATATAAAAAGGCAGTGAAGCAAACCCAGAGGAGAGAGCACCCAAAACCATTCAAAATTGAAGATCCCAGATCAGGGCAATCCTAAAGCACAAAATTTCAGGGGCCATGAGAGAAAGAAACATGCTCAAACTGACGTTAACGTGTGTGAGTTTTGTGGGAAAAAAAAACAATAACTTCAAGTTTAATGACGTGCCATGTTTTAAGACGTTAGATTATTAGAATGGTTTGGTGACAAGACCCATCCCAAATTCTCCATTGGAACCTATGACGAACCCTGTTGCCTATCCGGCATCTAACCAATGTCGGGTCCACTTACTAAAATAACTCTTTTCCATGAACAACAACAACAGAAAAAGAGTCCAAACTTCTATCAAAATTTTTGCAATCTCTCCTGAAAAACGAATAAATCCTAAAATTTTCCACTAGTAAAAACAACACATTAAATATCTCAACTGGCAGCACACACAATGCTAAAGTACATAGTTCACAAAATAGACATCCGACCTCAATTTCTACCCTCCATGGACAATATCAGAGCAATATAAGAAATTCTTAACTACACAACCAGAGTAATTTTCAAAGGAAATAAACAACATAAAAGTCCTACGATTGAAGTTAGAAGCGCGGGAAGAATGGCTTGGATTCACGAGTCACGTCAAACTACGGCCTGAGGGGAGTAAAATAGAAATTGTGAGTGGACAAAAATAAAGTTTGAAAATAGTTATGATCAAATGTACTAACCCCACCGTTTTATGAAAACAATGTAAAACCATGCAATAAAATCCATTATTATAGTATAGTTGAATTTGAAATCATTGTAATCCCATAAACCCGATATGGCATAGAATATAATCATCAAACAGGACCTTTTTCCTTTAGCCAACCCCTTTTTCCTAGACATATGCTTGTAAAAACACAATATACAAAGAAAGTGCCTTATAAATATATAAGTATAAAAATGTATGTATGTATATCACTACATCAGCAACAAGTACCAAGGGAAACAATCCAACACGAGGACTGTTTTGACTAGATATAGGATAGAAATGCATTACCCTATGACTACAGACGAGCAGTCCAATCGGGGGACTATTGCTCCCCAACACACACGGCGAAATCGCATCACTTACGCTTGTAGACTGCCTCGCCAAGGGCCTGCAGCACATCTCTCCAAGGGTGCTCAGGTCCCGACACACCTATGAAGAGTTATCACGTGTCGAATGTATCCAAGTATCCAATAACATGGGGGGTACATATAATGGTGCAATCAATACATGATATTCCAAAATCATAGCCCAACACTATGTACCAATTCCCAAAATATAAAAAAATATATAAAAAATATAAAAAATCCAATTTCCAATAATCATCTCCGAAATCCATATTCTCAAATTCACAATAATCAAATCCATACACATCCCGATAAAATCATAATCCAAAACCCAAAATCCATTTACTTTATAACTAACAATAAGTTCTAGTAATCCCATAAGATACTATAAACCCATAGTTAAAACATATATCAAATTCCATAATCCCAATAAACCAAAGAAGTCAAGTTCTAAATCAAATCTCATTTATGCATGCAAAAATCCATATTCAAAAAATAATGCTCATTTAAAACAATGTCTACTCATAACAAGTCCAGAGCTGCTCGACCCTGAGAATGTCTCTCTTGTGGAGTACGTGAAGCTTGAGTACCTATTTGAAAGAACAATGAGACTTAATCAATAAAAGTATCCAACCATAAACTTTATCTTAAAATTCTAATTCCCGGGACTCAAAGTGTGTGTACAACCTTTAAGGAAGTTCCTAAGGGTCCGGCAAGGGCTACTAAATATGTCCCGAGGATTTGGTTTCAATCGAACAGTCAGATCTAAACCAATCGCACAATCGGTTTGCCTAATCCTAAAATTAGTGATTCGGAGGATCCGAAACTTCGATCTCACTCCGTAAGTTCCTACACGATCCTAATTGAAAATGAAACCGATCAAATGATCCGAATCTATCGAACCCAGATATCGCATAATAGGCGCAATATCCGTTCGATAATTAAACGATAATCCGAGCATACCTCATGCTCAGGACGATGTGGTGAGCATTTAGAACTCAAAAGGCTACCACAAAGTGGCCCATGAGTTCGATCTAGACATTCCTAAAAATTCACAATTCTACTTAACTTTGGAACAACTCAACAATCTACAAAACCTCTAAAATATAACCTCTAAAACAAATTTCCATAAATCAAACATCTTAAATATTTACCTCACTCCTTTGAATTAGTCTGAAATCCTCAATTCACCTCCCAAGGAGAACAACCACCAAAACAACAATTGGCAACAAAGAAGCTTGTTTAAGCTTGTACAACTTTCGAGATGGCTAAACTTGCTGGATGACTACGAATTTTGGATATGTTGTAGACTACATAATTCTCAACAACTTTCGTCAGGAACTTTCTCATGTGAGCAAGGGAAATCGACATGCAAGATAGAATTTGAGCCTACATTAACAAAGCAGACAATGATGAACATGTTACACTTAGGCACGTCTTAAGATGGCTATACTTCTTGGATAAAGTTTAAATTTTGGCATATTAGAGCCAACAACTTTGATGAAGGGAAATATGCCATTAGCGCAGAGGAAGGCTACATGCAAGAGTTCATAAGTTCACACTAGTGTGGAACCAACAGACAGGAAGTAAGAGAAGACTAGTCTCACCTTGAACATGATTTAAGGTAGATAGGCATCTCCAATTTAGATGACATTATAATGTCAAAATTATTTGTTTAGATTACTATGCCAAGATTTGAATAATAATGAAATGAAAATCAAATGAATTTCAAATGATTCATTGCATATAGTCATTTCAAATCCATTCCAAACGACGAAACAAGGCAAAGAAAAAAAAAAGGTGATTTTATTGGCACCTCATTATTTGCTCTTTGCACCCCGTGCTATTTTTAAACATAAATAATCTATTATACCCTTGTACATAATTACCATTTAGAATTAAAAAAATATTTAAAATAAAAATTAAATTTGCTTACTACTGAGGCCCAAAAAATCCATGGTTCGGTCCAATTAAATTCTCGGCCCAATGCGATACTTTACCAAGAAGAAACCCGATTTGGGCACGTGAAAGTTTGTCATATGCGCTTGTACACATGTCACGCCAAGCAAATAAGCAACACGTCATGCTACAAGCTTAAGTGGGCCCAAGCCACGAAAGATGCCCGGGGCTTGCTTGAGTAGGTTGTGGTATGGATGGTAATAAGTTGACATGAGGCCCATTGATGAGCCGAGAAATAGAAGTCCCGGGGTTGCTTGGGAGCCCCGGAACTCAAGCCCATTTCTTAGGCCCAAATATGTGGGTGAGCACAAAGAGAGAAAAATAGCTCATTACTTCAACCAAAATAGTCCATTAGCTCAACTAAAATAGCTCAACAATTGATGAAGTTAGCCCATTCACTTGATAAACCAACTTATTGTCCTAGAAGGCCCAAGCAACTTAAGAAAATATATGCAAAATCTCCAGCACCTAGCTAAAAACAAAGGCCACGATGAAAGCCAAAATATCCATGTGTGTAGGCTGCTGGAAGGCTCCAGCACATGGGAAAGAACAATTTCCAAGCACAAAACACTCGAAGAACCAAAGGATATTAACGTGCAAGCTGCCAGGAAGAGAAGCACCCTTCAAACCAACATACATACCCGAATTCCTTCCTTCATCAGACCTGGCCATGGAAAAAGGAAAGAAAGAAAGGAAGGAGATGGCTGGGAATGGAAGTCTCCCACTGGAACAGCTGCGGGGAAGGGGGCCTTGAGCTTCCAAAATTCCTGATTTTGTGCAAATAAACAGAGAAGATTTTGCTAGAATAAGATAAGTCAAAGAAGGGGAGGAGAAAGGAAGGAAAAAACTTGGCCAAAATGGATAGAAACCATTAGGGTTTCTTGGAAAAAGATGGCTTCCAGCTTCTATAAAAGGGGCCTCTTCTACCCAATCAAAAACCAACTCAGACCTAGAGAGCAAGCTTCCTCTCTTACCTACAAAAACCTAGCAATCTCGTGTACTATTCACCCTCCTTCTTCATTTTCTTCTTATGGCAGACTACTTGCACATCTGCCAAGCTGCCCGAAGAACATGGTTCTTTCTTTCTCTCTTCTTAGCCAAATCAACTTGCAAACCTCTTCTTCCTCACCTTAAACATTCCCCTTTCTCCCTAGGAAGCCATATTTTCCTCTTTGGTGCTAAACTCACGCTGATTTTGCTTCCATGTCACAAGCCTCTCATGCCGAGCTAGAGAATTTATCTGTAAGCATCAAGAAATTATCTGTAAGTTGCTGTCGTTCTGGTTGGTGAAGATAGCCAAGATGCTTCTTAAGGCATCTCAATCCTTTCGAAGCATTCTTAGGGCTTGATCTTCGAACTCAGGCTCAAGGGGCAATTTCATCTATCTGTCCTTTATCGCAGCCCAGCCCGTTTGTAGCTGTCGGAAGAAAAAAGCCCATACACTTACTACACCCCACATATGTTTTTGCAACCTTAGTTAGACTTTTTTTTTTTATCTTGTATTTATTCATGAATGGTAAGATTGAAGTTAGACAGGCTTTAAATGAGGTATGAGTTTATTTTTTGGCATTTTTCAAGTTTAGGATTTCATGATGGTTGTTGGTTGCATTTAGCACATCAGTACCGAACGCGATAGGTGAATTTGGTGGGATGCCACCGAAACATTGCACCTATTTCGGTTATGTTTGATCGTAGGACATTTATGTTGTTTATTTCCTTTGAAAATTACTTTGGTTGTGTAATTAAGAATTTCTTATATTGCTCTGATATTGTCCATGGAGGGTAGAATTTGAGGTCAGATGCCTATTTTGTGAACTGTGTGCTTTAGCATTGTATGTGCTGCCAGTTGAGATATTTAATGTATTGTTTTTACTAGTGGAAAATTTTAGGATTTATTAGTTTTTCAGGAGAGATTGCAGAAATTTTGGTAGAAGTCTGGACTCTTTTTCTGTTGTTGTTGTTCATGGAAGAGAGTTATTTTAGTTAGTAGGCCCGATATTGGTTAGATGCCGGACAGGCAACAGGGTTCGTCACAGGTTCCAATGGAGAATTCAGAATGGGTCTTGTCACCAAACCATTCTAATAATCTAACGTCTTAAAACACGGCACGTCATTAAACTTGGAGTTATTGTTTTTTTTTTCTTCCCAAAACTCACTCGTTAACGTCAGTCTGAGCATGTTTCTTTCTCCCTTGGCCCCTGAAATTTTGTGCTTCAGGATTGCCCTGATCTGGAATCTTCAATTTTGAATGGTTTTGGGTGCTCTCTCCTCTGGGTTTGCTTCACTGCCTTGCTATATGGGGCCTTCAATTTTTAATGGTTGTGGTTCGCACCCTCTTATATGCAAAGATACGATTATCATTATATTTTGTTCATAGAATCATAACTATGTGTATATTACATTATACCAATTTGACAAACGTCCTTTATAATCAAGCTTGTTTTGATTATATTAGGTTTGTCTGCTCTACCATAGCCTATAACAAGCTAATGTTTTGGAATCAATGACTTGACACCATCAGTGGCTTCACTAAAACCAAAGAAACAAGCATCAGGATAATTGTGAATGGATTCAACAATTATTCGTTGATGGTATTTGCTCCTGATCGATCACGATTTCAACACTGAAGGACAACGCTCAGAAACTGATGTTAACGTTAAAGGTCAGTTTAACGCGTGAGCTTCGGAGGAAAAAAAAAAAAAAAAAACCTCCCCTAAAATTATACCAAAACTTGCTTCAATTCTAAATGGAAAAAGGTACAAAATCACATATGTAATGCAGACCAAGTGTTCGACGAAATGTCCAGCAGAGGAAGAAGAAGGAGCTTACGCAGGCAGCCTGCCTTGCGCGCGCGCGCCGTTTTGGTCCAAGCGTGTTAGATTTTTTAAAAAAAAACCTGCCTTCAAAACGACGTCGTTTTGAGCCAGGTTTTTTAAAAAAACGAAAAAACCCCATCAGTAGCCTTATCTACCCGATTCTAATCCCGACCCCAGCAGCAGCAATTCATCCCAAAAACCTCATTTTTTGTTTTCGAATTTCCCTCTCCTCTAAAAACCTAACTAGTTCCCAATCTCCACCACCAACCACTACACGCCGCCGCCGCCGCTGCCATTGCTTCTCATCAAATTAAGTGAGTTCTAAATTCTAATTTTACATATATTATTTTGGGCTTTGGATAATTTTAAGGAAATTGATATGACTTTCATGAATTATAATTTATTGGTATGGTATGTTATGATATTGATTGATTTTCTTATTTGGATTAGAATTTATATTAATTCATTGATTTTCTGCGTCCGCCACTGATTGAGAAAGCTCGTTTGTGGATGTAGATAACCAGTTGAATATAATTCGGCCAAGTCTTGGTGGTGTTTTTGAGCATGGCTTTGTCGGTATCCAGAAGGCTTTTACGCTCATTTGGCTCCGTCTTAGCATCGGGCCGCTGTGACTCTCCAAGTAGTTTATATCCATCACTTCATGCTTCTCTTGGTGAGGACGTGCATACTTTTGTTGTAAGCTTTTTGTTATTGACTTGTATGATCGGAACATTTTGTGGTATTGCAAAATATTAATTTTTTTCTACCTTTATTTTGGTCCTTGAACCGATTTGTGCGGCCTTGTTCCAGGGGTTGTCTCTTCGGAAGAATTCTCAGCTGTTTCCAAGGTATTATTGCATCATATCTACTATCAAATGAACCAGTGCAGCATGTTCATGTACATGGTGATTTATTGGATGCTTAGCTTTCTGTGGAAACATAGTAATGAACTCATATTATATTGTATCTCAATGTAGGCTGGATCGTCTTTTCTAGCCAATCGAAGGCTTTCAACTTCTATCCCATCTCCTGAATCAAGTGGAGGAGCGTTTCCCTCTAATTTATTGTCTGCAAAGCCTGTGGTTGCTTCAGAGAGTAATATAGGTACGAGGAAAGGTCAAAACCATATATATCTTATAATATTGATGAAAAAAAAAAACAAAACAAAACATCTATCAAATGAGCATAACATTATATAGCTTAAAACCATAACCATATGATCTTATACAATAAGATACAATGGGTAACATTCATTTATGGATGAAACTCATTCGTTAAGACTTAAAACCCATTGAAAATAGTAAGTCAAAACACAGGCCAGGCAAGTGTAGGTATGCAGCAATTGTTAGTTTGTGGTAAAGCTTATTTATTACTTTACTGGGTTTACATTATAAACCAGTTGTCGGGATGTTTTATTAATGTTATCTATAAAAAATAAATGTGTAGGACTGTTTTAATGATTTTGTGTGTTGTGATATAGGACTCTATCAAGACCTTGTAATTCCAGTGACAAATTTTCATAATGAAGATAAAGGCTTCACAGTTTTGGCTGGTGATGTTTTTGACGTACCTATTAGGAAGGATATCATTCATCGGGTTGTACTGTGGCAGCTCGCAAAACGGCAACAGGTATTGACTTATCTATAAATTGAAGCATTAACACTAAATGATGGCTTAGCAATATTGCATTCTGTTCCTGAACATTTATAAAAAAGAGAAAGGCTGCTATGCCACTTGGAAGTTGGAAGTACAGAGTCTTTCATTTAGTGTGATTTTTTGTTTTGGTTGGGGAATGTGGGGGAGCATTTGCTGAAAAAGCTTCTGGATTGCATACATAGTAAATTGGAAAAAAAAAAAGAAAAAAGAAAAAGGAAGGGGATAAGTATATGGGTTATTGCATAAGAGGAACTAAATTGACCAATAACTTTTGTATATTTTACTTTCACATGTCATTTGTTTTGAAATTCTTGTCATCCATGTTTAGAATTTTCATACTTTTGGTGGTCTAATGACCACTGAAATAATATTGGTGAGACTCTATGCACAAGTGAATTTGGGAAAGAAGATAAAAAATGCTTACGCTTGTTGAGTGGTCTACAGGGAACACATTCAACAAAAACTATTAGTGAGGTTAGTGGGACTGGGAGAAAACCATGGAATCAGAAGGGTACTGGTCGAGCGAGGCAGGGATCATTGCGTAGTCCCCAGGTACTGATTTATCATGTTTTGAAATCAGTATGTTTCTAGATTTTCAATCGAAGTCTGCCTTTAAGATGCTTTTGCATAATGAATATAATGGGTGTTAACAGTTCAGAGGAGGTTCCACAATGCATGGTCCTAAGCCACGAAGCCATGCTTTTAAGCTAAATAAGAAGGTCCGGCGTCTAGGGCTAAAGATTGCTCTGACAGCTAGAGCAGCAGAGGGAAAGGCAACTCTCTCTCTCTCTCTCTCTCCCTCTCTGCTATGTTTGGATTTAGTTATAAAATGGGTTGAGTTATTTTAATTAAATATTTAAACTTTTATGTTTTGTATGGAACTTAACTAGAGAAGCTGTATGAAACTACAGCTTCTAATTTTTGATGATTTTGAGGTCCCCACACATAAAACCAAGAATATAGCGAACTACGTCCAGCAAATGGAGGACTCCAAGAAACTTCTGCTGGTGGATGGTATCTTACCTGAAAAGCTCAAGTTGGCTACACAAAATTTACATTATGTGAACGTGCTGCCCGCAGTAGTGAGTTGCTCTTTGTGACCCTTAATAAGTGTTTGTATTATAGCTAGCAAACTATATGCAGCTGAGATGCCATTCCACATGGACACATTGTTCCAAATCCAGTGAGCTTCTTTATCCATCAGCAATGGCTTAGAGTAGAAATTATTGACAAAAGCTTTTACATTGTCGAGCATGTTTGATTCACAAGAACTAAAACCTCTCTCTTTCTATCTCCTGATATTCGTGATACTGTTGCTCAGCTTTCGCTGTGGTCACCATATATAAGAACTATGACAACCAAAATAACGATTTCAATTTTTGTAGATACATGAACCAGCTGCCGTGTAAGTTCTGTTTGAAATCAGTACTTATCTGTATTTCACACGTTTTGCAGGGTTTGAACGTCTACAGCATCCTGCAGCATGATACACTAGTGATGTCCCGTACTGCTGTAAATGAAATTGTTGAGCGGATGCACACTCCAATTAAACGTTGAAGTAAAAGAAGGCCTTTGTTTTAACTCGGGATCGATAGGAACCAGCTTTTGCTTTTGATGGAGCTAAAAGAAGGCCAAAGCTTTTAGCCAAAAAATAATGTGTGTTGTTTTTGTTACGATATGCAAATTCCAGTGTTGATAGCTTGAATTTTATTTTGTTAAAAATTGTGGTTGAATATCAGTGAGATTTCGTAGCTTTTAAATTGCTCTACACCTGTATTGTCATTAAGCTAAGTTACTTTAAGGGGTCGTCAATTTTTTTTTTTGGTAATGATTTAACAATTTTCTATAATGCATCAGATATGAATCGTTGTTTCTTTTTCTCTCCTGTTATACCCGATCTCTCTCCATGAAATATTTGATTTCTTCCAGTAATTAAGTGGGATACCTTGAATTCATTTACCTTCAAAACAAAATTATTTCATTTAAGTGTGTCCGCCTAGTACCGTCTACCATGTCTCATTACAAGATGAAGCAAAATTTTGGCAAGCCACAAAATTGCATGAACGAGATTGGTGTTGCAAAGATACAAATGCAAAACAATGGAGCAATTCTTTAGCTTTCTGTCAAACTCTCCTTCCATGCTCTTGTAAAATTCAGTTCGATTCACATCGTTAATCACCTCCAACAAATCACTTTCAATGATCACCTATCTACTTCAAATTTAGCATACATGCATAAATTGTAGTAGACTAAATCTTACAATTTACTTATATAATGTCATCCATGTTATAAAAATAAAATAATCACAGTATGAAAAGTACTACTGAATATTGGAAGTATAACTCAGATAGAATTCACTCTCTTTTGTTTCCTCTCACTTTTCCTTTCTTCTCTTCCTTTCTTTCCTCTCTTCTCTTTGGTGTGTTTTGCTAAGCAATGGGGGATGGCTTCCAACATCATCATTAAGCTCCAACATCATCATTAAGCTTTTTGAATATTATTTCCTTCTTTTCTTTATGTGGGCTCCATCATTTTCTTTACAACAATCCAAAATTTAAGATGGTATTATGAGCATGAAATATCTAACTCCAACCATGAAGGTACCGTGACAGTTAGCACTCTATCTCCCTCTTTCTTTTTCTTTTTTCTATAGCAAAAGGAGGGCCTAGGGTTTATGGTACGGGTTGAGTACACTGGTTTACGCCATTGAAGTTGCTTCAAAGTTGCTACATTTCTTTAACACCAAGGCAAGGCTTCCTTGAAAATGACCCTCATGGCCAAAACTAGACCGGAGAGAAAGGACGTGGATTCTTACACGATCAGAGGCAACAACAAAGTCGTCAGAGGTAAAGAAAACGAGAAGGAAAACAATATTTTTGATTTTTTTTTGATTTTTTTATTTTGCGGGAAGGGAAATGTGTTGAAGAAATGGTGGTTTTGCAGTGGGGGATTGGGTGCTGATGGGCCCATCGGTCACCGGTAAGCCCCCATGCTTGGCATGCATCAAGAAGATTGAAGCCTAGGACGACTGGAGCAATGTGAAAGTGAGAGTGAGGTCGTACTATAGGCCAGAGGAGTCGATCGGAGGGCGTAGAAAGTTTTATGGAGCCAAAGAGCTCCTTGTCTGACCTCTATGATGATCGGAGAGCGCTGACACCATTGAAGGCAAGTGTAGGGTCCACTCTCTTAAGAACTACGCAAAGCTGGAGAATGTGGGAGCTGAAAATTACTACTGTAGATTTGAGTACAAAGTTGATGCTGGAGAGCTTGCACCAGACATAGTTGCTGTGTGAGTGTCATTTGCTTTCTGGTTGCTTTGGTTTTTTTTTTTTTTTTTGGAAGACCTCTCTTATTGAAATGAGCGATAATATATTAAACTCGCACACATTGTGGACTAGACTTTTCTTGAGGGAGGAATTGACACTACACTGGTGGGTCCTTGCTGTTGCTTTGATTTTTAATTAGTGGAAATGTGGTGTTTATGTGGATAGAATATGATGGGTTTGTTTTTGTCTGTCTGTTTTGAAGGCATTGCAAGTGTGAGATGCCGTATAATCCGGATGAACTCATGTGAAGTGCGAAGGGTGCAGGGAACGGTAATCTTTTTGCTTCTTTACTTTCTTTCTCAATGTGTTGCACATTTTTTGAGATTCGAGTTTTTGAATGTGTTGTGTTACTTGAAAATTGTTCGCAAAAGAAACATCAACTAGGTTATCTATCTGTAATAATGGCTCTAACAATTGCAGTCATGATCTTGAGAGCACTTGTTTAGCAGGCATATGCAAACAACATAAGCACTCATTTGTGTGTATGTTCAATTTAAACAGGGAAATGCTTGGAGAGCTTGTTGATAATTTAGGTCCTGTAGATACTCGAGCAACATCTCCTATTCATAGATCTGTGCCTGCCTTTATACAGTTAGAAAAAAAAAATTTCAAGGGAATTATCTGGTGGCTACTGAATCTTGTTTGGAAGAAATTTGGGTCCTTTTTGCAACATAATTTGGCTCTACCTTATGTAAATCTTAAATACCCTAATAGATACATGATTTTATTTTACCATTGACGACGCATACGTATAGGTATCATCTGCTTGCATTGGCATGACCATTGTAGAAGCAAAAAAATTGGAAAGCTTTGTTTTGTTCAGAATGTTCGTCTAAAGAGGATGTGATTAAGGCCCCAGAGCCAGAATGCATTTTCAGCATCACCAGAAGCTGATGCAAAGGTGCGGCTTATCATGATGGAGTTTTGGTTATTTTATGTTATTCTGAGCTCTTTTCTAATTTCAGTCTCTTTCCAGGAGTCTCTGGCTAGTTTTTCGACTGTGGAGGCCATGGTCCAGCCTGTTGTCCCAGAAAACTCTTCAGTCCCAGACTTTAGCAAATTGGATTTAGATTCGCTCTGATCCACAGGAACGAGGAAGTTAGAGGTCCTCCTCCAACTGCAGCTGCCGAATAAGCCATGTTTCAAGTGAAAAAATGGAGAGACGAAGGGTTTTCTGTTGAACAAGGCTATTAATCCGTCAATCAGCTGATGGAAGATTTGTGTTTGCTTGCCAAAGAACAGGTGCTGCCTCTACCATTTCTGGAAGCTAGTGTAACTTTTACAGAGGACTTCCAGGATCTGGCTGGACAATGGGCAGCCATTGAGAAGAACTACAAGGAGGCCGAAGTTTACAAGAACACTTTCAGCACTAGTGTTCGAGACCTGGAGCAAGAGAGGAAAGCTTGTAGTCTCAAGTATCAACAGCTCCAGCAAGTGAAGACTGAAATTGTAGCTCGGCTTCAAAAACAGTTGGCTAGCTAGCAAAGAACAAGAACACAATCAACTCCATGCTTTTCTGAACTCCGTTGGATTCCGCCTGGACTCTGCAGAGCCAGATTGCTAAAGCTAAGCCTGCCTGATGCCGAAGCTACTCTTTTCAAGGCAGATGTGTACTCAGAGCTCTCTCATTTCAAAACAGTTTTTATCTAGCCTTGAACATTACTATATGCTTGAATTGTAAAATTTGAAACATTTTCAAAAGTGGAACAGATTTCACTGAACTGCAGCAACTTGGTATTTTGTAATTTGATCAATGTTGATGCGAAAAAATGGTTTACCACTTATTTCGTCAACTTAGTCAAATTATCCCTTCGGTAGGTGACTGTCCTCGGTAAGTGATCTACTCCAGAGAGGTGAGTACCTACAAAGGACACGTTCGGTAAATCCTTGGGGTACCGGTGCGGTACCGGCCGAAGGCTCTCCGATGCTCAAGTAAGTACGGATTTAGTAAAGTTTAACTGACAGATCACACGATAGCGTACCGTTAGTTCTGATCCCTTCCTTTTGGGGATATGGGTCTCCTTATATAGGCCTTGGGAGGTGTGCACTGTGCTCATATTTCCGATGTGGGACTCTGGACATGAATTGTGAGCATGGCACGTGTCTGATGGTGAAAGGGGCCAAGATAGATGGCTTTGGTAGGGAGCATGCCGAAGGGGTCCGTTGATCAGAATCGATCCTATCCACGTGTTCGATGGTAATAGGCCGTTTATTTCGGTATAAACAGTAGTCCCCCAAGTTCTCTTCCGAAGGTCCTTCGGAAGGGAATTTAGTTCTCTATGGCAGCTTGGAGGTTATCCTGCCGTTCAGTATGCTCGTTTGGGGGGAGGGAAGACGCTTGCGTCGATCCTTTCGGAAAATATCGTTCGGGAGAAATTGACCTGGGACACGAGGGGTCGTCGATGTTGAGAGGCAAGTGGGCAGAGAGACGCTTCGTCTTCTGTGCCTGGCGCGCAGTTAATGACGCCATCCGTCGGGTGACGCGTGGCCAGCAAAAGCACGTCTGGCGGCGCATTGATGAGCCATTTCGTCTTTCGAGGCGTACCGTTACAGCTCTCTCCCTATAAATAGAGGTTGCTCCGGATGAAAGGTTCACTTTGCAATTGTGAGTTTGCGCGAGAGCTCTTGAGTAGGCGATTTTCGAAGTGTGCGAACGGTAATCCAGGCGATTTTCGAAGTGTTTCTCGGCATACGAGGCGATTTCCGGAGGGAGTGAACGGCAATCCAGGCGACTTTCACAGCACTCAAGGTAAGATACCGTTCGGCACCTCCTGAATTTTTATTATACGTCTGTCCATGGCATAGGCTAGCCGATCGTTAAGTAGGATCTTCCTTCGGTAGTCTAGTGGCCATAGGTAGAGATATAGGTATCGGTAGGATAGTGCGGCACGAACCTTAGTTTCCCTTTTCTTTGTTTTGTAGATGTCCGATAGCGAATCGCCGTTCGGCAATGAGCCCAACGCGTTCGATGGGGAGTTGTCATCGGGATGGGATACGTCCAGCGGGGCTGCGAGCCTCGCCGCCAAGGATGGAGATGACACCGATGCTGAATTATTCGGTGAGGAGGTGGACTTCGTTCCCACCCATGGCATTGGTAAGGGGCTCATGATGGGGCACTCTTGGCCGCGGTGTACAAGGACGGTACCCGTGTCGGGCCGTTCGAGCACCAACCCGAGGCCTCCACCTCTGGTCGAAGCGTGGACATTGCTGGTCCCTCCCGCCCGAGGGTAATCATTGTCCACCGAGGGCCGCCTAGGATACCGGTGGGTGTGCCTCAGAAGGCTCTGTTCGGGGTCGATTACCTGGAGCCCAATAAGATCACCGAACGGGAGTTGGAGAAGATCAGGGCCGAATACCTCATCCCTGATTCGGTAAGGATGAAGATTCCGAGCCCGGTTGAGTCCCTCAGTGACCCGGTGAACGGCGAGGTGACCTTCTTCACCGACGTCCTTGTGCAAGGGGTTCGGTTGCCGTTGCAACCTGCCGTGCAGAGGATCCTTGCGCAGATCAAGTACGCTCCGGGCCAATACAACCCTAACTTCTGGGTGGCCCTGATGGGGGTGATCGCGGCATTCGGGATTGCCGAGGAAGGGGAGCCTTCCTACGAGCAGTTCTCGTATCTGTACAGCGTCACCAAGTCCAAGAGCGCCGATCACGGCTGCTGGGTTCAGGCAAACTGCCTGAAGGCTGCCGAGCGGGGGCATTTCGTTAGTTCGGTGCCGACTTCCCAGAAGTCATGGAGGAATCGGCGGGTGTTGCTCTCCGGCGATTGGGAATCGCCATCGGGAACACCCCCTAGCTTTCGAGTCCCCACGACTTTCCAGATTGCCGGTAGGTTTTCGAATTACCGATCGGTAGGCTGGCCTTTTTTTTTTCTTGGTGTATTTTATTAATTTTTCTCCGTTTGACAGGCAAACTCAAGCAGCCGAGCCCCAAGCCGAGCGAGATCCGGCAGCTTGACAGAGTGAGGTTGCGAGCACCCGCTGCCGAGCGAGTTTATCCGCGCTTCCTCTTCACCGACAACCTCATCAGAGCCGGCCTCGTCGACCCTGCCGACAGTATGTAGACCTTTCTTCCCTTTTTTTTTTTTTGTATATTGTCTTTGCTTGCCGAACTGACTAAGCGCCTTTTTGACCAGTGACGGACGCCAGGAAAGCTGCCGAGGCCAAAAAGATGAACGAGTCCTCCAGGAGGCGCCTGATGATGGGCCTGGAGGGCAAAAAGAAAAGAAAGCGGCCCGAGGCGGCTTCCGTTCGGCAGCCGGTGCCGGATCTGGAGGACCAGACCCTCGCGGATCACCTTCGGCAGCTTGATGCCGATGCCGTTCCGAGGCGCACCGCCGATGAAGCCGCTGCGCCGAGGCATCGGGACGCCGAGGCTGCCACCTCCAAGGCTGCCGGCAAGCGTCCGGAGACGGTCGATCTGGAGGCGAGCCGGTCCCCAAGCGCCCTCGCCAACCGGAGGTTCCCAGGGCCGTCCTTGCGGTGGAGGACGAGGACGGTCCTTCCGAGGCCGTCTCCATCGCCTGCCCGGCGAAAACCGTCCAGTTCGTCAACCACATGATCCTCGGCTCTCAGATGGAGCTGCCGGAGGTCGACGAACTGCCGAAGAAGTTTCTTCGGGAGGAGGCTGGACGCGCCTTCCGGCTTCAGGCCACGGTAAGATTTTTCCTCTTCCTTCGTCATTTTTGCCTACTGCGTTTTGTGCTTCTGACCTTCTGTGTTTTGTGTAGGCATCCATGGATATGTGGCTCTGCGTTAAGCGCGCCATCACTGCGGCCGAGCGTGCCAAGAAGGCGTACGAGGATGGCAGGTCCAAGGTTGCCGAGGCTGGCAAAGCGCTCCAGGAGCACGCCCACCTGGTCAAGGAGAAAGACTCTGCCGAACGGCAGGTGAAGGAGATGAAGGGGCTCCTGGAGGCTGCGCTGGAGGCAACGAAGGATGTCGAGGCTTCCAAAGACGCGGTGCAGGCGGCCTTGGAGGAGTCGGAGCGGGCCAAGGCCGCGGAGATCGAGGCTGCGGTTCAGTCAGCTATCCAGGGGTACCGTTCGTCTTCCGAGTTTTCTATCCTTCTGGATAAGGAAGTGGGCTCGGAGATGGCATACCTGTTGTACCGATTCAAGCGGTACAATCCTGGGCAGAAGTTGAACTTGAACTTCATTGCCGACCGTCCTCCTCTACCAGAAGGGATTACCGAGAAGGATTACGAGGGGGAGGACGCCGCCGAAGGCTCTGGATCCGCCGAGGCTGCTGCTGGTGACGAAGCCTGAAGGCCTCCTTTGATTTGCTTGTAATAGTTTTAGTTTTTTTTTATTTGTATGCACCGAACACCTTGATGCCGAGGGCATCTATAATTTAAATGCATATTTTTCTCTACTTCTGTTTGTTCGATCTGATTTTGTTCAATTGCCGATTGTTCTTATTGCCGTATAGGATTTATGACGTTATAAAGGTCACTTCGAAATTGTCAAGTTCCGACGGAATCTGTAGGGTAACAATTTTGAAAATATTTATTGCCGTAGGCTAATAAAGATGTCGTAGAACGTTATCTTGCCTATATTGGCAGCCGTGGGCTAGTAGAGATTTTAACAAGAGTTTCTGAAGTAATAGTGCCGAAGGCTTTCTATTAATTTCTGCCGAAAGGCGTTTACAATTTCGTCCTACCGTAGGCTAGGTTATAAATTTGTCCTGCCGTAGGCTAGGTTACTTGAAATAGTACTTGAGATGTTCTACGTTCCAAGGATGATCGAGGGTCTTGCCGTTGGAATCTCTTAGGCAGTAGGTTCCCGATCGAAGGATACCGATGATCTCATAAGGTCCTTCCCAGGAAGGTCCGAGGGTTCCTTCCGTGGCATCCTTAGTTGCTAGGGACACCTTCCTCATGACCCAATCACCGATTCGGAATGAGCGGTGTCTGACTCTAGAGTCGTAATACCGAGAGACACGTTGCTTGTAGGCCTCGTTCCGAAGGTTGGCATGTGCCCGGTGCTCTTCAAGAAGGTCGAGGCTTAGAGAAAGCGCTTCTTCATTTGGCTTCGGTGCGAAGGTTTCCGTTCGGTAGGAAGGTTCGCCAATTTCTACCGGCACAACGGCTTCCGAACCGAAAGCCAAAGAGAAAGGGGTCTCTCCTGTGGACGTTCGGTAGGAGGAATGGCCCATAGCGCTTCGGGAAGCTTTTCTGGCCAGGCTCCTTTGGCTTTGTCCAGCTGCCGTTTCAGCAGTTTCTTGATGATTTTGTTTATTGCTTCTATTTGACCGTTTGACTGGGGATGGGCCGGTGATGCGAAAAACAAGTTAATTTTCAGGCGGGTGCAAAATTGCCTGAAGAGCTCCGAATCGAACTGCCTGCCGTTGTCGGTAATGATTGCATACGGGATACCGAAACGGCAACAAATGTGAGTCCAGACGAAGTCTTCTACCCTTGTTGCCGTTATGGTTGCAAGAGGTTCGGCTTTCACCCATTTGGTGAAGTAGTCAACGGCAACCACAACGTATTTCACCTGGCCTTTACCTTGCGGCATAGGACCGATCAGGTCTAGTCTCCATTGTGCGAAAGGCCAAGGACTCACGATTGGTGTCAGGGGTTCGGCGGGGATATGCTGTATGTTGCCGAAGCGCTGGTATTTATCACATTTCTTCACAAGCGAACTGGCGTCCTGGTGCATGGTCGGCCAGAAGTATCCCTGCCGAAAAGCTTTGTGCGCGAGTGACCGGGACCCGGAATGGTCGCCGCAAACACCATTGTGGATCTCCCGGAGGACGTAGCCCCCCTGTTCTGCCGTAAGGCACTTGAGATACGGAGTCGTGTAGCCACGTTTGTAAAGGATGTCGTTGATGACGGTGTACCTTGCCGATCGGTACCTAAGCTTTCGGGCCTGGGCCTTGTCCTCTGGAAGAGTGCCGTTGGCCAGGTATGAGTAGATAGGGGACATCCATGTGTCTTCGTACCGTACGGTACATATTTCGGAGGCTACCGTGCTCGGTTGGGCAAGAATTTCCACCGGCACTTTTCTTCCGACCTTATCATTGATTGCCGAAGCTAGCCATGCCAATGCATCGGCATGGCTGTTTTCGTTTCTGGGGATCTGCTTGATCTCGTAGGCTCGGAAGCTCTGGAGCAGCTGGTGGGTAGACGAAAGGTAGGCGTTCATGGAGGCGTCTCTGGCCACGAAGTCTGCCGTTACCTGGTTCACAATGAGCTGGGAGTCGCTATGAATCCTGATCTGTTTTGCATTCATGCTCTTGGCTAACCGAAGGCCGGCCAAGAGAGCCTCATATTCTGCTTCATTGTTGGAGGTTCGGAAGTTGAATCGGAGGGCGTACTCGATCTTGAGTCCCTCCGGTGTTGTCAGTACCAAACCTGCTCCGCACCCTTGTTGGTTTGCCGAGCCGTCGACGTGCAGAATCCATACGGGATTCTAGGCGTCGAACCGTTCGGCGTCTACCTCCATCGGCGTTCTGGTTTCGGTGACTGGCTCGGGTATCTCCTGTGCCGTTGATGGGGTGAGCTCAGAGATGAAATCGGCAATGGCTTGACCCTTTTCGGCGGGCCTTGGCATGAATTGTATATCGAATTCTCCGAGTTCAATCGCCCACTTTATCAATCGGCCAGAAGTCTCTGGTTTTTGGAGCACTTGCCGAAGCGGTTCGTTAGTCAGGACTTTGATTCCGTGCGCTTGAAAGTATGGCCGAAGTCTTCGTGCCGAGACCACCAGAGCTAGTGCGAGCTGCTCTAATGAGGGATACCGAAGTTCGGCACTCTGGAGTGCCTTACTGACGTAGAAGATCGGTAGCTCTGCCTTCTATGGCTTTCGAATCAATACCGAACTGACGGCAGTGCTAGATACCGAAAGGTATAGATAGAGAATCTCCCCATGTAGTGGTTTTGACAGAAGAGGTGCTTTGCCCATGTAGTCTTTTAAGTCTTAGAACGCTTTATCACATTCGGTAGTCCATATGATATTCCGTTTGCCCCCTTTCAAGGCTTTAAAGAACGGTACACATTTGTCGGTTGCCTTTGATATGAAGCGAGTTAAGGCAGCCACTCGTCCGGTAAGGCTTTGAATGTCCTTTGTCGTCTTTGGCCTCTCCATGTCGATGATGGCCTTTATTTTTCGGGATTCGCTTCGATACCCCTGTGACTAATCATGAATCCGAGGAATTTCCCGGAAGATACACCGAAGGCGCATTTCATCGGGTTCAGCCTCATCCGGTAATCTTTCAGTATGCCGAACATGATCGACAAATTGTGCAGGTGCTCTTCGGCAGTTCTGCTTTTTACCAACATGTCGTCAACGTAGACCTCCATGATGCTGCCGATGTATTTGGCGAAGATTCTGTTGACAAGCCTCTGATACGTTGCCCCCGCGTTCTTCAGTCCGAACGGCATGACATTGTAACAGTACAACCCTCTGTCTGTAATGAAGGCGGTGTGCTCGTTGTCGGGTGGATGCATGAAAATCTGGTTGTATCCTGAATAGGCGTCCATGAAGCTGTGCAATTCGTGTCCGGCGGTGGCGTCCACGAGCTGGTCTATCCGTGGCAACGGAAAGCTGTCCTTGGGGCAGGCCTTGTTCAGATCGGTATAGTCTTGGCACATTCGCCAGCTGCCTGTACCCTTCCAGACCATGACCGAATTTGCCAGCCATACTGGGTATGTAACCTCCCTGATGAAGCCGATGGTTTGAAGTTTGTCAACTTCCGTGCGCATGGCTTCGTACCGTTCGGCATCATACGAACGCCGCTTCTGTCTTACAGGCTTGTAGGCGGGGGAAATGCTGAGTTTATGGCTGACGATCTCGGGGTCTATGCCTGGCATGTCTTCGTAAGATCATGCGAACACTTCCGAATGGTACCGTAAGAAGTCTATGAACTGCGTTCGGAGGGCAGGGGTTAGTCTAGTGCCGATTCTAACCCGACGATCGGGCTGCTCCTCGTTCAGGGTTATCGTCTCCAGTGTTTCGGCAGGCTGTGTATGAGGAGTCGGGGACTCATCCCTGGGGTCATCAATTGGTCCCGTACCGTTCGGTATCCCCTGAACAGACATGGTCTCGTCGGGGACTTTGAAAGAGGTTGACTTGATTGCCGTGGCGTAGCAAGTCCGCGCGCTTAGCTGATTTCCCCTGACAGCCCCCACGCCATTGGGGGTCGGGAATTTCATCAACAGCATGTGTGGGGAAAGATGCGCCTTGACCCTGGTCAGTGCCGTTCGTCCAACAATGACGTTGTACGCCGTCGGGCAGTCAACGATGAAGAACTGATCGTACACCGTCGTTCTCCTTGGCGCGGTACCGAAGGTAATTGGCAGTTTTACACTACCGACTGGTTGGACCAAGTCCCTAGAGAAACTTAGCAAAGGTGTCAACTGCCGGTCGACCTGGCTGTCCTTTATTCCCATTTCTCAGAAAGCTTCGGCAAAGATCACGTTTACCGAGCTCCCGGTATTGATCAGTACTCGCCCTACATCGTAATCGGCGATTTCAGCTCGGACAATCATTGGGTCGTCGTGGGGGTAGAGGATGCCATGTTCATCTTCCTTGCAAAACGTTATCGGCTCCCAATGATCTTTCGGTGTTTCATGGTGGCGATTCACCTCTATGCCGAATACCTGAGGAAACTGTGCAGCACGCACGTATTGCTTCATTGAACGGTTGCTCAGTCCTGCGATGGTGGGGCCGCCGCTGATAGTGCTTATCATGTTTATCTGCCGATTTGCATTCGGCACGGGCGCCGGTTGCTGCCGGGCGATATACTGGTCAAGTTTCCCCTCTCTGATCAACCGTTCGACAATTTTTCTCAGACTTATACAGTCTTCCGTATTATGGCTGTTGTGTTGATGGTATCGGCAGAATTTACCGGTATCCCGATTGTCTTGCCGATTGGGTCTTCGTTGATTCGGCTTTGGTATTATTTCCTGTTCGTTCATCAGGACTGCCTCGTAGGTAGTGTTCAGTAGGGTGAAGATCTCACTGTCGTGATCACGATTCGGCAGGGGCGCTCGGTTGTCGTTGCGACCATACTTCCCTTTTCCTTTCTTCGAGTGCTCCCTTCGATCGGAGCGGTCGTCTTTCCTCTTATGACCCACCGAGAAGGTGTCGACTCGCTCGTAGGGTGGCGCCTTTGCAGGATAGGCACTTGGTTCCGCATCTCCTCGTGGTGCCGAAACCGTGGGTTTCGAGTTGAAGTATTCAGCCTTTGCGTGGATTGCCGCCTGCTTCATCAGTTCGTCGTACGTGCGCCAGTTGCTGCTGTGTACTAGGTATCGGAAATGCGAGGACCGAAGGCCGCTCTTGAAGGCGCCGTAGGCTGCCCTATCATCTGTTTCCGGACACCTTGAGTACTCATGACTAAAGCGCGCCGCGTATTCTCTCAACGGTTCGTCCTCTCTTTGCCGAATCGTGTACAGATCATCGGAGGAGTAGAGACGGTCCGTTTGGATCACGAAGTGGTTGAGGAAAATCTGCTTCAGCTCGTCGAAGGAGGCTACCGTTTCCGGCTCCAACCGGTAGAACCAGTTCAGGGCCACCCCGGTAAGGGAGGACGGGGATAGCAGGCACTGCCCTTCATCGCTCAGGCCCTTGCATCCGATGGCGGACTGAAATGAGTGGAGGTGTGTTAGGGGGTCCTCCGTTCCCGTATAGAATGGTATACGCAGTTGCTGCACCTCCCTGTCCTGCCGAGAATCCCGGATGTGCCTGGTGAATGGTCCGGGTCGAAGCTTTCCCCATTCCAGTTCTTGGGAGCGAGCGTTGTCGTTTTCCATCTTCTGGACTTTCTGAAAAAGGAGTCGGACAATGGGGTCTCGGCTAGGGATTTCTTCGGCGCCGTAATCTTCCGATTGTCGTTGTAGGCCCAGTGAATTATCTCCCGCACACCGTGAAGGTGTTGCCGAACGGTAGGTGGAAGTGTGTGTCTTGGTAGGGATGTACTCGGATTCCGACGACTCGGTAGGATCTAGTCCTCTGACCTTCCGAATAGGCGACTTGTCTCCTAGGATTTTCATC
Source organism: Prunus persica (assembly GCF_000346465.2). Taxonomy (NCBI): domain Eukaryota; kingdom Viridiplantae; phylum Streptophyta; class Magnoliopsida; order Rosales; family Rosaceae; genus Prunus; species Prunus persica. Next base: position 3,906,342 of record NC_034010.1, read on the forward strand.
CGTGAGTCCCTTATTCGAGCGCCAATACCGATCGGAGACCTCTCTCTCTCTGCCTCCCGATCGTTAGCGCGACGTTCCCGATCGTTTAGCCTATGTCGGCAATCGGAGTAGACTTTCCTGGGGATGTGCGGCTGATCCTTTGGTGCCGAAACTACTAGCTCTCTGGAAGGTGTGGGCGTTGCCTTCGCTACCTTCCTGCGTTTGTTCTTCCCACAGGGGGTCTGCAAGCTCTCGGAGGAGCGAGTTGTCTGGATGTTCCGCGATTGCTGCTGGTGAAGCAGCTGCTGGGTTTCGTCCACCTTGGACGAAAGAAAGTTGTTGTGTTCCTGAAGCCTCGCCATGTCCTTCCGTAAGGTTGCGATTTGGGCTGCCAGCTCGGCTTCGGCGGTTGTTTGGGTAGCGAGGGCGTTTCCGAAGGGAGTGCTTGGAGGTAGCGCTGGGCTAGCTCCGCTCTGCCTTCCGAACGGTACCCCATCTTCCGTTAAAAACGTGGGTATTGAAGTGGTCCCCATGCGTTTTGGAGATAGTGGGTTGATGATTTTTCTCGTTCCGATTCCCACAGACGGCGCCAAACTGTTGATGCGAAAAAATGGTTTACCACTTATTTCGTCAACTTAGTCAAATTATCCCTTCGGTAGGTGACTGTCCTCGGTAAGTGATCTACTCCAGAGGGGTGAGTACCTACAAAGGACACGTTCGGTAAATCCTTGGGGTACCGGTGCGGTACCGGCCGAAGGCTCTCCGATGCTCAAGTAAGTACGGATTTAGTAAAGTTTAACTGACAGATCACACGATAGCGTACCGTTAGTTCTGATCCCTTCTTTTTGGGGATATGGGTCTCCTTATATAGGCCTTGGGAGGTGTGCACTGTGCTCATATTTCCGATGTGGGACTCTGGACATGAATTGTGAGCATGGCACGTGTCTGATGGTGAAAGGGGCCAAGATAGATGGCTTCGGTAGGGAGCATGCCGAAGAGGTCCGTTGATCAGAATCGATCCTATCCACGTGTTCGATGGTAATAGGCCGTTTATTTCGGTATAAACAATCAATATGCAATACTTGGACCATAGTCTGATATCTGACTGCCCCACAAATTTTTAATAGGAAAGAGAGAGCCATTAAATTGGCTAACACTTGTGTAGCTATTTTAATACACAACTGTTCTGACTCGAAACTAGTAAGATTCTAATAACCACTAGCTGGTCATGACGTTCAGGTCCATGCTAACACTATAAACATAATCTGCTGCTGTAATTCCAGGAACACCTTGAGTATCCCAAATGGTGGGATATAACTTTTTAAACCATCTGCCATTAATTGGGACCTCCTGCAATTAAACATGTGATTCAAGGGGCAAAGTCATTTAAAATTTCGATCTGAAATTGAGTTCAGGATTATTTACCCCAAAAGGAAGTTACATTAGAAGTTATAAATTGAGTTTATTGTTGACCAAGAAACTCCCTGATTTTTATGAGCTAGGTGAAAAGAACTGCTAATGCATTACAGAACAAACGTCAAATTACTATCAAGAATGCACACGTGAGTTAAGTTAGTTAGTCAAAATCCGGTCTCTTGCATTCAAGTTTGAATTTTCATATCCTAGAGAATTAGTCACAAGCGAGCTCTTAGACTATCGATTGTATAAAAAAATTACTATCAAGAATAATAATATTAATATAAAAAAAGGCTTAAGTGCTACAATGCCCCCTGAAACATTTGTCAATTCCCACTAAACCCTCTTAAAGTTAAAGTGACCCACTTTGCTTCCTTGACTGATGTTTTGTGTCTCACTTTGCCCCTCACTATTAAATCTGTTAAAAATTCCGTTAAAAATGTTGACGTGACACCAATGAGACTCACTATTTTGCTAAACTAAGTGCTCGTTTGACATTGCTTATTTGGGGTGATAAGTGATTTTTTAAAAATTTTGGGAAGCCCAACCCGTTTGGTAAACTGTGAGAAAATCACTTATTGTTAAAAATTGCTGTGAGAGAAAGCTATAAAGGAAAGCAGCTAATGAGGTGCTTTCATTTTCTGATTATGCAGGAATCAGTTTCGAAGAGAAGCTGGGTTTAATGATTAATCGGCAATCATTTTCTGATTATGAGTAAAATCAATACCAACAACACTTTTAACAAAAATTTTACCAAACGCCAAACTACTTTCTCTCACAGCTGATTTCTCTCACAGCAAATTTGACAGCGATTATTTTCACAGCACAACAATGCCAAACTGGCCCAAGTGTCATGTGTGAAGAAAAAAAATTAAAAATTAAAAATTATCTTTTAAAAAACTTAATTTAACTATTAAAAATAAAAATTATACTTTAAAATCTGTGTTTTTGGTACCTTGACAGCAATCTAGAAGAAAACCTTGTTCCCATTTACATCGAATCTTATCAGCGTACATAAAATCAGATCTCCAAGCCAAACTTCCATCCATTCTTCTCAAGGAGAAACTCTCCACCATCACATAACAGCCAAACTTCCTCCACCCATTCTCACTTGGAATCTCTTCCACCCTCTCCACTCTCACATCCATTTCATCCCCATTAACCCATCCTCCTGCCTCTAAAACTCATCTCGTATTCTGAACAATTGCTGAACTCAAACCTACACTCACCACTTTCTTGCTATGTGGGTTTACCACTCTGACAGAAGACTGATCTTAAAGGTGAGTTATTTTAAAATCAAACCACTCTGCAACAGTTCTTGAAGGGATGAGGTTTTAAATTTTGATTATTTTGCAGGGATTTTGTAAAGGCCGTAGATGATTTTCATGAGAAGCACTGTATTGGAAAAGGAGGGTTTGGAAGAGTATACAAGGCAGAGCTGCTATCAGGTCAAGTTGTCGCAGTTAAGAGGCTTAACTTTGGAGATTGATTGCTGGAATGTCGTTAGAATCTGACGACAAGTTAAGCCTCTTAACTGCGACAACTAGACCTGATAGCAACTCTACCCGTCCGTTTCGTCGACCTCCAGCGAGGATCCACCCCAATTCCTCTTTTCTTTGGAATACTATTTGATGACTGTTGCATATTCTTAGGGAGTGGGTCGCGAGAGAAGAAGAGGGAGGAGCAGTCGGGAGTGGTTGTGGCGGTGGTGATGGCGACTGGGAAGAGATAATGGGGTTGGAGGAGGGGAATTTGGGATTTTTTGGTTTTAATAATTAAATTAATTTTTTTTAAAGATAATTTTTAATTTTTTTCTTCACACATGGCATTTAGTTTAGTAAAATAGTGAGTCTCATTGATGTCACGTCAGCATTTTTAATATAATTTTTAACAGATTTGACAGTGAGAGAGTAAAATGAGACACAAAATAACAAAATATCGATCAAGGGGTTTAGTGGGAATTTATCATTGATTCAGGGAGCACCCGTAGCACTTATGCCTGTGAAAAAATAAAAGAGAAAAGTAGTGGGTGTTAAGTTTACTGAGTTTTACGAGTACACATTTGACTCAATCCGTTAAGAAATGGGTCAGCTTGTTATGGATTCGACCCAATGAAATCCGATCCGACCCAAAATCCTAAAAATTTCTTCTACTTTTGACACGTAGAAATTGTAACCGTACGTTGAGGGGGAGAGATTTTACATCAAACACTCCGCTGGACTGAAACTTGAGCCACTCTTCCTTCTCCAAATTTCGAAAATGAACAACTTTCTCACCGTCGTTTCTGCTTCTGTAGCTGTCGTCCTCGCCATTATAGCCTCTCTTCCTCTTCTCAAACCCAACCACCGTACAAATGATAAACTTTCATCATATCTTTCTTCTTAAAGTTTCAGTTTTGATCTGAAATTTGGATACTTCGATTTTTTTTTTTTTTTCCAGAGTTGTTAAGTTGGAGGTCTCCAATGGCGGACTTGGTGGTGAAAAATGCCAAGATATACACCAGTGACGAGTCTCTCCCTTTCGCCGATTCCATGGCCGTCCGCAGCGGAAGGGTTCTGCGAGTGGGCAACTACTCCTCTATTAAGGTTCACCATTTGCTTCTTTGCCTCGCTCCTTACCTCCCTCCTTCTTAAGAATTGAATGTATTGGTCGGTTTTTGTGATGCTTGTGAGATTGCAGCTCGGAACCAAATATTTGGGCCATAAATTTTGTTGCATTGAATCCGAATAGCTAGTGGGTAGGTACTTACTATTGTTATGAGAAAGAAGTTGTGAGAAAGAAAACCTTTTCAAGTTATTCTTATTGCGTGAAACAGTGGAAGCCATGTAAAAAGATGGTAATATTATGATTGCTAGTAGGAGAGTCAAAATTATTGTTTGAGTGGGTTTTTTAAGATTCTTAAAATGGTAATGTTTTAATTGTCTGAAAATTTCTGAAAGTAGGGGTTTGAGGGTGACTATATATGATGAAATGTAACTCTCGGAAAATCCATTTTCATTGATGGTCAACCAGAAACTGAGAAGTGTTGTTTCAGGGGGTTTCACTAAATTCTCATGAGGCTAGAGAAACATAGGTACAATTAGTATGATTGCATAACTTTTCTATGTTATAAGAAGCCACATTCCTTATCTTGGTCTGCAAACTGTAATGATCTGTGGTTCATCTTACTATGATCCTCGACTAATGGATCCTCTGTGAGAATGGTCCATTTACTCAACTATGAAGTGTATTTTACCTCCTTACTTTTCCAAGAAACTGTGTAATTTTCCGTCTGTTTATCTAAACAGCTTGATTGATATTTTGCTGTTATTGTTGACCACTACATTGTTTTTGTCTAATTTCAAAGTTGCGTGTCCGTAGGTTTTGGATGGCCCATTCAGGTGTTGTCTTTTCTATCTTTCTATGTTTCTTTTATCTACTTATATGGATTTTGTGGTCTCTTATATGTATTATCTTTTCTGTCATTCTGGCAAACCTTATAACCTCTTCATTGCATCATATGGATTTTGTTGTTAGTTTCCAACAAAAGTATTTAATCCAGTAAATTGTAAAAATACCCTTCCCTTATACATTCATTCAAATGCAGGATATGGTTGGAGATGGTACCAAGGAGTTAGATCTTATGGGAAAGATTGTTGTACCTGGATTTATTGATTCCCACGTGCATCTGATTTCTGGTGGACTCCAGGTATGGCACAAGTGCCATAGTTAAAATTGATCTTGTTTCGAATATTATATGCTCTTTTTGCCCTTGAGAAACTACTGTCTGTAATGAAACAATTAAATTTTTTTTTGGAGGAGAAACATGCTTTATTTCAAACAAAAGCTATGTAGAACGATGTGGATGGGACATCCACAGACAACTTAGCATAAGAAACAAAACACCAAAACACAATATCTGACAGTAAGATACACATCATCATAGAACAAACTGAACCACAGCTAACAAATCCGACAGAATAGATGAATAAGGAATCCCCCTGAAGTATACATAAACTGATGCCCACAATGCTGACCAACATCCAACTCAACTCAAAAGATCTTCCACTCCCACCCCTTTGTAATCCTTAAAATTCTCCTATTCTGCTCCATCCAAATTACCCAAAAGATGGCTAATACTAGACAAATTACCAAAAATATAGCTAACACCAGACTGCCCCACAAGGTTTTGGCTCTCCTCCCCTTCCCCAAAGCCTTGAAATGAATGCTGAACAACTCGAAAACCCCATTACACATCAATTGTTCAAGGCTTGAGTTCCTTGCATCATGCATCTTCCATTTCAAACTGTTGTTGAAGTGTGTTACATATTTGAATTTTTATTTTTTCCAGATTTCAATTTGATTCATTGGATATGCCACTACGAGTTTGTGTTATGTGTGTGTGTTCATTTATGTGAAAATTTCAATAAATCTGTGAACTGTCTGGCTTGAACTAGTTTGAACACTCAGGTTTGTACTGTCGGGAAATCTATAATGTCTGAAACTTTCATTCAACAACTTCAATGCTTCACGAGTATTTAAACTGTGTTTCCAACCTTCCATCTTTTTTTTTTTTGGGCAAAATTTGTGTAACATAACTTTGTACAATAACCAAATGATTTATTATTTATCTATTTTCCTTTGCTTAATTGAAGTTTCTATATATGCATTCGAAATTTTCCTGATTGGAAAACAGATGGCGCGTGTGGAACTACGAGGCGTAAGTCAAAAAGATGAATTTGTGAGGCGGATCAAAGAAGCAGTGAGAAGTCAGTTCCCTGCCTTTTTATAATTTTCTCAATTTATCATGCAACTTATAGACACAGGAATGTCATGCTAGACATGTCTATTCATATTCTTGTTTGAGTTAGAAAAATGCACAAAGTATGTGCCAAAATCTTTGATTGTTCTTTTTTGAAGGTTTGGCTGTGAAGTCCTAATGTAAAATTGTTACGATTCCAGTTGTTAATCAAGAGTTAGGGGCTCTTCTCCCAAGCTTTAGGATGGGCAATATGGAAGCTCCATAAGTTATTGTAAGAACATATGTGAAGCAGACAGGAGTTAAATTCAAACAATTAAACTGGCCACGTAGATGTTAAAGGTCATAGAATAAAAGGTAGGGCGTTTCATTTAGTAAGAAATATTAAACCATTAATCACTCTTCTTTATGTGTTTGTTGATCACCATTTAGCCTGCAAAAATAGTTCTGGAGAGGGAGTATTTATTGATGATGACTACGACTAACAATCTGATATAAATCACTTTTAATTATGAAAAGCAGTTGTGCAGACAGAGCATCATTGGCAATGCCTAAAATTCTTATAAAATGGATGTTCTGAAATAGCCATTGAATGTTTCCAAAATAAATATTATTGTGTTTGTTAAATTGTATAGTCTTTTGAAATCTCGTATTTGAAAGAAAATCAAATGAAAAATCAGATGCAAATAAAGGTTCCTGGATTTTGGGTGGTGGATGGAACAATGATCTTTGGGGAGGGGAATTGCCGATGGCCTCTTGGGTTGACGACATCACACCTTACAATCCTGTAAGTCATAACCAAATGAATTTCGGGTGCTTTGATAGTTTTCACAATAGTATTTTTATTTCATTAATATACATTATTTTACAGGTTTGGCTGTCGAGGATGGATGGCCATATGGGCTTGGCTAATTCAGTTGCACTCAAGTTGGCTGGGATTACAACTTCATCAGAAGATCCAAATGGTGGAACAATTGTGAGATTCACCAGTGGAGGTATTATTTAACTGCGTTCATATGTCATAGATGCTTTCAGTGGGCCATCCTGAATCTTTTCAATTCTTTGGATATAACAACCGACATGGAAGTGTTGAGGGTGTTGGATATTTGTGGACATGACATTTTTGTTACCCACGTCCCAATAATTTGCTTGATTTATTCAAGAAGATTGCAAAAGTTTTAAGTCTTTCTGTAAAAATGGTAAATTACAACAAGAATACATAATTATTTACTATTAGTGGCCCTTAATGAAAAAACATGCATGGCTGTCCCTTACATGTTTTGGGATTTCCATATTTGACAACCCATATCAAGTTATAAAATGACATCCGTATTGTACCTACAAATCATAGTGATTGACTTGACACTGGAGTCACAATTAGGACCTATTTATATGGATTCTGACAACCTTAACATTAGGAAGAAGCCTTGGACAACTGTTGGATAGATTTTATTTTATTTCTTTCTAAAAAGAAACCCGAAATTTATTAACAACTATGGAAGTAGGATGGATAAGAAGTTCATCATATCCAGATCTACACCTCAAGCGAGCATTTATTACATGCAATTCAAAAGTCTCCCGAGAGAGATTAATTGCACTACAAGGGATTATCACTCTAAAATGATGACAAAGACATAGGAGAATCTTTTTTTTCTTTTTTCTTTTTTAAATCTAAAAGTAGATTGAATTTGTCCGCCTTTTCATCTGTTTTCTGGTTGTTTACATCTTTAGATAAGTAACAGCTACTGGGAGAAATTACTTATCATCCAACTCATCGTTATGCAGAACCTACTGGATTGCTGATTGATTCTGCAATGAAACTTCTCCTTCTATCCATTCCGGAGGTGTCAGTAGAGGAGCGGAGGGAAGCTTTGAGTAGAGCCAGCAATCATGCCTTGATGAGGGGTGTGACAACAGTTGTTGATGTTGGTAGATACTTTCCTGGGACATCGGTGAAGCTTTCCTGGGACGATTTTTCAGGTTTGCATTATGTTTCTGAAGGGTTTCTTTGGATGTCTTGTGAATTGAAACATTATTCTTCTAGTTTATTGGTTCACTTGAATTCATTGGTCATGTTAAGGAATCACCATCATCCTTACCAAACTGATGACAAAACTTAAGGCAATTCTTAAATGACCTGTTGTGATCAAATATTAAGAATTTAAAACGATATTCTAAAAAAAGATGAGTGTCTAGTTAGATGATTTATTACAACTCAAATTTATTATATCCTAAGAACAATAAGATGCACCCATACTGATATTAATATTTTTAATTACTCATGCTGCTTAAAATGTTTTTTTTTGGTACTTTTTATTTTTCACATTTTATTACTTATTGCAGATGTTTATAAATGGGCTGATTCTTCAGGGAAGATGATGATTAGGGTCTGCTTATTTTTTCCATTGGAGACTTGGTTACAGTTACATGTATGGGTTCTTATAGGTTTCTTCTTTGGAGTTTAATATTACTTCAATTTATTCTCAACCTGATAGTGTTAAGGAATGATTGTTCATATGTTTGGCCTTTATGTTGACATATTAACGATTCTCCTTGTCAATGTGTTTTACAGAGAGCAATTATTTTAAACATTTTCAGCAATTGCACTATTATTTATTTATTTAAGTTTTTCATATTTTTTCCATATCAGAAATGTGTGTGAGTTAATTATCTATACTCTTCTTTTGTTTCCTGCAATGAAGACTTTTGACATTGCAGCTTTTGTGTTTCATACATAAGTAATTCTGGATTCTTATATCTCTTGTTTGACCAAGTGGAGATGTCAAGTTTTTGCATTGGACAACTTACTTTCTAGAATATTCTGTTTTTATCTAACGAATCTAGTTATGAACTTCATTAGATGTTTTCAATTTTGTTGTCATTTATTTTTTCTCTTAGAGTTGTATTTTCCTTTTCAGAATCTTATTACCAAAGTTGGCCATACCATGAGCCAATGGATTTACTTGGGTGGTGTTAAAGCTTTTGCTGATGGGTCGTTGGGTTCTAATAGTGCACTGTTTTATGAGGTGAGAACGATGGTACTTGGGCATCTGCATTTGTTTTTAGTAAATTAAGAATAAAAAATTTGAAATCCATTGACTGTGGCCACTTCCATTTATTTTTGTATATCTTTGTTGTGTCTCTTTCTATTGTTGTTGAGAGAGGGGAAGTGTCATTGGAAAGTTAGGAATTTTTTGTAGTGAGCTTATCTAATTTGCTTCAAACTGTTGCTTCCTCTGTGATAGGAAGTAGCTTTTTTTGCTTAGCCAGTCAATATATTGTTTTCCTAATATTTGTCTTTTAAATCTGTAGCCATATGCTGATGAGCCTCATAATTATGGCTTACAAGTGATAGATAATGAAAGTCTCCTCAACCTGACCTTGGCTTCAGATAGAGTTGGGCTTCAGGTGTTGTCTTATCTCTTTGGAACTGTCCCTACATGACATAAATGTACTCGTACTACTAAAATTTCCTTTACATTGTGTTCAGGTTGCTATTCATGCTATAGGTGATAGAGCAAATGACTTGATCCTTGACATGTATGAGTCAGTGTTTTCTACAAATGGAGTGAGGGATCGAAGATTCAGGGTAAAGATTTTGCTCATGCAACGATAGTGGCTCAGCAGCAGCATAAATTTTCACAGGTTTTTATTATTCCCTTTTAGTTATTGTTTTGCATGACCAAGGAAAAAATTGCTTTCAGATTGAGCATGCCCAGCATCTGGCACCTGAGACACCAGCCCGATTTGGTAAACTAGGGATTGTTGCTTCAGTACAGGTTTGACCCGCACTAGTCTTTTTATATTTATTTATTAATCTTTCTTAGGGTAATGGGGCTGCAAGCACAGTGATTTGTGGGAATTATTTTGTGATGGTTCAAAGTTCATGTTTCAACAACATTCTGATTATTTGCATCCAAGCGGACCTACCTTTTCAGACTGCTACCATGTTTATTTCTGAGTGTGTAGGAGTTTGGGATAGGGGACTTCTACTCGTTAAATTTTAAATACAAGAGAGAGGTGTAGATTTATACATGCTTCGTGTGGGATCACATGTTACCGTGCTTTCATAATGACACTTGGATCACTTTCTGCATAGGGATGAAGTCTTTTCTTCTTGCATACACAGGCTGCCTGACATTTGGGCTTTATACAATAATCTACTTAAAAGTTTTTATTTTTTTTATTTTAAAATGTCTTCAGTGATTATCATTATTCTTTGTTCCTGTGCATAAATTTAATTTTAATAACATACTCGAACACCAATTCCCCATAGCCAGAGCACCTATTAGATGATGCTGAGTCTGCAACAAAAAAACTTGGGATAGATAGGGCTCAGAAGGGATCTTATTTGTTCCGGTCTCTCTTGGCTAGCAATGGACAATTGGCATTTGGTTCTGACTGGCCTGTAAGTATAATGACTCTCATGGATATATTTTTTAGGCCTAAGTATCGCAAGGCTCTCTGATACTTTTTGTTTAGTGTGATATGTTTTGTAAATTTCAGAATGGTGCTGATTTTGCAGGTGGCAGATATTAATCCATTAGGTGGCATTAAGACAGCAATGAAAAGGATACCCCCTGGTTGGGATATTGCTTGGATTCCCTCAGAGACCCTTTCATTGAATGACGCATTGAAGGCGTAAGCAACATTGAAACATTTGATCCTTGAGATATCATCTATTTTTAGACTGCTATTTAGGTGACTCACGTTCTTTGATGTGCGAGGCCCATATCCAAAGTCACTAAGAATGCGCCAAGTTAGCTAACCAGACAGCTGATATACTTGTGGTGAAGGCCCATTCGAATGGGCCTTGTCTGCCTATGCCAGTTTCTGACATAAAAGTTCACTAGTTTATAATTGTTGAGGGCAAACCCTTTTAATCTCTCTACCATATTTGGTTGGTAGAATTTTCAGAAATCTTCTGTTACCAGGGCACTCTAAGGTGAAACAAAAATTTAGGTAATCTAGGAGTTGTAATTATTTCTATAACCCCCGGGGAAGGGATCAGGTGTGCTGTGTTCAGCTCAAAGGGATAAGACGCTGTCAAGATTTGACGGATGATGGGATTGGATATTGGAAAAGAAATTACAAGCTTTCCGGAAAGGGCAAAGAAGTACATGGTGATGGTGGTGAGGAAAGAGCCACCTCTGACCATATCACTTACAACAAGGCCTATATGAGTAGAACTCATATTATACTTTCTCCTGTCTCCCACCATTTATGTTTGGGTAGTTTTAATTTTCTTGTAGTTGTTGTGGCCATCTGACTGTGGCCTGAAAGAAACGGTCATCATGCTTACCTAGTATTTTATTTTATAAAATGATTTGTTCTGATATACTCTTTTCATGGTAGTGGATGCTAAGCTGATTAGATAGTGTCCAGCGCTAGACAAATAGAGTGAGGAACCAAATTTGTTTCTTTCCAATATGTTTTTTCATTAGAGGGACGGTCTTTTTCTCTTAATTAGTAGTTCCAGTTGTTCATTTATCGATTTCTTTGTTGCTTTTTCAACTGATCAACGTTACTTTGTCGTGTTTCGACTCACACTTACCACTGTGTTACACTTCCACCTGATACATGGCAGGTACACTCTTTCAGCTGCTCGTGCATGCTTTCTTGACAGCGATTTGGGGTCCCTGTCGCCGGGGAAACTAGCAGATTTTGTCATACTGTCCAGGGACTCATGGGATGATGTCGTGGTTGAAGGATCTGCATCCATTGAAGCTACATATGTTGGTGGTGTACAGGCCTATCCCTGAAAGCCTATAATCTGGAAGATAAATTACACTTTCTACAGAAAACATAGGTTTAAGAAAAGAGGGAATAGCCCAACATTTTAGGTTTATATAGTGAGCAGAAGTAGTATGTATATGATGTCCTTTGAAAAGCACTCTAGAAGATGTAGTCTATATGAGGGATCAAAGGTTTGTCTGATTTGTACAATATAACCCATTGAGCTAGGAAACGTTTCAGATTCTGCTTGAAAATGAACTTTTGTACGCCTATCATTCACTTTTTTTCTTCAAAAGAAAATTGATGGGGTAAGTGACTGTTTTTAACAACTTGAATGAAATGTGAAGAAACTTGACAGTAAGCGATAAATTCGCTATTCATAATAGTTTGAATAATAATTATTCTAAAAAACACAAAATTTAGGGGGTAAATTGAAAGTGACCTACTAGCTAGGTGATCCGACCCCTCTCACTTTCCATTTTCCATCTAGCAAAAATAAAAAGATAGTCGGTCCTAGTTATTTAAATAAAAACAAAAAAACAAACTTTCATCCTGGGTGTCAATAGTATATGTTCGGGTGCCTGTCAATATACTTTTGTGTCTCGTGTGGCCGTAACGATCGAAAACGGTAAGATATAAAATTGGTCCATTTCAAAACGCTGGTATATAGGCGCCTTTCTGATCTAGCAAAGCAAGTCTCTCTCTCTGTCCTGCTCCTTTTGTAATTGGAATTTAGCGTTCTGAAGATCTGACGAGGTAATTTTCTTTTGTAGTTCTTGTTTTTCCCTCTAATTCTCTCGTTCAAACCAAACAGTGCCCTAGGGTTTCACTTATTTGAATTTCCACGATTTTAGTTTATTCGATTTAATTTTGTCTGAAGTCTGGGTCGGATTTATTCTTGATTACTGTTGTTATTCTCTTTACGTGCTTCGTCAATTTCATCGTTCTTGTAATGGCTTTGTTCTTGGAATTATTAAGTGGAAGAATTCGATTAAGTTCTAATTCAGTTCTGTTATGTTGTTATTAGCGTAATTGTTCCGTGGTGTATGATTATAGTGACTTTCGGGAGCATATTTTCAGGGTTTAGAAGATGAACAACCCTGCTGGAGGGCAGTCCTCAAAATCGAAAGCTGGATCCTCGCAGCCATCCGAAACTTCATTTAAGCGAAAACGGGGAGTGTTTCAAAAAGAATGTATGTATGGTCGTTGTGTTTAACAGAAACTCTATGCCAATTTAGCCTTTCTGGGTTTTATTCATAAATGTTTATATTGTTCTTTTTCTGGATGTTGCAGTGCAGCACATGATGTATGGTTTTGGAGACGATCAAAATGTATGTAGCAATATCAAATTTTGAGAGTTGAGTCTTTTCTCAGTATGTCGTGTGATATTTATATAGATGACACTAATTTGGATATTGGCATGTAGCACACGGTTGTTGTGGTCTCTTTGGAACTGAACCTCTGGTTCTGTTCTTCTTTGGTTTCTTTGGTGAATAAAATTGACTGATCCATAAAGAAATTGTTTTCTGTTGCTTTCAGCCTCTCCCAGAAAGTGTGGCACTTATGGAGGATATTGTTGTGGAATATATCACAGATTTGGTAAGCATTTCTCAGAGGTTGTTACTATTTATCATGCTAATGAGATTCTATGCCAGGTATTAAACCCAAATATGCAACATTTTTGCAGGTACATAAAGCCCAAGATATTGGATCAAAGAGGGGAAAGTTATCAGTTGAGGATTTTCTGTATCTAATTCGCAAGGTATCATATAAATTTCTTTCCACTGCATAATTTGGTTGTGTGGGAATTTTCTTTTATGCCACTTGGATTCATGTTCTGGATATTGAAAGTGAGGTACTTTTAACCAACTTGTCAATAGTTTTTGTTTCACTTTATGTAGGGGTTGCTATTCCTCGTGCTTTTGACTAACACGATAGGAAAAAAAAAAAAAGGAGTTGAACATGACATGATACGATATTGTGTTATGTTGGCATGAGACGACAACACATTCATTAAAATTGATAGCATGAAACTAACACGGCTCATTTATTACATGATTGTCACGTTGAAGTTATTTTCAGAAGGTTATTTTGTTATTTACATAGTTATTTTGCATTAATTCTTGCCAATTTCATGTTAGTTTCGTGCCTTTTTTGGGTTATTTTCATACAGTTTCGATTTTTTGTCAATTCTGTGTTGTACATGAATATATCATGATACTTTATTGTGTTAAAAAAGTCCTGACACAAAGTTGTCGTCTCGTGTCAATTGCATGCCAATTTGTTGTATCTTACCAGAGTGTTTACAAAATTGCCCCCTAACCTTTGGGTTGACTATCTAGGAAGCGCACGTTCCTATTGTGATTACAGTTTATGGCTGGCCTCAAATCATATATTCTAATAATAATAAGAATACTCATGTGATGTTTTATAGCCCATCTAACAACTTTATTACACTCCCACTTGGTTTTTGGTTAAAAGTTGATCAGAATAGTCTGCAATGTAACTTCCTTTCTTTTACATTGTACATTGGAATTACTTGGATAATATGAAAGCTTTACCTGGCACGTTGCTTTTAAAAGCATGGGATAAATGATAGTTAAAATGTGATTTGTTATTACGTTCTTTCAGCTGATGCAAACACTAATATAAATGTGGTAAACTCTCCAGGACTTTCCGAAGCTTAACCGCTGTAGAGAATTGCTGTCTATGAATGAAGAGCTGAAACAGGCAAGGAAGGCTTTTGAGACAGATGAAGAGAAGCTGAGGAAGGCTTTTGAGACTGATGAAGAGAAGATGAGGAAGGCTTTTGAGGCAGATGAAGATAAACTCGGGTCAACGGAGTGACATGGGAGTATTTCTACTTAAACTTGTCTCCTGGTGATCATTTTCTTTAGGGAAATTGGTCTTGTTTCATTTAATCTTAGCCATTTAGTGTCCAGGATTAGATAGCCGGATTCAGGAAAGATCCAACACACAACACTTGGCAGCATTCTGATGTTGCAGATTGGCATGTTCATCTGGTATGGTTTTACCAGATTGGCAAGTTTCCCAACGGTTTTACCAGTCTTTTTTCTTTCTTTTTCATCAACCTTTGTAGCAGATTGGGATGCTCATGTGGTGTGGTTTTCCTTTTAAATAGTGATGATATGGTGTGGATAAGTTGCATTTTTCTATAAGCATATGTGATCAGGATCTTCACATTGCACCTACAAAAAATCAGGTCAACACAGAGTCCAAGTTCTTCCACAAATGCTGGATCATAAAAAATCATGCTAATTTGATATCATAAAAATAAAAATAAAAGCAGAAAGTGTAGCATAGTCCATATTGTGCACGGCTGCTGTTAAACATTTTCGTAGGTACCCACATTATTACTACGAAGGGGGAAAAAAAGCAAATATTTTTAAATTGCTGAAATAAACTCTCCAAGCTATTGAAACTTAAACATGACCAAACATACGTACAATTGAAAGGAAAAGAACTCTTAAGTTTCAGAACAAGCTGTGAACAAGGGTCAAGGAACGAATTTGAGGGGAAATCATTTCTCATGTCATTTCCCACGTTTGGTAATGCTGTGAAAGTAATAAAGAGATATCACTTTATTTTCTTTCCCATTTTGTTTTGAGTAAGAATGAAAAACAAAGTTTCTATAAATTTTCAATTATACCCATATTAAATCAAATAAAAAAAGACAGTCCTGATCTCTTGGACTACAAGGGTCCAAGAGATTTGTCGTCACTCACCGTTGGATGTAAATTCAATGGTTCACTCATTCTTGCACTCCTTTTAAGAAACTTTTTTGAACCATTGGATTAATATCCAACGGTGGGTGACCACAATCTCTTGGACTCTTGTAGTCCAAGAGATTGAGACTGTAAAAAAAGAATGCATTTAATGACATATTGTAATTCTAAATTGTTAATGGGGATAAAATGGTCATGAAAAATGTTTATTTAATATTGGCTCATTTTCCCGAACTTTTCCATGAGGAAGGAAAACAAAACCCAAGTTAGGAGGATGGCTTCACTTTCCCCTATATTTTTTCATGGGCCAGGCAACAATTTCTTATGCCTGGACTTACCAACATGGGAAAACAATTAATTTCTCATCCCCAAGTCTCATTTCCCATTGAACCAAACGGGCATAAAATAGAAAACTAGTAAAAGGCAAACTATTGCACCAATCTAAGCAAACACTTTATGGTATGAAGAACGAGAAATTATAAATGCAAGAATGAGACACATAACTCTAAATCAAAGTCACATAAACTTTGATGTCACAAACATGGAAATTAGCCTGATGGTGAATGGGAGCATGACCCCAAAACGGAAAACAATGTATGAACAAGGCGAGATATGTTTTGCATGATAGTAATTCAAATTTTGACTTTAGAAATGTTATATGTGTGAAAAGCTACATTTTAATTGTTCCTCTAAACTAATTGTGCTCTTTATATTTGTAGGTTAAGCCCATGCATCTTCCGTATCAATAGAGGATGGCATTGAAGTGCTTTCGGATTTGTTCCGGAAACTTTCTCTAGTTTATCCAATTTCTTAGCATTGTAGAATTATATATATATATATATATAAAGTAAAAAACAGAGAATGGTCAAATTGTTGTCTTGAAAAAGCCCCATTAAAATCGTTCACAACCTTATTCAATTCGCGTTTTTTTCCCGTTATCTTGTCTTTAAATTTTCTTTTTTTCAACATTCTTTTAAAGAAAACCTCTAGAAACCAATTTCAAAACTTTTTTGTTAAGTTTGAGTTGAGTCATAGCTTTAGGGAGCATAGGAGTATATTAGTTTAAAGTTTATTGGTTAGGGTGTTTGGAGTAACTTAGGATTTAATTTGTTTGTTCTTGTTTTCCTCGTGTTTTCCTTTTTATTATTGTTCCATTCACTCAACGTTTTAGTTATTTAACTATAAATAAAGGCTTAAGTTAGTTTATAATTCACAAAAACTTGAGAATTAATTCAATTTCTTTGGGATCGACCTTATTCTTACCTTAGCTATATATACATTAACCTTGTGTGCTTACAAGTTTATTTCTTGAATTTAACTATCTAATTTTTAAGAAGTGTTTATACCACAACTAACGCACCAATAAAGGAACGACATGTGGACAAAAGAGGGAATCAATAAGACAACATTCAGCACCCCCTGATTGCTGAGTGAGAGATCAGACCCCCAGCATCCAACGGACAAGTGGAGCTCACAGTAAATGTCTACAGTCCCACATCAAAATTCTACACAACATGCATACCTCCTAAGACTTATAAAAGGGGTACAAGTTCCAAAATGGAGGTAACTGGATCTTTCGGCAAACTTAGCCATTACTCTGTCCAGATTACTATTCACTCCGTACTTACTTAAGCATTGGAGAGCCTTCGACTGGTATCACATTGATGCCTTGGGTCTGTAGGGGCTTTTTTCTTCCGGCAGTTACAAACGGGCTGGGCTGCCGTAAAGGGCAGATGGATGAAATTGCCCCTTGAGCCTGAGTTTGAAGATCAAGCCCCGAGAATGCTTCGAAAGGACTGAGATGCCTTAGGAAACACCTTCGTTACCTTCATCAATGAAAATAACAACATCTTACAGATGATTTCTTGAGGCTTATAGATAAATTTTCTAACTTGGCATGAGAGGCTTGTGGCATGGAAGCAAAATCATCATAAGTTTAGCACCAAAGAGGTAAGTATGGCTTCCTAGGGAGAAATGGGAGTGTTTAAGGTGAGGAAGAAGATGTTTAAGGTGAGGAAGAAGAGGTTTGCGGGCTGATTTGGCTGAGAAGAGAGAAAGAAAGAACAATGTTCTTCCGACAGCTTGACAGAAATTCTGTAAGATGTGAAAATGGTCTGCCAGAAGAAGAAAATAGAGAAAAAGGGTGAATAGTGCACGAGATTGCTGGGATTTTACAGGCAAGAAAGGAAGCTTGCTGTCTAGGTGTGGGTTCGTTTTTGGTTGGGTAGAAGAGGCCCCTTTTATAGCCGCTGGAAGCCATCTTTTTCCAAGAAACCCTAATGGTTTCTATCTATTTTGGCCAAGCTTTTTCCTTCCTTTCTCCTCCCCTTCTTTGACTTATCTTATTCTAGCAAAATCTTCTCTGTCTATTTGCACAAAATCAAGAATTCTGGGAACTCAAGGCCCCCTTTTCTGCAGCTGTTTCAGTGGGAGACTTTCATTCCCAGCCATCTCCTTCCTTTCTTTCTTTCCTTTTTCCATGGCCAGGTCTGATGGGGGAAGGAATTCGGGTATGTATGCTGGTTCGAAGGATGCTTCTCTTCCTGGCAGCTTGCATGTTAATATCCCTTGGTTCTTCAGGTGTTTTGTGCTTGGAAATTGTTCATTCCCATGTGCTGGAGCCTTCCAGCAGCTCTGCATATGTGGACATCTTGCTCCCTATGTGGCTTCTGTTTTTTCAGCAAGGTGCTGATGGTTTTGCTGGTCTTTATTCTATTTATATGGGCCGTCTAGAACAATGGTTTGGCTTATCAAATAAATGGGCCAACTTCACCAAGTTTTGGCTTATTTTGTTGAGGTGTTGGGATAATTTTGGTTAAGCTAATGGGCTATTTTGACTAAGCTAATGGGCTATTTTGGTTGGGCTTTTTGGTTAGGATATTTTCTCTCTTGTGCTCACCCATATGTTTGGGCCTAGGAAATGGGATTGAGTCCCGAGGCTCCCAAGCGACTCGAGACTTCCATTTATCGGCCCATCAATGGGCCTCATGTTGATTTATTACTGTCTATACCACAACCCACTCAAGCAAGCCCCAGGCATCTTGAGTGGTTTGGGCCCACTTAAGCTTGTAGCGTGGCGTGTTGCTTATTTGCTTGGCGTGCATGTGTGCAAGCTCATATGACGAACTTTTGCGTGCCCAAATTGGGTTTGTTCTCGGTAAGGTATTGCATTAGGCCGAACCGTGGATTTTTTGGGCCTCAATAGGGTCTTATCGAGCGTTTTCATCTTGCAGATCGATCGCTGTACCGAGGCCCAAAACACACCGAATGCCCAGACATCACTAAGTTGGGCCCAAAAGTATCGAACCATTTTTTAGCATCAACAGGAAGTAAAAATCTATATCAACAATGCTCACTTATTAGATTCTTTGTTTGAGCATGAAGTTTAGGAATGGATAAGTGAATCTAAGAATGGACGAGTCTTTTGACATGTGTTTATATGGATAAATGCGTCTAAGAGTAGACAAGTCTTTTGACATATAATGGGTTCGAACAAGTCTTTTGACATATGTAGAATGTATAAAAGAGGCTGGACAAGTCTTTTGTATGTTTCCTTATGTGCGGCTTTTGAAGGTAACCAGAAGGGCATTTCTTGCCAAGTATCAATACCAAAACCTTATATTTATATTTATTTGTGTTACTTTGAAAATGATCTTACTACTTCCTATAACTAACCATCTTCCTATAACTAAATTTTTAAATGGGGATACTCTTCGAACTTCAATACTTAAATTTTTTTGTATGTGTATAAAAATTAACCCAATGAAGGAAGTGACTGGGTCCAAAAAGCCAAAACAAGGCCAAAAAAACCTCTTGTGCGCGGCTAAAGAGACTCTCGGGATGAAAAGGTTGACCATGCCCATTTCACTTATTGGGTCATACTTGAAGGGACAAAGCGTGGATCACACCGCCTTCAGCGCCCAATGCACTTGCATGCTTTGCCCAAAAGCCCAAGCACTGCTCACCTAAAAGGACCAATCAGTCTATGAATACTCTACTGTCGCTTTATTCCCACAAAAAGAGAGACACATGTCAATTCGCAAGTGAACAACCACCCAAAAGGTGCCACGTCACTAACGAACCTTCCATCCAACATTGAAATAACACAAGAAGAGAAGCCCTCTTCTCAAGTATAAAAGAGACATACTTTTCCACCTAAAAAGGTAATATGAATTTTCTCCATTCTAAGTACAATACTTTTCTTACCTCCCTTGAGGGAAAAGGGGACTTAGGCATCAAAAGTTGTTGATGACTATCCCACTACCACTTTTGAGTGACCATTCCTTCTTTTCTTGCAGGAATTGGTGGCTGGAATCCTACCCTTACTTGGCCACTCCAAGTAAGATCAAACACACACTTTCAAACACCCAAGTAAGCTCAAAAACGCTCTCAAGGGATCACACATCAACAAATACTAAAACACGTTTTTGTTTTGGGTAATCTCTAAACTTTACTTCTTCTTTTTTTTATAAGTTAACCCATTCTAAATATGTATTGTAAGTGCGCACCCAATTAAATTTCAAAACTATCCTTACTAGAAATAAATCTAATTAAGTTAGAAAATTTTGTAAGTGAACCCAACTCACCCATGCCTAAACTGAGCCATTGGCAGATCCAGAATTTTTTTAGTGAATGTGCAATTTTAAAAGGCTAAAAACTTTTTGTGAATTGAGCATATAAGGCTTTTTACCTATATTGACCTTAGGTCCCTTCATTCATTCATATCATACATGAAAAACTGTTTTATGTAAAAATATTGACTAAGTAATAGTTTTTCGAAATAATCATTTTCTCAAGATAATTTTTGGCGGCTTTTATTCCTTACACATCAAATAAGAAAACTTGATTTTATGGGATTTTATTATGAAGTATATATTGACTTAATGAGCCATCATTTTTAGCCTAAATCGTATTTTGCACTAAAATCGATTTTTCATATTTTGATTTGATGAGAATTTGATTTTTTAGTATTTTTATTTGAATTCAAATAGGAGTTACTTCCTTATTTACATTGTGAACTTAATAGATCCGCCACTGCACTGCGCCCCACAAGAACTGACTTCTTTGTCCACCAAATTCAAGTACCCTCCACTGCTAACCACCAATCCAAAACTCAGAGATTATTGCAAGTTATATGTAGGATTTTTGGAGGGAGAGAGATGAGTGATGAGTGTGATGAGTCTATGCAAGAGCATGAACAAGTTCACTTATAAAGCCATGTGTGTTTTCATATGTTTTTTTTCAAAAATAATTTGTTAATTTGTTTTTATCTTTGAAGGAAAAAGAGAACCCAGCAAGCACAAATGTCCAAACTTAGACAGATATTTCCAGAAGATAAATAAATCTGATAAGAAACCAACTTACTCGCTCTGTTCGTTTTGAAACGACGGTAAAACCATGAGTTTGTTCGGTGCTTCTTCTCCTCCATGGGTTCTAAGGACCTCTCTTCTCACAGCACCCTCTTCTTCTTCATCTTCTTCTTCAAAATTCTCAAAATACCAATCATGCCCTTCTCCTCGCCTTTTATGCCGCGCCCAAGCCAACGTAGGCAGTGACTTCAAATTCGTTCTTCACGATGCCCTCGATTCCTCTGGAACCCCCACCTCCCTCGCCAGGGTAATTCTTCTGTTTTTTTAATTGAAAATAGAATACACTTAATTTTCCTTATAAATATAAATTGGGTATGTATTTATTTATTTATTTATTTTTATGTATGAAATGAATGCATTGGCCATTTGGATCAGCTTGATGCAGTCCCTTTTATCATTCTTACTTTATTCCTAAAGAGAGGAATTTCACATACTCCAAAAGTTGCTTTAGGTTTTTTCTGTAGATGAAAATGAAGGAAAATAATGCAGCCATGTAAAAATAATATGTTGTTGCTGATGTGAGAAGCCTACTTCTTTTATAGTTTTTCCTTATAAATTACATTTATTTAAACATTTTATAATGACAACTGTTAATTTGATAATGTTGTTCATTAACTGGATTAGCTCTTATCAATTACATGATGCTGATTTTTTTTTTTTGGGGGAGAAATTTTGGACTTTGTTACAATACAATGTCTTGATTATGCAATCGGGTTGACTTATTTTGGATTTGGATTAATATGTAATTGATAAACAACCAGGAGGCTAGGGAGGGGTTCTGCTCACAAATTCGCCATCTATCTGGTATAGAGAGGCAAACCAGCATTAGCATCAATAGATGTGTTGATCTGGGGAAAACAGCTCTTTACATTGCAGCAGAGGATGACTCCCTTGTGTCACATTCGTCAGTTCCGCTTCCGGTGGATGCTTTTATCAGTAGATTTGGTGATCTTTCCATGGACTATTGTTCTCACTACAACTCTTCATTCAGATCCTCTCCTGAGAGATTGTTGGAGAGTTTGGAAAATTATTTGTACGTAAACAAGGTATGTTTTGCTGAAAGTTGGATTAGAGTTCTTTTTGAGTTGATTCAAAGCTGAACCAAAAAGCTACTAAGTCATTTTACTTTCAACTAAATTTAAGCTTTTAGGGAGCCTTGGTGTTGCAAAACTGCCAAACTTTAGTGTTGAAGTAATTTGGCATGGAGAAACTAAGATAAAGTTCACTTTGGGAACAATTGTTTTGTCACAGAAAAGTTCGACGCGGCATTTTAAAAAAATTTAAATCAGAACCTATGTACCTCATTGGCATTTCCCCTTGCTTTTGCAAAATTCTTTGGTTTTGGTGACCTTTTTTCTTTTCTTTCAGGCTTTCCGAAGAACCAATGCAAGGCATCACTCCGAACCACGAGCTCTTTATCTCCACTCGGTGTGGAAGTCTGCCTTACATCTTTGTTATTTCAAGCTTGTTTGTGAGAAAACACTACAATATCAGCATTGTTTTAGGAGTTTGATGTTGAAATTGCAAACAGGTTTTGACACATCGTTCAGGATCACCAGCAATGCTTTCACTAATATACTCAGAAATTTTGAAAATGCTTCGCCTATGGGGATTTTTGGATTTTGATGTGGAGATATTCTTTCCTCACGATCGTCATAGTCTTCCCAGAGGTTATCATAAACAGAAAAGCAAGGAATCTGATAATGCACACATATTGACATCACAAGGCCTTTTGGTGGAGGTACTTATCTTATCATGCCAACATCTTTTTTTTTTTCCTTTTCTTAATTTGTATTATTGTATGTCACTGTGTTGGGCATGCTCAAACTCCTTGTTCTCTAAAGAGTGTCATATTGGATGTGGTATTGCCTGTTGTTAATTGAATAATCTTGTAATTTAGGTATTTATTTGC
This sequence comes from Prunus persica, assembly GCF_000346465.2. Classification (NCBI taxonomy): domain Eukaryota; kingdom Viridiplantae; phylum Streptophyta; class Magnoliopsida; order Rosales; family Rosaceae; genus Prunus; species Prunus persica. Next base: position 3,929,238 of record NC_034010.1, read on the forward strand.
CTCTTATTTCTAGAGTGAGCAACTTTTCCCTTGAGGCTTCCTCCTAGTTTATCTGTGGTCATGGAAATGTATTCTATGGTACATTCAAGATCAAATTGTTTCCATGTGCTTTAGAATATTTACAGGTCGTGCTACTTTGATTGTAACACATATATTTACTTAGAGTGTAATGAGCCTGCCTGCCATATGAAAAGCACCCCTCTCTCTCTCATCATGATATACAATTCAACAAGAAGTACAAAAATTGTGCTCACCAACCTTGATCCAGCTGCTGAAAATTGTTGAAAAGTCTCTGTTAGGATTTAGATATCAACCGTTATATTTCAACTGAACAGTTGTAAGCATGGGTTTTGTTTTCACAAAAAATAGGAGATAAATTTATATATATGCTTCTGTGTATGACTGAGCCTTAATCCTAGCTTAATGTGGTCTCATAGTTTACTGTATGTGCAGATTTTAAGAAATTTGAAGGATGCATTCTGGCCATTTCAGCATGATCAACCAGGGAATTTATTCTTGAGGGCAGCACGTGCTGCTAACTTCATTGATAGATCAAACATTAATGAAGACAGGTATTTCAGTCTGAAATGAATGTAATATCCACTTAAACTAATCTAAGATGTTAAAATAGTTGACTTACATAGAGCATTTCCTTGTACGTATTATATAAGTCCATATACATGAGATACTTTGTCTTTTCTAGTGGTTTTCAGCTGGCATCTGCTAAGGCTGCTCAACATAGACTAGATCGTGGTGTTTGGACTAGTGTACATTTTGGGGATATGAGGCGTGCCTTATCTGGTACGTATTCATTGCAGCTCATTTAATCCCAGTGTCAAGAAGGCAATGTCATATTGAATAGATTAATTTTCTTGATGCTGTTGAACTGGTGGTAGCATAAGTTGAGATTGCAACGGGAATATCTTAGGGTTTGCACTATCTAAACTGTGCTTCAATAAGTTCAGGGTCCGTTCCAATCTAGCATTTTAACTATTATCCTTAGTATCTGGCCAAAAACCCTAACAATATTCTCATAAGATGATAGACACTTGCTAACAGTCCGCCCAGTCCACATCTACGCCCCAGAGACAATATGCAATTTGAGCTTCACCGGTAGTACTGTATTTAGGATTTTGAGAGAACCTTGAGTCCAAATTTACAGAATGGAGAGAAAATCGTTTGGAATAAATTTACATAGTAACAAGAAAGAGGTCTCTAGTTTCTTTTGAGATTTTGTCGTATGTGTAAATGAAGCTTAGTTATTCAAAACAGAGATAAAAGCAAAAATTTAGTAAGTATTTTGGCAAATATTAAACCCTAAACCCTGAGTATTCCCAAGTGTCATGATTAATTTTGGTTTCTTAAGCTAGATATAGTTTGTTGAATTAATGTTTTTTCTCTTGTACTTCTGGTGGATTACTTGTCCACTTTACCGTACAGTTATTCTTATGAAATAAAATTTCATCTGTTTGTTCAAAAAATGTATTCCCAAGTGCTGGCCCTTCACCCCTCTTTGATTCCATAAGTTGAGTACCCGCTTGATGGGGATACTTTCTGGCAAATGTTATCCCATGCAAACACCAGGCCAAAATAGAATTATCTCACTTCTTTTTTTGCGCCTAAATATGACCTCGTGCCTCAAGATCTGAGCCCTAACAGAAAGGAAATCCTTGTGCTTTCTCCTTCATTTCATCAAAACTGAAATTTACATTGGAATGCCCCCATATTAACTGAACATTGTTCCTATTGTTACAGCATGTGAACGTCTTATTCTCCTGGAAGCTGATCCAAAGGAATTAAGAGACTACAGCATTCTTCTGTACCATTGTGGATTTTATGAACAATCACTTGAATATTTAAAGCTGTATCAGGACACAAAGGTAAGTTTCCTATGTATGTGTGATAACATGCGACTTCGATAAGCAAATTAATAAAATATCTTTTTTTGGATATGGCAGAGTCGCCCACTACGGAGGCAACCATCCGATTCATTAGCCATTCTTGAGGAAGATGCTGTGGAGAAATTGATGATACGCCTTAACCTAATTTTGATGGAGGATGGTTGGAGCAGGCCGTCATATGTTAGAAATTTTCTTGGTAATAACTCTGAACCATGGTAGTGCTTCATGTACATTATTGCCGATAGCAGCACAAATCCCAATCAGGAGGAGGTTCATGTAAAGTGGGAATAGAGGCACTTAATTGAACTTCATCCCAGAGAAGTTTTGTCAGGTTACATGTCTTATCTTGTGTAAATTGATGTATATAACATGTTATTTTTATTCTCAGTAACAAAATGTTACTTTATTTGTGATGAGTAATAGTAGATTATGTGGAATCTTAAAAACAGAAGACTGATCTCTTGTCAAATATGTTGTGAACTTGTGCGATCTTTGTTTACAGAGGACTGTCCATTTAGACATAATCCTGTTCACATAACTAATGGTTCTGATTCAGTCTAGCAATATCACCTACTGTTATATTTTCAACAAGGAGAAAAACATAGCTATAGAGATAGCGTGGGTGCATGAACCCGTGATAGCTGAGTTTTTCTTTGAGCATGTATGACTCTGGGTTGGCACGAAACGAAAGTAGTGATGGTAACCTGATTTCCATGAGGGATCCATGGCACCAAATTTTTTTTTACACAAATTTTCAACTTTTAAATTGAAGTACAATGAATGTGTAAGATTAAACAAATTAATTGTATTCTCAGAATTTCAGACACTCGATGGAACTTGAACATTTATTCAATCGTGGGTTTGAGATTTCAAGTGACTTCCTAAAATAAAAAAAACGTAGGTTCTGCAATGTCCTGCATATTATGTGATTACAATTGCAGGACAACTGTCAACAGTTTGGAAATGAGAAATAAAAAAGAGAAAAACCTTCATTACTTTTTGAAATTTCTACTCACAAACAAAGCAAGCAAAACAGACCTATCCTCAACTGCATATTGACCAAAACATGTAATCCTATCCCTCACTGAATGAAATTGAGCTTATATAACCTTCACAGGCTTTGGGAGTTCTTGATCTGAATCTTTTAACAGTTTTAGTTTCCAACTTCTTCGAAATTAATACTTCCCCCATCAGAAAAATAAAAAAAGAGAACAGAAAAATGGTTGGATCTGTCTGCTTTAATTCAGGCTCTGTGCGACAAGCTTGCTTCCGGTGAGTTGATGGACTTTGTTCCGAGGAAGAAAACTTGATAATTCACTCATGGAGAAGCTGAAGATGACGTTGCTGACCCTTCATGCTCTGCTTAATGATGCGGAGAAGCAGATTGTGAACCCTGCTGTTGGAATGTGGCTTGACGAGCTCAAACATGCAATCTCCGATGCGGATGACCTACTGGACGAGATCGATACCAGAGCTCTGCAACAACAAACCAAGAAAACCCAGGTGTGGAAATTCATTTCTACTTCTGTAAATCCTTTGTATCAAGGCATGAACATGAATGGTAGGATAGAAGAGTTACTCAAAAGACTAGAACACCTTGCAAAATAGAAGGATATCCTTGGCCTTAGAGAAGGTGTTGGGGGTAATGTTTCACACAGAACTCTCACAACACCCTGCGTTGAGCATGAATGTTGTACTTATGGTAGGGTTGGAGATAAAGAAAAGTTAGAAACACTCTTTGTTATCTGATGATCTAATTAGGAGCAACAATATATCTGTAACTAATCACCATAGTTGGGATGGGCGGGTTGGTAAGACAACGCTTGCTCAACTCCTTTACAATGATGACGAAGTGAAAGAGTGTTTTGATATTGAAGCTTGGGCTTGTGTTTCTGAAGATTTTGATGCTATTAGGGTAATCAAAACCCTTCTTGAGTCGGTCACTTCAAAATCTTGTGGTATTTCAGATATGAACTTGCTTCAAGTTGAGCTCAGGTAACAAGTGCGGGGAAAGAAATTTTTATTCGTGTTGGATGATCTCTGGAATGACAACTATGATGATTGGGATCTTCTACGGGCTCCTTTCACTTATGGAGAAAGGGGAAGTAAGGTAATTGTGACAACAAGGAACACAAGTGTTGCATCTATCATGCACACTGTTCCTATTCACTACTTAGAACATTTGTCGGATGAAGATTGCCGGTTATTACTTGAAAGACATGCATTTAGAAATGAAAACCCCAGTGCACATCTAGCTGCAAAACCACTTGGGGGTCTCTTTTGAGTTGCAACCTAGATTATAAGGAATGGAGTGGCATCTTGAATAGCAATCTTTGGGAGTTAGTGCATGATAAAAGTATTCTTCCGTGTGTACTCTCTACAATCTACAAATAAGAAAACTGATTAATTTGCGCCATCTTGATATTAGTGGAACTAACTTAAAAGACATGCCTGTGAAAATTGGTAGACTAAAAAGGTTAGAGAACATGGACTACTTTTGTTGTGGGCAAATTTACTGGGTCAAGCATCGGAGAATTGACGGAGTTGACAAACCTTCAAGGAAAACTTTGTATTTTGAATCTGCAAAATGTACTCGATGCTATGGTTGCCTTTCGGGCCAACTTGAAAGAAAAGAAAGATCTTAAGGAGTTAGAGTTGGAATGGGGTGATAAGGATGCCCATGATTCCACAAAAGAGAGAGATGTACTTGACATGCTACAACCACCATAAACTTGGAGAAACTGACCTTGAAATTCTATGGTGGAATCACCTTCCCAAAATGGTTTGGAGACTCTGCCTTGCCTTCTCTAACATACAGTTTATATGTCTCAGTGGTTGTAGTTATCCTTCGTCCTTGCCACCACTTGGACAACTGCCCGTTCTGCAAGAGCTAACTATAAAAAGTATGAAATCTGTCACGACTGTTGGTGTTGAGTTCTATAGTTGCAATGGATCTTCTGTATTTCGACCATTTCAATCATTGAAGAAGCTTAAGTTTGATGAGATGCCAGAGTGGGAGGAATGGCTACCAAGTCCAGGTGGAGGTAACTATTAGAATAATATATTGTAATTGATATGTTATTATTGTAATATGTTAATTATAACCATACATAGAGTAGTTACTTGATATAGGTAGACAGATCCAAATCAATCCCTAGGATTGGGGATCACGCTATGGAGATTCTGTAATATTGGTAGTATATATTTTGCTGTACTCTACTATTGACAATATACCAAAACCTTCCAACTAAACATTCTTTACATGGTATCAGAGCTGCGCCCTAGTGCCTGATTTCCTAACCTTTTCAAAACCCTCCAGCGAACCTGCAACCACCATGTCAGACAAAGAACAAACACCAGAAAACAAGAAATCCAATTCCAAAAATTCAAGCAATAGCAACAGCAATTCTAGTATGGATACATCAAATCCATACTATGTTCATTCTTCAGACCACCCTAGTCATATGCTCGTTCCAACAAAATTGAACGGCGCCAATTATCCATCTTGGAATAAATCCATGATTCATGCCCTCACAGCCAAGAACAAAATTGGCTTTGTCAATGGATCCATTAAGCCGCCATCAGAAACAGAAAACCCCACAGAATATGCTCTTTGGAATCAATGCAACAGTATGATTTTATCATGGCTTGCTCACTCCGTGGAACCCGATCTAGCCAAAGGGGTTGTCCACGCCAAGACCGCTCATCAAGTATGGGAAGATTTCAAAGACCAATTCTCACAAAAAAATGCGCCAACAATTTATCAGATTCAGAAGTCCATCGCCTCTCTCACACAGGGCACCATGACAGTCTCAGCCTATTTCACAAAACTCAAAGGCCTTTGGGACGAATTAGAAACATACAGAACTCCTCTCACTTGCAATGAGATGAAAGCACACAACGAAGAAAGAGAAGAAGATAAGATGATGCAATTTCTCATGGGCCTTAATGACACATTCAGTGGCGTTCGCAGCAACATCCTCATGATAACACCATTGCCCAAAGTCCGTCAAGCTTATTCACTTGTCATTCAAGATGAAACACAACGACAGATGACATCGGGAACAACCGAGAACTTTTCTATTGCTGCAGCTATCCAAAGCCGTCCAAACAATTCCAAAAATAAACATTGTGATCATTGTGATCGCAATGGTCATGTAATTGCAGATTGCAGGCAATTAAAATTCCATTGCAATTTTTGAAATCGAAACGGACATACGGAAGACACTTGCCGTTTCAAGGACGGAACCTACACATCAAGCGGACAAGGAAATCATGCCAGGAATGAAAACCAAGGGTCCAATCGAGGTACAAACTCACGCAGAAATTCTGGTTTCTCAGGTAGTAACACGCGCACCTTCACGCAGCAATCACATGGGTTTGTTCCACATGCGGGCTCATCCTTCCCATCCGCACACGCTGCACAGCAAGCTGGCTCTTCAAGTGTCACACAGCCTTCACAAAACCCAATTCAAGCTCCAGACTTTTCAGCTCAAACCTTCTTGAGTGGACTTACTTCTGACCAATATCAACAATTGGCCACAGCCATGTCACTAGTCAACACCAATGCATCATCCTCTGGTAATAACCATGCATTTGTGAATGCAGCAGGTCTGTCCACCTTTACTGTTCCTTCAATTAATTCTGTTTCTAGCAAACCTTGGATTTTGGATAGCGGGGCTACAGATCATATTACATCTGATTCTACACTTTTCACAAAAAACAAACATCTCACACTCCCATTGTTAACTTACCCACCGGTTCTTCCGCACCAATTACTTCAGTTGGCACAATTCCTTTTAATAACACCATCACCTTAGATAATGTTTTGTGTGTTCCTTCCTTTCACTTGAATTTAATGTCACCAGTAAAATTGCCGACTCACTCAATTGTTGTGTTATTTTGTTTCCCACATTTTGTGTCTTACAGGACTTGGCTACCGGGAAGATGATTGGTATGGGTAAACAACGTGGTGGTCTCTATTACATGTCGCCTTTGCCAAGGATACCTGTTTCCTGTCAAGTTTCACAAACCTCCAATTTATGGCACCTTCGTCTCGGACACCCTTCACCTGCTCGGTTTCAATTACTTTCTTCATTGCTTCCTTCAAAAATTGTTTCTGTTGACAATAATTGTGGCATTTGTCATATGGCTAAACAAACAAGAATTCCTTTTCCACTAAGTTCTATTTCATCGCGTTCAGCATTTGACTTATTACATTGTGACATTTGGGGTCCACATAAAATAGCCTCTCATTCGGGAGCTCGTTTTTTTTTCTTACAATTGTTGATGACTTTACTCGATGCACTTGGCTTTTCTTGATGGTTCACAAATCTGAAACACAAACTCTTCTAAAATCTTTTTTTACTTTTGTCAAAACTCAATTCAATTTCAATGTTAAAGCCATTCGCACTGACAATGGTTCAGAATTTTTATCCATGAAAGAGTTTTTGCAAACCAATGGAATTGCACATCAACGATCCTGTGTTCACACTCCACAACAAAATGGAGTTGTTGAGCGCAAACATCGTCACATTCTCAATGTTGCCCGTGCTCTACGTTTCCAAGCCAATTTACCTCTCTTTTTTGGGGGGAGTGTGTTTTAACTGCTGTCTATCTCATCAATCGTTTGCCCACTCCATTATTGTTCAATAAATCTCCTTTTGAGATGCTTTATCACCAGCCACCAACCCTTAACCATCTTAGAGTTTTTGGGTGCCTTTGTTATGCTACTGTGACTCATCCCCTACAAAAATTTGATGCTCGTGCCACACCTTGTATTTTTGTTGGCTATCCAATGGGACAAAAGGGCTACAAACTTTTTGATCTGCACACCTCCAAATTTTTAGTTAATAGAGATGTTCAGTTCCATGAACATATTTTTCCTTTCTCCACTATCCCACCTCAACCTGCTTCCTCCACTCCTATTATTCCTAACCCAATTTTTGACATTGAACCACCACTTTCTATAAATCCCATTTCATCACCCAATGACATCACGTATCCACCTCCTGCCATCCCAATCCCAACTAGCATTAACACACCTACCCATGACACCACATGTCCACCTCTTGATGCCTCCCTTGTAGAACCTACCAACATCACTCCTTCCTCTCCACAACCTCACCCTGCCACCACCAGTCAAGTGGTTCCCAACACTCCACCTATCTCCCATTCATCTGACCACACCTTGCCACTTCTTCATTTTCCATCTGAACCAACGTTACTTGGTTCACCTCATTCATCTCCCATGGCTCCAACACGTCATTCCACTCGTCCAAGGCAGGCTCCCGCATGGCACCAACATTACCACATGTCCAACCATGCCTCTTCATCTGCCCGGTCGCCATCTGCTGTTACAGGTACAAAATACCCACTCTCTCATTTCTTGTCTTATTCTCGCATTTCATCCCCCCATTATTCCTTTTTAGTTAACATTTCAGGCACCACTGAACCCACCAGTTATGCTCAAGCCATCCTTGATCCCAATTGGCAGCAGGCCATGCAAACAGAATTAGATGCTTTGGCACAAAACAATACATGGACTCTTGTCCCGTTGCCACCTGGACACAAACCCATTGGTTGTAAATGGGTTTTCAAACTCAAATATAAATCTGATGGCACCATTGATCGTTACAAAGCCCGGCTTGTGGCCAAGGGCTACACACAGGTGGAAGGCATTGATTACCAGGAAACATTCTCTCCTACAGCCAAACTCACCACATTGCGTTGTCTTCTCACTGTTGCCGCTGCTCGTAATTGGTTCATCCATCAATTAGATGTTCAGAATGCCTTCCTCCATGGCGATTTGCACGAAGTCGTGTACATGGACCTTCCTCCCGGACTTCGCCGACAGGGGGGGAATACTGTATGTCGGCTCAATAAGTCCCTTTATGGACTTAAACAGGCTTCCAGGAACTGGTTTTCCAAATTTTCTGGTGCTATTCAACAGGCAGGCTTTCAGCAGTCAAAATCCGATTACTCCTTGTTCACCAAGGTTCGAAATAATTCTTTTACAGCTATTCTTATTTATGTGGATGACATACTTCTCACAGGGAATGATTTGCAAGAAATGGAGCATCTCAAATCTTTTCTCCTCAAGCATTTTCGCATCAAGGACCTTGGTGATTTAAAATACTTCTTGGGTATTGAGTTCTCTCGTTCCAAGAAAGGTATTTACATGTCTCAAAGGAAATATGCTTTGGACATATTACAAGATGCGGGTCTCTTAGGCGCTCGTCCAGATAAGTTTCCAATGGAGCAAAATCTCAGACTCACACCCACAGATGGAGCTTTACTCAATGATCCTATGAAATACCGACGGTTAGTGGGACGCTTGATCTACCTCACTGTAACAAGGCCCGACATAGTATATTCAGTTCGGACATTGAGTCAATTCATGCATGAGCCTAGAAAACCACATTGGGATGCAGCACTCCGTGTTCTCAGATTCATAAAAAATTCTCCAGGTCAAGGCTTATTATTTCCTGCATCAAACAATCTTGCTTTGAGAGCTTACTGTGATTCAGACCATGCCGGATGCCGTACCACAAGACAATCTGTCACAGGTTTTTGTATTTTTCTGGGAAATTCTCTCATCTCATGGAAATCCAAAAAGCAACAACATGTTTCTCGTTCATCCGCAGAAGCAGAGTACCGAGCCATGGCAAACGCTTGTTTGGAACTCACTTGGCTACGATACATACTACATGATCTGAAAGTCCCTCAGGTGAACCCGGCTCCATTATATTGTGACAATCAGGCTGCTTTATATATTGCTGCGAACCCTGTATTCCACGAGCGCACCAAACATATTGAGATTGATTGTCACATCGTTCGAGAAAAGCTGCTTGCCGGACTGATCACTCCTTCATATGTCCCTTCCCACGCTCAGTTAGCAGACATTTTTACGAAGCCTTTGGGAAAGAACGACTATACTAGATTAAGCAGCAAGTTGGGACTTCATGACATTCACTCTCCAACTTGAGGGGGAGTATTAGAATAATATATTGTAATTGATATGTTATTATTGTAATATGTTAATTATAACCATACATAGAGTAGTTACTTGATATAGGTAGACAGATCCAAATCAATCCCTAGGATTGGGGATCACGCTATGGAGATTCTGTAATATTGGTAGTATATATTTTGCTGTACTCTACTATTGACAATATACCAAAACCTTCCAACTAAACATTCTTTACAGTAACAGTCTAGACTTTGCTCGTCTTGAGAAGTTGATTTTAAGAAAGTGTTCAAAGTTGAGAGGAAACTTGCATAATCACCTTCGTTCCATGAAGAAACTTTCGTGTCCAGTTGTGAGGTTTTGCACGAAAGGGTGACCCCTGCTATTTGTTCCTTGAAGAAACTTTCATGCTCAAGTCGGACTTAATGATTTTCATACATAGACAAGTTCGACCTAACTCGTTTATTAAGTGGGCCGACTCTAGATGGGTTGGGTTAGCTCAACAGAGTCTGTTTGACACTTTTAATTTTAATTTAGAACTGTATATTTGGACATGATTCACATAACTAATTTTTCTAATTCAGTCTAACAATTGCACCTGATAAGAACATCATTTTCATGGGCATGACACTAGGGGTGGGCGCGGTCCGATTCGATTTCCACCTCAAATCAAAATTGAAATTGGAATTATTTAACTGGTTTAGTTCAGTCTAGTTTTAGCAAAAAAAATTATGAAACCAGCTAGTTCGGTTTGAACCAATTCCGTTTTGGTTTCTGATTTTTTCGGTTTTGGACTGGATTATTATTATTTTTATACAAATTACAACTAAAATTTAATTTTTTTGGGCTTGAAAATTTACAAATGATCCAATTTCATGCAAAAGAGAGATGTTTTGAAATTGGGCTTGGCGAAATATTAATTATGAGATTAAAAATGTAACATTGGATTTGCAATCTCAGACACTGCCTCCAAAGTACCTCCAGATTTGCAACGCCACCACCATCTCCGCCTCTCTCTCTCGATCCCCTTCACATCATCCTTTTTATGCTTTTTGCATATAAATTAGGTCCCTTTTTCGCCTTCAATTGTTCTTCTCCTTATCTTGTACAATCTATGAGTAGTTTGTTGAAATTAATTTTACGAAGCTACAACCATTTAGGTTTGATTGAACTCAATAAGATCATTTTCCTTTTCTTTTTGTTGTTGTTGTTGTTTTTTTTTAAAGATCAATCCATCAATCAATTCTAATTTCTTCTTCATTTTCTCATTTAATTAGGACTTGGGAGTATTTTGTGAGATGCGATATGACAAAGGAAAGCACTTGAGATGACATTACTAGTAAATAGATATGAGAAGAAATGGGCTTTTCATAGTTTGATGTGGAATAGAAGTGGAAGATTACGCGTGAAGGGTAAGCTTTGTTGCAGCTTACGATCCTAAAGGACCCTGGAATTACGATCCTAGTTTATTAGCATTTTGGATGGTGGCTGTAAACCAATATTAGCATAAAATATAATTAAATTGTTGCAGAGGCAACAAATTTGGTGCTAGATGACAAGAAGAGGGTTGGCCCAAGGTTTCTGGATTCCCTGTTTCATACCCTAGCCAAGTAATCTTGCCCAAACTATAACCTAAAGAGGATAAGCCTGCTAAATTTTGCTCCAAGTTTCGGAGTTTAATTCGATTCTAATTAGCGAGGCTTTTGTAAAATCTGTCATACGTACCTACATGGTTCTATATTGCAATTACATAATTAGTCATTTTTTGACCATGTAAGTCAACTATAATAACTTATTTGTTAGTTTACATTCAGGTGAGGTCCTGGACACAAACAGACAAGGCAGCCGCCTAAAGTCCTTAAATTGGGAGGGTCCCCAATTTATATAATAATTTATATATACATATCTATATTATTTTAAAAAACTATAATATATGAATATTATGTTAGGTCCAAACCAATTATTATAAATATATAATAAATAAAAAACTTACCTAGTCAATCAATTCAAAATTAAAAAGTGGAAACTCAATAAAGGCTTACTCATTGTAGAAACAAAATACTTGCCCAATAACTCAATTCAAAATTAAAAGAGGAAGCTTAATAAAGACCCCATTGTTTTTTAAACTTATAGCTTAAATCAATTAGGAAATTTGATTATGTAAAGTTAATTGATACTTTTGATTCGAAAATGCAAGACGAGTGATTATTTGATGTGTTCTTAAAGTTGTTATGTAAATTATATATTGATTGTTTTTTTTATGTTACAATTGTGAATTTTAGTTCATATAATATATTTTTTAACTTACTGAAGAAAAAAAATCACATAAATATACATATAGAGTAGAAGGCTCCATTTAGGATGTTCATCTAGAGCCTCCAAAACGTAGGACCGCCGCTACTTACATTGATGCATGGAGCAATAATGTTAGCTTAGAAGTCCTTGGAGGGAGCTCTGCCTGTCCGGCAGGAGTATGATTCTCCTTTCATGGAAGCTGTAACTCCTGGATGATGTATTTTTTTTTCTCATACTTCTGTGGTTAGAACTTAGAACATGGGCGGCTTGGTTTTTCATCTTCTTTCAATACCAATGCCATCTTCAAGTGGGTGCAGATATCTTTCTCTACAATCACAGCAGTTGAAAAGTGAATCGGTGATTGGTTGCTTCGTAGATTTCGATGTAGGATATTTTTCTGCTTTGAACACTGCATATTAGCTATAACTTAGCTCTCTTTCTCTTTCTTTGTTCATCATCCTGATCTCTAACAGATGACTGCCTCGACTGGGCTGCTGTTTGGGAGTTAGGAAGTTTGGGGAATTGGGCTTCTGTCTGGGGAGTTTAGGAAAATTATTGGGGTTTGGAGTTGGGCTACCCAAATAGTTGGAAGGAGAGTTGGGCCTAAAGGATTGGCTAATTGAAAAAAAAAATGTATATACCTATCTAATATGGTTCGGTTTTAATCGGTTTTTCGTGACATAAACAGAATCAGAGTCGGACCAAACCAGCCCGCTTTGGTTTTGAATCCAGATTGACTTTTTTGGTCAACACAGTATTTTTCAGCTTGTTTTGTTTTGGTTCACTAGTTTCGCCGTTCAAATGTCCACCCCCTAGAATTTTAGGTGAAATTGGGATTCATGAACTCTAATTTAGTTGGAACCAAAATGTAAGAACCCAACCTACATATTTCTCAAATTTTGAACATATTTATTAAGAAAATGTTGGATATGCGATTCAAGTGATTTTTCGAAATCTAAATTTGGACAAAACAAAATTCAAAATCTGAAATTTTTTCCTCTTTTACTTTTCTTTTCACTAAACAAATAAAACTTCATAATTGAAGACAGTCACTGGGTAGATAAGAAGAAGCACACAACAAAACAAATTCATTGCGCAATAATTACCCTATTTTACTAAATATTAAAACAAACAATCACTCTCATAATGCACCAAGCCACTCAAAAAGAATTATTTTAATTTTAAAAAAAGTAAAAAAAAAAAAAAAAAAAAAATCATTATCAAGCTGGCCAAGGGTCAAGGAAGGCCACACTTTATGCAATCACATATCTGCCTAGGCCCTAGGCTCTAGGCTGTACCTACACCCCTATAGGCCTAGACTCTACCTAACACACTCAGGCCTTCTCTGCTATCAGAAATAATAATTAAATAGCGAGGCTGCGCATAATGCGCACTATATCAGAGGCAGGCAGCCCCCACCAAAACGCGCTGTGGCCATCTTAAAAGCTAAACAGAGCATTTGCAGAAACATGGATTGGAAAGTCATTAGTTAGACTTCTAGTATCTTCCTACTGTAGCACCAGAGAAGAACTACTTTTCATTTATTATTTTTCTGAAAATTTTGAGATGTTTTTGTTTTTGTTTTTTTTTAAAAGATCCAAGTTCAGACTGTCGTTATTGAGGGGTCTGATAAGAACAATGGGATAACTAACCATACTAAATCATTTAAGTAATATCATTTCAGCACGCGCTTCTGTACTTATAAGAAGTTTTTTTAAAAAAATTTAAATTTATTTTATAATTAAAAAATAAAATGAGTAGTTGTGTTTTATAAAAATAAAATTTATTATCTGAATTTTTTTTAATTTTAATTTATTTAATATTAAAAAGTATGAATTTACTATATTATTCTCATTTAATTAATAATTTCAATTCTTATATATATAGATTTGGGGAAAGTCATATTTTGTGGCAATCAACAATACAATGTGTTATAATTTACGCTTGTGATGAAATGAGAAAATCATGAATTGATGAAGTTGGGAATTGAGGAAAACAAATGAGTTTGGATTATAAGAGGTCGGAAACTAAAATCTAAAATACCCATGTATTAGTAAACACAAAAAAAAAAAAAGGAATTATAATCCTTCAAATACCCGATTTTAATAAGTAAACATGTCATAACACTAAATCACTAAAAACAACAACAAAAAAGAAGTGAGGGAGGTAAGAATAAAGCTTACTGTTGTAGTGCCTTTTTCATTTCCCCCTCTACTTCTAGGAAAATAGCATATAATTGATTCCGGGTTAAAACTGGCTTTGTTTTGTTTACCAAGAATTTCCTCTGTTTTTTTTTTCAAGAACTTTTTAAGTGGGAGTTCATAGCCTGTTTGCAGAAGCAGAAATCTTCAAAATTCACTCGGTACATATGACAAGACACCTTCTCTATCTCTCTCTCTCTCTCTCTGTCTCTCTCTCTCTCTCCGCAAAACTCAGAATACACAAAGAACAAGCAGAGCAATAATTGGCCCAAAACAACAACATATTTCAAGCTAGTCAATCAAACCCTATGAAACCATGTTGGGTCTCAGAGATATCCTCCTCATTGCTCCAACTCCTTCTTCCATGCACCAACAGAACCAACCCATTTCCTCTGACCTTCCCCTGCCTTCATCCACCACCCTTGGTGTTGGCCTTGGCATTTTCCCTCTTCTCACTGCCACCCCATGTGCTCCACATGCACCTACAACAGCTGAGGTTAATTCTGACAGTTCACATTTTTGGGGCCTCAGGAGATGCCAAGAATTGAACCCTTCTAAGCAAGACATGCTGAATTTTGGCAACCATGGTGCTCAACATGAACAGGTTGTGGAATGTGAAGGTCATAATAATAATAATGAAAATGAAGGTGGTGGTGGTGGTGGTGAGAGTTCTAAGATGAAGGCTTGCAAGGACTGTGGAAACAAGGCAAAGAAGGGTTGTGAGTACGGGAGGTGCAGGACTTGTTGCAGAGGACGCGGCTATGACTGCTCTACTCACGTGAAGAGCACCTGGGTCCCCGCGGCGAGGCGGCGAGAGCGGCAGATGGGGGTGACGGTTGCTGTTCCTGGTGTTGGTGGTGGTGGTGGTGGTGAAGGTTTTGAAATAACTTTTTTATCATGAATTTCTTCATGGATTCATATCTACACTTCCTGTGCAGTGTTTTTGGAAGATATTAAAATAAATCTTCTTTTAATTTATGAAATTAGTTTAAATTTTTTTTATATTAGGAAGGAAAGTTTGATTAGAGGGACAATTTCAGAACGTATGCAAAAGTCATCAATATCCTTGACTGCAGGTTCTTCTGGGTCTTCTTCTGTTGCCAAAAGACCAAGAGTTGTGGTGCCATCACAGAATGCAAGTACAGCCTCTAGTCACCAAGCTACCCTCTTTTTTATTTTTCTTAATTCCATGTTAGAATTGGTTTTGGTTTTGCTGTTACAGTATAGTTGGAGTCACTCAGCAAAGTAATGTAGGCTTTAATCATGTTTAATGAAAGAATGATCTTTTATATCATGTAACCAGAGAATGATTGATCTTTCATTGTTGTCAAAGCTTCAATTTTTGTGTTTCAAACTAGTAAGAATTATAATCTTTGATGAGAATGAGTTAGGTTTCTTGAGTGGTATTCTTACTTGAGTAATTTTTTTCGAAACGGTTGCTATGTGTAATTGACAGACCTAGTTAACTTGGTTTATTTTAAATTCACAGATGCTAATATCAAACAGTCGTTACCAGATAAAGTTCGTGCACCAGCAGTTTTCAGGTGCCACAGAGTCACTGCCATCAGTAATGGTGCAGCTGAGTTAGCCTATCAAGCGACGGTGAAAATTAGCGGGCATGTATTCCAGGGGTTGCTTTATGATCACGGGGTTGATAAGGACAATGCATTCCCATGTATTTCACCATCACACTTGGAAACTGATACAAACCAAAGGAATGGAGACTCTGCTTCAACTCCACCTCTTCCTCCAGCAACTGCCTGTCTGACTTCCACCAGCTGAGGATTGCTGACAGGTATAGCCAATGTCTCCCAGAGGATTAAATTTTCTTTCTGAGTTTGTGGATAACTGATACTCTGTATATATTTATCAACTTCTTTAAGAGTAGTAGAGTGGACACACTGATTAACATTCCCTCGATATAACGGATTGTTGCGTATATCATCAGTGTCAAACCCATTAGAACTGAGAGAAAAAGATTTGGAAAAGTCTTCTCTTTGATGATGAAATTCCACATTGTTGTGCAACCCCAGCCAATTAGCAGGTTTACACCCTGTTGCGTGTTGCAAAATGGAAGTGTTATCTTTCTTCCTCAAAACTTGTCGACTATGTCTAGCGGGTCTACAACTGCATTAGTTAGTAAAGTATCATCACTCACTCTTTAGTCCATCAAGTGCCGAAGTGAATACAAAGTTTACAGTTGTGTCTGATCAAGAAATTGAAACAGGGAAGAAAATTCATAATCTTCTAGAACTACTCTGAAATCAAAGAAAGAATTAGACTGTTTATTAATGAGAAAAGAAAAGGCATGGAATTTGCATTTCTGTTTTCAACTTTAATATTGTTAAATCAAATGTACAATTTTTCCTTTTGTGCATTTTTCATATAATTCTCCACAATGGTTTTCCTAATGAACACAAATATCATCTATGAATTAAGCATGTGAATATATCCTAAATATGATCACTCAGGTAAAATTATGATGTGGGTGGTTTCTTGTTAACATATATATGGCACTGCCTCTGCTCGATAAACTTATGCACCTTTCTTGCTTATTTGTTGGCATTATTTTGTTTGGATAATTGGTTTTACAAACATTGCAGAAACCATTTGTGCTACTCTTTGATGCTTGAAGCACCACCAGCTACATCCTTCATTCTGCTACGATTTAGTATAAATATAGAAGGCACATATGGTTCAGATTTGCTCAAACACCCGGCAGTCCATTTTTTCGGCTGTTAGAACTTTGATAGTGTTGATAGCTTTTATGTAATTACCTAAAAAGAAAGTAGTTTTTAATGTAAATCGCCCGCCATTTTGATTTGGCTATCAAACTTGCTAATGTAAGTGTTGGAACAGGATAGGTGTTATCATGTTAGAATGTTGCATTATGCTGCAATCAATATATGGATCTTTTTGTGGCACTTTCAATATTCCCCCCTTTGTAGGCATGTAAATTAATGGTAAGTAGAAATCCAACCCTTGCATCTGTCCCCACATAGCAAATATTGTCTGTTGGTTGACGTATGGACATGAAGAAAGAAGGAAAGAAAGAAGATGGATCAGATTCACCAGTGTGGGATGTAGAAAGATCACGTTATTCCTTGTTTTACACTGATGTTGGACTTGAAAGCAACTGCTAGTGACATCTAGAATTGTACTCTTCTTGTTTGTGTGTTACAGTTACAACGGAGGCCTAAACCTTGAGAAGGCGAAGGTGAGAGTCGAACTCTAATTGTGGGTGTGGAGGTAAATGCTCACTTCTAGTATGAGGTATAAGAATTATGGATTTAACCATTGGAAAATGACCATTGATAGGGGTTTTTCAAGAAATTTGATAGATATTCGAGCAGGCCCAAACTAATAGTAAGCTGTTTCAGTGACAAGAAGTGTGGATGCACCATCATAGAATCGTTTTGTCCAATCTTGACAACAGTTATGAAGCTGCTTTGATGACAATCTCGACAATTAGTGACAGAATAAACGAGGAACAAAGTTTTTTTGATTTACAATCAATGGGTATGTGACACCAGATGGCATCCCACGTGGTGTTATGTACTAATCAATTTTTAACATGTGGCTAAATGAACAAGCTAATTTTCTAATTTTGACGTGTAAACACTCCGACCCACGTTTATCACTTCTCTTTGTTGTTTGGGTCGTTGAAATCCATTAAAATCCTAATTGAATACCCATTGTTAGCTTATTATAATGAGTATGTATCAGTAAGCTTTTGCAAGTACTCCACCCCTCATCATTCATTTTTGGAGAGTAAGCATGAAGCATTTCTTATTGAAAGAAATCATACTTCAACAACTATTATCTCTAGCATTCCACCATCCTGTAAAATTTGGAGTCATAATTAATAGGCAAAAAATCACTTTTAGACTCTGTAGCTTTTATTTATTTATTTTTAACATTAACGTTTTTATAGTTTTAATTTGATTAATTTTGTCCTTGTAGTTCCAATTCCAAGCAATTAAGGGACAACAATCAATTTAAATCAAATTACTCTAATATGAAAGGGCATTTTGGTCCAATCTTACAGCCCATCCTCAACCACACCACAACTACCCAGCAGCCCCTCCCCAACCACTTGACAACCACCTTCTCCAATCCCTCATCCCCCTCCCGGCCCAACCTCCTCCTAACTCAACTCGCTCCCCACCTTATAGCCATCCCTCTACATCCACCTTTACTCCTTCTTCACTGCCCAACACCTCTCCTCATGAATCCGAGGTAAGGACTTTGAGACTTGAAAACATAAGGAAAGTTAAAGTTCTACAAAAAAATAAACACGGAAAGCTACAGTAGGAGCTGCAAGATTGGACCAAAACACCCCTCCATACTAGAGTAATTTGACGACACAAAAAAAAAATTGAATTGTGTGGAATTCAGACTATATGGAGGGACAAAATTGGTAGTTTAATATTGGTTTTATACCAGCTTTACGAATGAACGGATTCTAATTTCTACTTTCTAGTGGGAATATCACTATTGGCGGCAGCAACGGCATAGGATGCGTTCCCTTTTTATTTTTTGGTTTTTTGTTTCTTTTCTCTTCTGATTGGGCATTGTATGTGAAAAAGTTAAAAGAAAATAATAAAAAAAAGAACAAAATATAATAGGGGCACAACACCGTGGGGTGATTACGATAAAAATCCATCCCGACGACCTCGCCACCCTCAGCAAGCAGGTTGTTGCTGCCCTGCGGTTCACAAACCCAAACTGGGAGCCCTCGACTTCACGGACCAGGACCGCCAAATCCTCTTGAAGATGCACAAGAATTGCAACGAGATGCATTTGGGAAACACCTTGCCCGTTTCTGAAGCTCAATCTTATGAGCTTAACCAAAAAAATTTCAAAGAAAATTATGAAAAGTTGAACCTGGGGCAGTGTTTGAAAGAAGCAAGTGCTGAGTTCAAAGTCTAAGATAATTCAAAATCTACCCAAATTCTGAGGATTTGGATTTCAGCAAAGTGTTTGATAGTATTCTTGCCCTCCATGAATGCTGGGGGAATTGATCCTAAACAATTTCAATTGGGGGAAACTAAACCTACACCCCAACAAATATTGTGTGTTTGAACATTGAGGACCAAAAATATGTGTTTTAGCTAATATAAATGCATGGTTTGTGGTAATATTTGGGTTCTTGGTGATTTTTGATTGAATCACACCGACGAACAGCGCACTGAATGTCTAATCTCTTCGACAACTTCGTCGGTGTGATTCATCAAAAATCACCAATAAGCGTCTGCAATAGCATCAGGAATGATCATTTTTGGGTGCCCCAAGCCATGAGAAAATAAGTGCCTGCAATAACGTTACTGAATTGCATGTATGCCAAGAATCAATACTAGAAAACTGTCAGCCAAGTAAAGAATAAACAAGACCTCTTTTTCTATTTTGGTGAACGAAGAGAAGTTCATTGAACAGCAATTTATTCCAAAAAAAGAGAAACAAAAAACAGTAAAATTGATCCACAAATCTCCAGAGGCTTTCTCAATAGATTCATCCTAAAGATAACAATTGCCAAACCACCCTTCTTTGCACATCCATCAGAGCTGGGTTTTATGTCCCCTGAGTTCCCAATTCATCGCGTTCCTAATAATTAAGGTCTTGGAGAAAAAGGTCGGCGCAAGAGAAAACAATGAGAAAATTCAGTCCTTTGATGCCATGTTGAGATGATTTCATGTAAATCTAATCAATCATTGACACTGAAGTAGTTCCTATAAATCAACCGTGGCCACTTAAGTAGGCTAGCTAGCTGCGTCTCAGAGGACAATTACTCAAAGAGCAGGGGATAAAGGATTGAGAGTCATTCTTATATTTCGAAAATGGACAAAAATTAGTTTCTTCCACTTCTCACCCAAAATAGACTACATTGAACCCCCAGTGGAAGCAATATATGTGCACATTCAACAAAATCAACTTTCAAGGGTAACCAAAAGTCAAGAACCATAAACAGAAAGAGACTGGCCACGTTACGGAGAGTGCCCCAACTCAGGCATGTGTTCTTCTAATGACAAAGCATATATCAATCTAACTAAAAACAAGTAGGCTGCGGAGTAGAAGAACGAAAAATTGAATTTACTTCCTGCAAAATTTTATTAAGATGTTGGATACAAATTAAACCTTACTTTAAAGACAAAATTTCTAGGGTAGAGGATTGCCAAAAGCAAGCTAATACATCTGAGTAAGGCAGCATCAGGTGGCTAAAAATAATTACATCCTCATCCCGTTTCAACATACCAGATCAGAGAGCCTCGATATCTACCTTCCCTTGATACACACTTAACAATTGAGGTACTTCGCCGAGATATCTGTTCACAAATATCTTCAAGAACTGCTTCTCTGCAGGTTTCAGCAGAGAACCCAGACTCAAGTTCTCATTTATGAGACCTTTCAACAGCAGAACTTTAACAACAGAGCATCTTGGGATAAGTCTCCTTTCCAAACTGAGGCTGAGGACCACAGGGTATTTGGCAATCATTCCTGATGACCATCCCATCTTGTTCACTAAAAGATCCATTGCTTGCATTAGTTTCTTCTCCGAGACAATCATACACTGTGGGTTCTTCCTGAAAGCGGAGAGAACGTCATCCTCAGACCAACCCCACATCTTAAGAAGTTCGCGACTTCTATTCCATACCAACTTATTCTTACCACACAATGCACGCAGGGCATTCACTGAAGTAGATTTTTCCAGATTAAATCCCATTTCCTTAACCTCACCCACAAGTTGACCAAATTTTCCCGGATTTACCATCAAAGCGGGAGTACAATCAGTTAACAAAAAAGAAATGCATGGTTGAGGCATACCCGATTCTCTCAAAAGCCCAATATTTGGCACAACATGCTTGCAGTGACTTCCCAAGAAAATCCATGAGTTGCGTTTGAAAACAGCAACAACATTTTTCTTAGAGAGCATACTCCTGAGGAAGTTATAAGTGGGCAAAATCCGATTTCTCAAGCTGACTGCCAAAAGTTTTGGATTAAAAGCCAGAGTTTTTGCTAGGTCCACTTTTGAAATTCCAAGAGAGCTGAAGAACTCGAGCTTTGGCAAAAGGGTATTCTCAGGATCAGCTGAAAGAAGTTTTGGATGTGACCTAATAAGCTTTGATATCTGGGTTTGAGATACTCCATGGTTTCTCAGAAGCTCTAAAACGGAGTCTGCTCTTTCTGGGGATTGCAACTCGACCCACTTAGAAGCTAAAATCGCTCCTTCTGGGGACAACCCACAAGAGTTTATGAGGTAAGTGACTGTGAAATTGTGTTGGTTTTCTGAGATTTCTGAGGTGATGTGTCTGCAGAGCAACTGACTCTGAAGAGAAAAATGTGAGGGTTTTGGATCTCCAACCAACACTCTGTTTGTTTTGGAAGCAAATGTACAAGAAAATATTGAGTGAACCAATCTGAAGGTCTTCAAATTGCAGAGTTGAATCATGTTAGAGGTTGATGATGAACAATTTCTACAGGAAAACTTAAAGCCCTAGCTGATTCTCTGCCTTCAGAAAATATGCAGTTCTCGGCATTCTAAAAAGATCTGAACCATCCAAATAAAATTGCCTGGTATAGGATAAACCATTGCAGCTAGGGTAAGTTTTCTTACCATTTTCACAACTGACGGTCACTGGCTTACTGCTGCTATCCATGGTGGTAGGAAATATTATGCCAGAAAAACCTCTTCAGTCTTCATAGGTACAAATCAAAGCAAAGCAATTACTCCAATCCCAGGCAATAAGAAAACCCAAAAAAAGGGGTTGAATTTCAAACTTGAAAACAGTCGAGGGCATTTGTTTCTTTGGGACGAAGGGCGAAGAACATTAGGGCGATGATGCTTTGGTTTATAGACGCTCGACGTGGTTACTCTCAGGTGCGCCCCAGAAGCAATTTGAAAGCCTCTTCTTGCAATTGGAATTTGGATGTATGAGTTATTTACATTTTACTGTGTGTTGTCAAAATCCTCGTGGTTTTGAAAATTACACCTTCTCCTGAAGTCTCAAATTATTCTCATTAAATCCGATTTTGTTTTGTCTGTTTCCTTGCATAGACAGACTTACTTTCTTTTTATGGGCGTGAGACTCTTGTTTAGGGATTTTTGTGCTTTGAATAGAAGATCTTTTCAACCACCAAAAAAAAAAAAAAAATCTGATTTTGTTAATTTTTCGTCTAAAAGTTAATGATTTCATATATAAAAAAGCTTACGCAAATAACAACTTTAATTTCGGTTCGATGAAAAGAATAGTTTGTAAGGGACTTGAAGCTTAAGTAGTTAAGATGATATATCCTGTCCTTAGTTCAATTCCCTCTTCCTGAATTTCGCTTGTAAAAATCTAAGTACTAAATTCCTTATTATTTAAAGATATTTTTTTATATATAAAATCATCAATTATAGAAGGAAAAATCAATGGAAAAAGGTTTCGAGAAAACAATTTATAACTTTATGGAGTATTTGTGTAATTTCTGGAACTACAAAGGATTTAGTAAAAGCACAAGTTTTTGTGTAAATAACTCTGAAATGTATCTGCATAATAAAATAAATAAATAAAACTTTGAAATGTATAGTATACCTGTCATATTTTATTTTTCTATTTTTGTACTTTAAATGTCTGTTTATCCTTTTTATATTTGATTGTGTTGAGTGAAATGCCTCATTAATCTTTTATCCATATAATGGTTTCTGGATTAACTTTCTTTTGTGTGAGCGTGTCATTGTTACAAATAATACTCTAATAAATTTGAATGACTTTATATACTTGAGCCCCAACTAATAGACTTTAAACAAACGATTGTGATTTTGGGTGGGAAACCTCCCAAGAGAGTTATTTTCTATGTCTCAGACCGGTGAGGATTTCACAATTTATCTAGACAAAACGGTAAGTAAAGCAAAATACACAAATTTATGGAGAATATAACAGACTAATCCAAGCAGAATTGCCTTAAGCACAAAGCATAAAATGAATTGCTAAATCTAGACAAGCCTCAAATTGTTATACTTTGACTTATGCTTAAAAATACAGTCAAAATGATGTTTTAAGGCCAGGCTGGACTGGATGTTTCTGCACTAGAATTGCACGTCAATACCATCAACTAACAGAGATTAGTTGTAAATAAATACCAATGTTGGTATTGGCAAAGCTATAAAAAAGTTGAGCCAATATGTAGGCTGGAAAAGTAAGCAGAACTGCAGGCAAGTACCTGTTCTGGTTGGTTTTGTATGATGTGGAAGCTTTCTATACAATTTTAAGACATCGAGGTATCTTTATAAACTTGTTGAGGTTTTCATATGATGAAAGACCTGACTTCTATTTGTGTTATCTGATTTGCTGAACCAAATTTGTAAGAGAATTCAATCTTTTTTAATTTCTGATTGAAATATCTTGTCTATATTGTAAAAAGAATCTCGTCTTCTTTTTGGTTGTCTAAGCTTTTGTTTGAGTTGGGTTGCTCCCTACAGAAGATTGCTTGCTTGCCTTTGGTAATTGCACGTTCGTGTGATCTTTGATTTCTTTTGATCAGTCTGGACTAATTGTTGAGTTTTGTTTCATTGGTTGTTTGGTTGGGTCCCTTCTCCAGTCCATACATTCTTGTATTTATAAGAGAAAAATGATAATGAAGAAATTTGGATATTTTTTTATTTTAGACTAACCCCCATTTAATGCAAAAGTGGCAAAAGCTTTGTCATTCCAATGCATTGATCATTTTTGGCACCTGCTCATCAATACTCCTGAATGTCTCCTGATCGTTCATTTTGCAAGAACTAGACTGAAGCGAGCAATAATTCTCAGATTCTTCCAGTGTTGGTACCATAAATATCCAAATACTCTGGTAGAAGAAAATATCTGATGATCATATAATAAATAGTCGTGATTCTCAAGCAAGTCTGACTTTAACTTTACAGCTTTTAAGGTCATCAATTTTCCTTGGAGTTTAACGGTGAGGAAATATCCTGAAAAACTTTAACAGCTAAGAAATTGTGAATTTTGGACTGAAACTAATTGAAATAATTTGATTTTTGGATTAAATCACCATTGGTGGTAATTTATTTACTAATTTATCCAAAAATCATGAATTAATTAAATTCCCCTTTGGCTAAATAGTATGGACTAGTCACCATTTTTGGTAAACAAAGCCCAGCGTTTTGTAAAATGAACCCAATAGCCCATTTTGGCTAGTGCATAGGATTTAACCCCAAACAATACATGTTCGGCTAGAATTTAAATAAAAAAATGTATTGTATTATTAATGTATTGTATTATTATTCTATTTTTGATAAGATTCTAGAAATTTGTCTAATTTTATACCGGATGTTTTAGGGGCATTCTCTTATGTGCATTTAGGGGCTTAATAAAATAGTCTCACTTCGTCATCTTTTTATTGCACAAACGCTTATTTACACATCAAAATTCAACACTTCGGTATTTCTCTTCCAATTTCAGCCATAATTATTGTTGTCTCAAAAAGGCTTCAAACACGACTCCAAAAATGCGTGGATGCATAGTGGCTTGGAACGCAATCCTAAAATGTTTTAGTTGCTTGATCGGATCATAATTTCATTCAGAGTGACAATTTTTTTTTTTTCAACAACTCTTCTACAACATTTGACCATTTTTTCCTTGTTGAAAGTCACAAGTTTTGTCAACTTACAAAAAAAACTAGGCCAAAATTGTTATAAAAATGATAGGTTTCCTTTTCCATAAGCCAAATACAAAACATTTATATTATAAATGACATATAAACAAATTAGAAAACTTTTAAGGTATAATGAAATTGAAGAAAAATAAATTAATAGATAAGTGAAAACAAAATAAATTATAAGTAAGAAGGTGAGTTTGGTACGTTGAAGCACATCAAAGATGTTGTCCTAAAGCCTTTGTAGCCTCCCTAAGCGCAAGTATTGATGGTCTACAAGACTCCAAGATACGACCCCTTGTACACAAATTCAAGATCCGTTATGAGCACGTTTATAGACGGATACATAGGTATCTAAGTCACAGAACCGTTGCCAAAATAATAATATAAAATAGAGAATAAAAGTAGAAAAGGAGAGAATTAGTTTGTGGTGGTGATTGTGGTATGTGATATTCTAATGGTGTATTGTGTTTTTTTAAATGTGAAGGAGGAGTGGCCTTTTATAGGCATCCAATAATATGTAACATTCACCACATTAAACTAGAAAATTAAGGCATTCAATATAGAACTCATACCTAAAAATTAAATATGTTAACCTCCATAATAAATAAAAGAAAACAGCCAAATTAATTAATTAAATAAAAGCGGTTAATTTTTAAAACCTTTTTAAAATTCCAACAAAAATAATAATACTAAAGTCCTTATCTAACCTCTGTATCTCTTTAATTGAGAGATATTTGAGGTTGACCCTTGTAGGAAGCAAGTGCTGAGTTCTTCAAAGACTAGGTAGATAGATAAATCAAAATTTTACCCAATTTCTCAGGATTTGGATTTCAGCAAAGTGTTTGGTAGCATTCTTGCCCTCCATGAATGCTGGGGGAATTGATTCTAAACAATTTTAATCAGGGGAAAGAAAACCCTCACTCCAACAAATATTGTGTGTTCGAACATTGAGGACTAAAAATATGTGTTTTAGCTAAAATATAGAAGAAGCAGAGAAAAAAAATTTGGGAGATTTTAGTGGCACCCCATTATTTGCTCTTTGCACCTCACATTTTCTTTACACCCCACTGAATTTTAGTAAAATTTAAAACTACTCACTATACCCCATTTTTCTTCCTAAATTGCCCTCATGAACCTCATTTTCTAACTTACTGTGTACACCCCATCCCATATTATACACCACCCATCGAAAACCCCCTTCTCTTTCAGACACACCCCATCTCATATAAAACCCCACCCAATTGAAAATCCCTCATCTTGCAAACATACCCTATCAGAGGTTTGCAACAAACTCCATCGCACACCCCATCAGAGGTTTGCAACAAACTCCATCGCACAACCCCATCCAATTTGAAACAGAGCCATCGTAGCAAACCCCAACCCCATCGTAAACCCCCATCGCACACCCCATCGTCAACCCCAAACGCCTCACCCCATCGCAAACCACCATCGCCTCAGCATCGCAAACCCTCATTGTCGATCTGTCAAGTTTTCACAATTCCATCTCACCTTAATATCCTTTGAAAATCCAAGGTTTGATTTCAATTTTGATTTTTATATTTATGTTTCTAAGTGTTGATTAAGCCTAGGTTTGACCAAAGTTTGATTTTAATTTTTGATTTCAACTTTGGGGGTGTATAGTTCAAACCTGGTTTTACGAAACTGGATTTTACTTTTGGTAGGTTACCACTGAAATGGTTACATTATTTCAGTGGTAGTCCGCCGAATTTGAACTTGGTCTGTATAAAAATTAATTTTACTTTCGGTGGGTTACCATCGGAATCGTTGCCTTGTTTCGGTGGTAGTCCGCCGATTTTGTTTCCGTTTTTCAGTAGTACTCCATTGAATGTATTTTCGTTTTTCAGTGGTACTCCACCGAATATGTTTATGTTTTACAGTGATTGTCCACCTAATGTGTTTTCATTTTTCACCGATCATCTACCGAATCCTTTACTGAATTTGTACTTAATATTGTTTTTTAGATATGAAGAGGACTCATACTACTGAGGCTTCATCATCTCGACCTGATAGACAACGTCTCACAGCCTCAACGAGGAGACAGAGAGTGGCTCCCCAAGATCACTTTGAGGATACTACAGAGGTTGAAGATGTAGTTCCTACTCATGATAGTAATGTTGATGCGGAGGTTGAAAATGTAGTGTTACTCATG
This sequence comes from Prunus persica, assembly GCF_000346465.2. NCBI lineage: Eukaryota > Viridiplantae > Streptophyta > Magnoliopsida > Rosales > Rosaceae > Prunus > Prunus persica. The sequence goes on from NC_034010.1 coordinate 3,956,412, forward strand.
ATAGTAATGTTGAGATACATGTTGAGCATACTGAGCCATCTTGAGTAGGTCCCATTGATCCATCTTTACTTACGAGTTGTAAAACTTACATAGCAGCTACAATTTAGAATCGTGGGAAACGATATCTATTAGTTTTATAGGTGCAATCCATGATAAGTACATGTGGAAATGCACGCAAAATCTCAATATTAATAGGGTGTGTCTAAAACAAGTCAGTTACAATATCACTAGATGTCCTATGCCACTCAATATAATTGTGTTCGGATAACTTAGTAAGCAATTGTTGCATTTGTGTTCTCCCATCAAATTCTTTGGTTTTATTTTCGGATCCTAGCATTGTATATTGTCTTCATAGTTGAAACATTCATTGCATCTCTATCCTTCAGGATGACCAACATATCTCTGGGTTTCACCAAACTCTAGACATGTCCACCAATAAGGCATTCTCTTCTTCAGAAAGTCGCCCCACAAATGAATGACCTTGAAGATACTTTGAAATAGGATGGTTGTGTACTCTACAAACCACCTCCAACTTCCAATTATCCCCATCACAAATATTGACACCTTTTAACAAGAATGGACATCCACATTTCTTAGTACCAATGTCCCTAGCACATTTTTTCGTATCACTATTTGCATGCGACCTTACATCAGTTGTCTCACTAGACTTGCAAGACTTATAGTTACTGCTCCTTTCACAAGAAAGTATTACTCGAGGTCTCCTCTTGTCCTTACCTCCATAATCAGACCTTCTAATTATAATTACAATATTATTAACTTCTCCTTTTGCATGAGCCCATTTAAATAATGCATCTCTACCATTAAATATCTACACATAAAACTCATGTTATTTAAAGTTAAAATTTGAAACACTAATGTCACGTTGATGATACTAAAAAGGATTTCATACCAAAAAAAAAAAAAAACTCAAATAATTACCAAATAAGTTATGCATTGATCACTATAGTCCATTACACATTTTGTTCCTACATTGTTGCCTTTAGTAAGGGCGTCACCTTGTTTCTATTCATTCAATAGAAGTAAGGTCAAAATAGCTTACATTAAATTTATGGTCCACAATAAGTTACTGAAAAATAAATATATTTCGGTTCGTTGCCACAGAACTGCATGAAAAAGTTCGGTAATACACCACTGAACATCATTCCATGTTATGGTGGATCTGATCTCTACCGCATCTTAAGTTAACGGCCGGTCAAACACAACTGAAATAGGTGCAACATTTCAGTGGCATCCCACCAAATGTACTTATCGCATTCAGTACTGATGTGTTGAACTCAACCAGTGACCATCATGAAATCCTAAACTTGAAAAATGCCAAAAAATAAATTCATACCTTATTCAAGGCCTCTCTAACTTCAGTCTCACCCTTCATGAATAAATACAAGATATATTTCACTAATATAAACATATAAACCTCGTTAGGGTTGTAGGAACATGATGGTTTGAGAAAAAAAGCCTAACTGGGTTGTAGGAACATATGTGGGGTGTATTGAGCAATTTTAATTTTAAATTTTAATTTTTTTTTATCCTTAACGGTAATTATGTACAAGGGTAAAATCGGTTATTCATGTTTAAATTTAGTATGGGGTGCAAAGAGCAAATAATGGGGTGCCAACAAAATCTCCCAAAAAATTTAGCCCAGCCCTATATAAATTCCTTGTTCTGCCTTGTTTGGGTGGGTTGAGGAAATTTGTGTGTGGAAGGGGGAATGGAGGAAGGGCCTGTAAAGAGGGAAGGGGGATTGGATTTCAAGGTGGGCGGGGTTGGTTGGAGCTACTGGTGGTGCACAGATGATGGGGTAAGGTGATATTTTTTATTTTCAATTTTTATTTTTTTTAAGATTTTCTATTTTTAAGATACCCTTGAAAATGGAAAGACTAAAATACCCTTAAAATAGATGGAAAATTAGATGGTGTTAAAGTGAGAAGACAAATCATGAATTTTGAAAAATTAAGGTGACATTTTGTCACACCCCATTTTTTTTTTTTTAGTGGGAGTGTGAGGTAAAAGAAAAACTAAAACTAAAAATTAAATATCAAGAAAGATGAAGATTGAACATAAACTTCTATTTAAACTAAAGTAATTTACATTGTAATTTTACAAGAAAAATAACAAGAAAGTAACAAACTTTCAACAAAACATTCAAAACTATCCACAACTCTTTCTTCTTGTTTCCTCGTCGCAAACTAAACTTCAGATTCAAACCTTGCAATAGATTCAATAAGGGGTGAGCACTACATGCTCAGTAGGGGTCCTATGTCTTCTGTGATTAGTGAGATTTATAATGTACAATTTATGCAATGCATGAATGAACTTTAATTTTTCCCAACATGTTAATCTATATAATAGGGTAAGCAAATCTGCATGTCCCATACCATTCATTTTACCACTGTGCTTCTGAATGTCCCATTATATAAACTAACACCCATCTCAATTATCACTCAATTCCCCTTTTGCTAGTCGTCTTGTCTACACTATTGATCTCCAAGCCCAAATCACCAAATCAACAATTATACCTCTGATTTCCTAGTCTACTGTGCACACGGGCTCCCCTGAACTTGGTCCCTACAATGGTCAGACTCAACTACACAAAAGATCCTTCCCATTACCCTCTTTTCCATAATTTCTTTGTCAACCCAAGAATTCCAACCACTACCGACAACATATGAACATGTCAATATTAATCAAATTATAATGATAATTGACAACATGTAAACACCCAATATCAAGGATAATAATCAAATAATATTACAAAGCATAATATAGTGTTCACAATATTTAATTAAATCAATTTATGTAAAGCATCCCCAAGAAAAACCCCTACCTCAAATCCCAAGCTATTGTATAACTCCCAGTTGCAAGTCCAAGCACTTTGAGCTTCTCCAAAATCTCACCACACTTAAATTCTCACTCTTTTCTTTCTTTTGTCTACAATTTTTAGGAAACTAACGCAACTTGAAGAACTTATGATATATGAACTATAAGGTAGGGCTATTTATAGCAAGCTAGAGTCGGCAAAGATATAGATAAAAGTTTAATATTGTGCCACATAACTAGCCTATAGATTGCTAGACTACTTGGGTGGCTTGAAAGTAATCTGCCACACCAAATAGCCTTATGTATTGGCTTTGTAGAGTGCTTAAGTTTATATATATAGGGATACCTACTGTTCTTACACCTCATGTGTAACGACCCGGTCCTAAATAAATTGATAATTATTAATTTATGTAGATAAAAGACCATTTTACCCCTAGAATATTTTATTGAGTTTAAAGTTGACTTTGTGACCAGAAAGGAATTTGAGAATTTCAGCTGTACCGTTGCGTAGAGCTTGATGAGATGAGTTCGTAGACACGTAGTGGACTCGATTTGGAGTTGTAACGAGGAAGTTACGATCAAAAGAAACTCAATGGCACAATCGTAATTATTTTGAAATGGGATTTTTATAAAAACAGAAATTTCTCTCTCTCTCTCTCTCTCTCTCTCTCTCTCTCTCTCTCTCTCTCTCTCCCCTTGCGCGCATAAACACCTCCCCGGTTACTGTTCATCCGAACAATATTTCTTCCGCCATCTCCTCTACCGGCCACCAAACTTCATGATATTGGTACCAAAACGTCAAGCTCACATCCCTCTTCCTATCCCAACCCTTCACCACCGCTACCGCTGCCCGTAGTTGCCGGTTGCAGAAAAGTCGCCGAATTTACCCATAACTTGAAGGAGCTCGTTCGGGTGATTCCGGCAACTAAATTCTTCAAACTTGGTATGTTTTCTCATCCTCTCAATGTGTTCTAGCTGTTGGTTGGGTTGTTTAGAATTAATTTCTGCATTTTGAAATGAATTTAAGAGATTAAAGTTTTGGCCGTTTTCGGCCTCCTATTCCGGCCACTTCCTTAGACTTTTTGGGGTAGGCCCAAGAACAAAAGTGGTTCCAAATAGGGTAGGAAGCTGGATTTCCAGTTGTGAAGATTTCTGGTTGCCGAAATTTGATCAAGCCACCCATGAGCTGCCGATGCGTGTGGCGGGGCGTGAACCATTTGTTGGCCGGTCTTTGAGTCGTAAAATCATCCTCATGTCATCCCGAGCACTACGGTATGCTCGGATATGAATTTGGATATCGTTTGATCGTCGATCAGATATGGCATATTTTGTGATATCGAGGTTCGATTGGTTTGAGCCGTTGGACCGTCTTGAATTTAATATATGTTAATCTAGACATTCTTAGGTCGTATGGAATTCGACGGATCGTAAAACGGAGTCCCGGATACTCCGAAAATGCCAACCCTAAGGCTAGGTTCCTAGTAACCGAGTAACCATCCGATCCGGACCAAACTTGCGGGACGTGTATCCTAAACCTTGTGGAACCTATAGGAACTTTCAAATCGGAATTTGGAGGTCGTGTGCCTGTTTGACCAAGTTGGGGTAGTTGGACCCCTCGGTTGACCGTGAGTCTTCCGAGGTATTTTCACCTTTCGGAAGGTATTAAGATAACTTTTTTATCGAATCTTAACTGTTATTTGAGGTTAAATTGGAAATTGATTCGATTTAGGGTTTTCCTTAGAGGTTGTTGCTTATCATTAATTAATATTATTTAATTATAAATAAAGTATAATGTTCTAGTTGTGTGATACGGTATTTTATGGAATTTGTGTGAAAACAAGTGTTGAATAATATTTAAATTGTTCTAGGATCTTTATGAAATTTATGTTTATGTGTATGATCGTTGGTCTAAAAATAATATTATTTTCCTGATTAAATTACGTTGCAGTCTACTATCGACTGGTATCACTATATTAGGAATACATCTATTATTAGTTTAGATAATTGAGAGTATGTCAGTTTGAAGTCCTATACGCACTACTCTATGTACCTCTCCGGATATTGATTACACTGTAAGTACTATCCTGTGATTGTTAGGTCCCTCGTGGTGTAGGTTATCTGGCGTAAGGACAGACCCCATACATGGCGTTGGATGTTCCGGCGTATGGGGGAGATTATGTGATGGTTAGTTCACACGTGACGTAGGTTATCCGGCGTGTTAATAGGCCTCATACGTGGCATTGGATGTTCCGGCGTATGGGGAGATTTTGTGATTGTTAGGTCCCACGTGGCATAGGTTATCCAGCGTGAGGACAGACCTCATACGTGGCGTTGGATGTTTCGGCGTATGGGGGAGATTATGCGATGGTTAGGTCACACGTGGCGTAGATTTTCCGGCGTGTTGACAGATCCCATATGTGGCTTTGGATTTTCTAGCGTATGGGGGGATTATGTGATTACAAGGGAGATGAATAAAGGATTGTTATGTTATATTGGGAAAGAACTACGTGTGGTTTGATCCTTCAGTAAGGGTACGTAGGCAGCCTAGGGTAGTGCCTAGGTGCAACCGTAGACTAAATGTTGTTTTATTGAGATTGGTTCTGACCTTGTCGTTGGTCCTTAAATTTGGGTGAAAACGAGATGTGATTGTGTTAGGAGGTTAAAACCTCGTATGTTGGATATGTGGGAAGTTATTTTATACTGATTATAGTGGGCATTCATAAATTGTCTGAATTCATTATTGGCATTGTTTAGAGTTTGTTTGATGGTTTCGCTTAAGATTATTTGAAGGCCGGAGGCCATCTATGTGAATTGCATGTTGTTATATTGTGCATGCTGCCTGTTGGGATATTAAATTGTAAATTTTGTGCAGGTTGACATTTGGGGAATGTTCAATTTACAAGAGAGACTCTGCCAAAATTTCGCTAGAAAGTCTCGTGCCCTTATTCCTTTTTGGGAAAAAGGATATAGTTTTAGAAGTGGGCCTGACATCGGGGTGATGTCAGATATCCACAAGATTCGTCTCGAGTTCCGAAGAATTTGGGGCGGGTCCTGTCATCATGCCAATATATCCCACCTCATGCTTTAATTGTTTTTGAGGATTCCATTTGCAACACGTCAATCTTTAACAGAAAGCTTAGTAAGCAAACAAAAATCTTTCTAAATGCTTTTGTAAAGTGTGTGTATATAATAAATAATAAATAAGGCTGAAATGAATTGATATAGTTAAAGCCATGCAATAAGATTTGATAGGCTTATGCTAGTTAGTGTTTTTTTTTATTTTTTTTTTGGACTTTTCCAATTGAAAGGGGCGATAGCATATTAAACTCACACACACAACACAGATGCTAGGACTCAAACCCAGGACCTTGTCTGACGGAATAAATACTCCAAACCACTACACTAGTGGGTTCTTTGCATGCTAGTTAATGTTTAGATTCACGTAACATGCCATATATATATATTATCAATTATATCTTTTGAAAACTAATAATTTTAAATAATTAATTTTATGATATATTAATATACATATATAAAAATATGGGTTTCACACATTTCTCTTAAATTTTTCTTTAAAATGATAAATTGTTTTCAAGGTATAAGTTCATGTTAGATTTTTTTATATAAAAAATCCCTTGAAGAAATTAAGTGCTTGCATAACATCAGAAAATTTATTTTCAGGCACTTATTTTCTCATGGCTTGGGGCAATGAATTGCATGTATGCTAACTAAGAATCAATTCTTGAAAACTGTCAACCAAGTAAAGAATAAACAAGGCCTCTTTTTATATTTTGGCGAACCAAGAGAAGTTCATTGAACAGAAATTTATTCCAAAAAACAGTGAAATTGATCCTTGACCTCCCTCTTGATATCCACACATCTTTGCACATCCATCAGTGCGGAATAGATTCATCCTAAAGATAACAATTGCCAAACCACCCTACTTCGCACATCCATCAGAGCCGAGTTTTATGTCCCTTGAATTCCCAATTCATCAAGCATGGCAGATATCGTGTTCCTAATCATTAAGGTCTCGGTAAAAAGGCTAACACAAGAGAAAACCTTAAGATGGGAATGACATACTTGGAATTGGAGCCGATCTAACGGTTCGAGCATATCAAACCCAGATATTGCTTAATAGGCATAAACCCGTTTGACTGTCATATGATAACCAAATTCGAATCCGAGCATACCGTCGCACTCAGGACCACATGGAGAACAGTTTAGAACACAATGGGCCGCCACACCATGGCCCACACGCCGCCACAAATGCCGGCAGCACGTGGGTGGATTGAGAAAATTTCGACTACAGAAAATTCTTGAAACACCCTACAATACCTATACCAATACGTTCAAACCAACAATGGGAACACTTTTTGTTCTTGGACCAGGGCCAAAATGTGACCGGAGCTAGATGAAATCACGACCAAAGCACCAGCCTCATATGGGTATATTGAACAATCGTAAACCTCAAAATCGATTTACAATACTTACATAAACAGATGGAGCACAAAGAGTAGATGAAGTTTCATACCTCACTCAACAAAAATAGCAGTCGGAGTTGCCAAAAACGGTGCCAAAAACTTCTAAAATCACCCAAACTTCCAATCATTCCAGTTTAATTTCCTTCGGTTTTGGAGCTCGGAAAATGGGTGGATTAGATAGAGGACGTCGATACGAAACTTTTGCTACCAATTTCACCTGAGTCGAACACTGGACGACGACGAAATCGCCGTCAGAAATTTGCTGCGTGCGGAGGGGAGAGAGAGAGAGAGCTGATCTGTTTTTAAAATCCAACTTCAAAAAATTTACGATTGTGCCACTGCACTTCTGTTGACCACAACTTCCTCATTAAAACTCCGATTTGGGCCTACTACATATCACGAACTCGTGAGAGCGAGCTCTACACAACGGTGCCACTCATTTCCCCTAGATCCTTCTAGATTAAAAAGGAGTGGTGCTATTTTCACCTACCTGTCCTATTTTTTCACCCACTTTATTTTCCCACCCACCATATAAATTTGAAAAAACATAATCCTATTTTTCCACCCACCATTATTCCTAAAATACCCTTTATGTGCATCCCACCATTGTTTTTGTAAATCATTCATAATCAATGTATGAACTTAAATACAGAACACGAGTTTGGGAGTTGTCTGTGTATATAGAAACCGAGGAATTGAAACTATTTGTGCAAATAATCTCGCAAGAGTATATTAACTTCTAGATCCTCCAACCTTCGATCTTCCTTCTCTCTCTTCCTCATTTCCTGTAAAAAAGATTGGAGTAAATAGACCACACCCGGGGGTGTTGGCCAAAGGCCCTCCAATGCCTAAGTTAGTTCAAGTGTTTGTAGGAAAACAATAGCTAAGCAAAGGGTACGGAGTTGTATGTAGGGTGTGAACAGGACAGCCGGAGCCGTGTGGAGAAAATATGGAGAGTGGAGAGGGAGAGAGAGCTTCAGATATTTTTCTCGAGTATTAGGAGTAGGTTTAGATGTACCTTGAATGATGAATGAGGTCGTCTATTTATAGGAGCCTCGGGGCTAGGGTTTTGTAGAGAATATGATGAGTTTATTCTCTATCCAAATTCATATTGATCGAGTCGAACTTGATAATATCTTAATTAATGTTGTAAATGCATGAGTTGGTGGATGACCACCATACCTCTTAGTATTCCACCGTTGGATTTTATGTAACCTATGCACTAAGTATTTGTAATTAGTGCTTGTAACCTATAGGTATATTGTAAATGATGGTATTCAATCTCCTATCTTGTAAGCCTATAAATAGGTGGTTCTACCAAAGATTAAGACATGAATAAACATGGTGAAACTTTATCTTTAGCATATCACTTCTCTCTACATTTTCTCCCTTTAGTTTTATAACACGTTATCAGCACAACATTGCTCTTGGTATGTTTTCTTTCTCTGAATTTTCTTTCTTCTTATATGAGCTAGAGTCATCACATGGTAGAGTTTCTTTGTACTCACCATCAGACTTCATCATGCTTGTTTAAGAAAAAAAAATTTCTTATTCTTATTACACATGAATATAATGCCATGTTTTTGTTTTTATTTGTTTGTTTATTTAATTTTAAGTATGATCTTAATTATTATGATGAGTTTGAATTATACAAAAGATCAGGGGCCCGAAGTTCCGTGATCCTCATCATATAACTAGATTAGGACATAGAGTCCTTTTGATTGAATCAGAACCTGAAGTTCTTTGATTCCAAATAATTGAGGACGTGAAGTTCCGCAAATTTAAAGAGCACATAAGGACATGAAACTCCTCGATTTTGTATTAATCAAAATCAGAATTCCATGAGGCCTACATATGTCAAGAACTCGAACCAGAAGTTTCGAGTGCATATACATCGATTTGAGTATGAAGTTCAAAGCACAACTATTAATTCAATTTATTTAGATCTACATATTCGAACCCGAAGTTTCGAATATAGATTGATATGAACCTGAAGTTCATAGTTTTTCATGGATCTTAATACTACATATGAACCTAAAGTTCATTACTTATTTGTGCCCATATGAACCTGAATTGGTTGGAAATCCAATTCTTAAACTTGTAGTTTTATCTACATATTGAATCCACATTAATATTGGATTATCTTGGAATTTCATAGTCTTTAATTTATTTATTTTATTCCTTGTTTATACCACTTTACTCATTTTATTTTATTTATGTTGTGTTATTAGTTAATTTCGTTTTACAATGGTAATGTTTTGTATTACCGCCCCAATATTGACGGCCATAGACGTCTATTGGAGAAACTTCCTGCTTTCTTTTGTGGGTAGGAAGTTTATGATGTCATGAACCAAAAGTTCATGAGGCCTCAATATTACACAACTATTAAAGTAGTTGAAGTTTATGATGTCATGAACCAAAAGTTCATGAGGCCTCAATATTACACAACTATTAAAGTAGTTGAAGATTATGATGTCATGAACCAGAAGTTCATTGACCGGATAACTTTTATGTTGTGGCATGACTCTCTTGGCAATCCATGTTCCTCAATGATACATAAGATTTTTATAAATTTGTAAGGACATCGTTTAAAGACTCAAAATATTGTCTTGTCCAACAAATATCATTACAAAGAAAGCTCACAAATAAAAGCTGTCATAAGATCATCCCAGTTAAAAATTGACTTTGAGCCCTAATTCAAGGGGATATTTGTGAGCCTATACAACATTTAATTATGAATTACTTCACCAGTTTTACTGAATGCGCCTACTAAAATGGTCACATATTTGATAATGACTGTGAGTTTATTTTCCTAAATTTTGAGACAATTTTCACGCCGTTAGGGGGAGAAATGGCAGTTTCTGAAGAACGTCGTGAAATAGTGTTGAATCAATCCACTTTTGTCTCATCAAGATAATGCATATATAAGTTGTACATATGCTAACATGGATTGATATTCTTGTATCACAATCCATTAACATGGTGACTATCTATATAATGCATGCCTGAAGCATGACAGAAATATAGGTTCTAAAGACTTAACTCCTCAGAAATGGAGATTATTTGAAAAATTCAAGCCCTATAAAAAATACGCTCTATAGGAGGTTATGATCCACATATTCTAAATAATTCATTGTAAAAGAGATGTTTGTCCCATAAGTGACAACATAAGCCCCTGAAGAGGCATTGGTACCCCAAAGCAATGAGATGATTATAAATTATACATGCACATGCACATAAGAATTGTGGGATCACAAATCGATGATACATTTGGTTTATTAGTAGCTACTACAATCATCAAGGGCTATGATTATATTAAATCACGTTTCATGAATGTCGACAAGTTAAGTGATTGGCCAAAAATGAAAATAGGCAATTCCATTTATCACTAAATAAGAAGAGTTGCATATTGAACCTATAACTCAAACACCAAATTACAAATGTTCAGTATGAAGGTTACGAATTGGTGTTTTGTGAAGTGAAATAAGATCACTAATATGACATAAGGTTTCCTGGGAGAGACATGTGGTTTTAGTCTCCAATCTCATCGTAAATGCATCCACATTTCTATAAGTGCGGTTGTTACTTTAACGCAAAACTTATAGCATGTGTTAAATGCATATTTATTAAGACTATATGGTACATGGAAATCATTCAAAGCTTATGAAATATTTAAGATATATCGGATGAAGCAACCTCTTGAAGGATATAAAATACCACAATATTCTTAATTAAGAGTTAACACTAAGAGTTTGAGTATTTTGAATTCAAATTTGATATTGTTGTAACATATTCTAACTATTAAATTAGTTGTTGATGCTCCTAAATATTTCAATCATTTGAAAAGTGAAAAGCAGGTCGAATAACGTGATAGATGATCATGTATGAAGACAATGTTGCTTGTATTGCTCAAATCAGAGAAGGGGAGATATTAATCAGGGGGAGATATCAATCAGGGGGAGATATCAATCAAGAGGAGCATCCCCATTCTACTACATACAGGACATATGCTTGTTGTACTCTTTTTCCCTTCGACTAGGTTTTTGTCCTACTGGGTTTTTCCTAGCAAGGTTTTAATGAGGCAACATAAGTGCATCCAACACCATATTAATGATCCAGAAGAAAGTTTCACTCTTTTTCCTTTCGCTTCGGTTTTGTCCCTCTGGGTTTTCCAAGCAAGGTTTTTAATGAGGGAACTATGTCATTGTATGGTGGACATCCAAGGGGGAGTGTTGTAAATGCATGAGTTGGTGGATGACCACCATACCTCTTAGTATTCCACCGTTGAATTTTATGTAACCTATGCACTAAGTACTTGTAATTAGTGCTTGTAACCTATAGGTATATTGTAAATGATGGTATTCAATCTCCTATCTTGTAAGCCTATAAATAGGTGGTTCTACCAAAGATTAAGACATGAATAAACATGGTGAAGCTTTATCTTTAGCATATCACTTCTCTCTACATTTTCTCCCTCTAGTTTTATAACAATTAAATGATATTATCTCTTTTTATGAAGATAATATCTGAATTAATGATATTATCTTATTAAATAAAGATAATATCATATTAATTAAGATATTTATCCCTATTAATTAATTGGCCAGATAAACTGGTTCAATTAATTAATTTGAGAGATAATCTTCTTTTCCATGTGGCGCGCTGTGATTGGAGACGAAAATATTTGCTCCCACAGAAATTAACTTCAAATTTGGGAAGAGTTGAAAACCTTAAACATTGCATCACAAATCCAATGGCTGGTAACAAATTCGTTTCCTTGTATTTCAGTTTCTTTGTACTTTAGTTTTACATTTTTTTTGTGGGTGTTAGTGCTCGCGTGGTTTTCCTTTCTGGAAGCCTAGCTTTGTACGATCTGTTTGTCCTCTTCCTTAAGGAAAGCCCACTTTGATCAAAACAAAAAATCCAATACCAGGTAGTGCTAGGGTTTGGAGAGGGCTGTTAGGGATGGATTCGAAGAGAGAGATGGGAGAAGAGAGAGAAAAAAGGAGATGGATTAGGAAAGAAGGTGAGGTCTGGGAAGGTTTTTTTATTTTTATGAAAAACTGGAGATGAATTTTCAATTTTAAAGCTTTTCCCTTTGTTAAAGTTTTTTTTCTAAAATATTTAAATATTTAAATTTTACATTTCATTTCATTATTCTTAAGTACTTAGAAGTCATTTTATAAAGGGGTAAATTTATCTTTAAAATTTTGAAGATAAAGTAGGTGGGAAAATAGGATAAGGAGGTGAAAAATTAGAAATAGCAGCACTCTTAAAAAGTGACCATAGTAAACCTACTCCGAAGGGTAAAATTGTAATTTCACAAAAGAATTAAATTGAATTAAATCAATTAATTTGGGTCAAGAATGTTACAGTATGGACTAGTCACCATTTTTGGTAAATAAAGCCCAACGTTTTGTAAAATGAATCCAATAGCCCATTTTGGCTAGTGCGTAGATTCTAGAAATTTGTCTAATCTTGTACCGAATGTTTTGGGGGCGCTTTTTTTATGCCATGTGTTCTCTTATGTGCATTTAGGGCATAATAAAATAGTCTCACTTCGTCATCTTTTTATCGCACAAATGCGTATTTACGCATCAAAATTCAACACTTCAGTATTTCTCTTCCAATTTCAACCATAATTATCGTTGTCTCAAAATGGCTTCAAACACGACTCCAACAATGTGTGGATGCATAGTGGCATGGAACACAATCCTAAAATGTGCTAGTTGCTTGATCCAATAATCAATTTCACTCAGAGTGACGATTTTTTATATTTTGGCGAACAAAGAGAAGTTCCACACAACTTTGCACATCCATCAGTGCGGAATAGATTCATCCTAGAGATAACAACTGCCAAACCACCCTACTTTGCACATCCATCAGAGCCGGGTTTTATGTCCCCTGAATTCCCAATTCATCAAGCATTGCAGATATCGCGTTCCTAATCGTTAAGGTCTCGGTAAAAAGGCTAACACAAGAGAAAACAATGAGAAAATGATGCTTATCGATTCCTTTGATGCCATGTTGACATGATTCCATATAAAACTAATCAATCATTGACACTGAAGTAGTTCCTATAAACGAACCGTGGCCGCTTAAGTAGGCTAGCTGCATCTCAGAGGACAATTACTCAAAGATTGACCTGGGGCTTCACTTTCATTACTTCTTTCACAACGAGGGAACCGCGCCGCATCAGTCGATGTGGTGGAACGCCCTCCTGAGTCAAAGATAGAGCTTTTGCTCCTCTCTTCAAGAGAGATGCTTCGGTATCTGAATCGGCTGAAGGAGAGTGAAGAGGCAGCTACTCTCCCAGCCCACGGGTAGCCTCTTCTTTCTGGTCTACATCAAGTGCATTGAATGCCCCATAATCAGAATCAAAGAGGATAGGTCAAGGAGATGTTCGGGACGAAACCTGAGTGGATCTGAGGCAAAGCGGAGCCTCCGGAGGTACGGCGGCTTGTGCTGTGCCGTCATTTCGGATTCCCGACTGATTTCGGCACTAGTTAAATGGGGAAAATCACCCGGATCTTGAATCAACTAGTAGATCATCAACACAGGGTCCCAATTCATTTGGCGACCGCGAAGTCACCGAATGAACTGCCGAGCTGGGACAGCCCGTGCGTGACCCATACGAATCCTACAGTCATTCTTATCTTTTGAAAAATGGACAGAAATTAGTTTCTTCCACTCCTCACCCAAAATACAATACATTATACCCTAATAGAAGCAATACATGTGCACATTGTACAAAATCAACTTTCAAGGGTAACCAAAGTCGGGAACCATAAACAGAACAATTTGGGCGATGCTATGGCAGGCATTTGTTCTAATAAGAAAGCATTATATAAATCTAATTAAAAATCTATGGTAGGCTGCCGAGTAGAAGAAAGAAAAACTGAATTTACTTCCTGCAAAAGTTTAGTAAGATGTGGGATACAATTTAAACCTTACTTTAAAGACAATTTCCAGGGTAGAGGACAGCATTATAGTATTGTGCCAAAAGCAAGCTAATGCATATGAGTGATGCAGCATCAGGTGGCTAAAATAATTACATCCTCACCGGTTTCAACATATCAGATCAGACATCCTGGATATCTACCTTCCCTTGATACACACTTAACAGTTCAGGTACTTTGCCAAGATATCCGTTCACAAAACTCTCCAAGAACTGCTTCTCTGCCGGTTTCAGCAGAGAACCCAGATTCAAGTTCCCATTTATGAAACCTTTCGACAACAGAACTTTAACAACAGAGCACCTTGGGATAAGTCTCTTCTCTATACTGAGACCGAGGACCACAGGATATTTGGCAATCATTCCTGACGACCATCCCATCTTGTTCACTAAAAGATCCATTGCTTGCATAAGTTTCTTCTCCGAGACAATCATAGACAGCGGGTTCTTCCTGAAAGCGGAGAGAAAATCATCCTCAGACCAACCCCATGTCTTAAGAACTTCACGACTTCTATTCAATACCAACTTATTCTTACCACACAATGCACACAGGGCATTCACTGAAGTTGATTTTTCCAGATTAAATCCCATTTCCTTAACCTCACCCACAAGTTGACCAAATTTTTCAGGATTTACCATCAAAGAGGGAGTACAGTGAGCTAACAACAAAGAAATGCATGGTTGAGGCATACCCGATTCTCTCAAAAGCCCAATATTTGGAACAACATGCTTGCGGTGACTTTCCAAGAAAATCCATGAGTTGCGTTTTAAAACAGCAACAACATTTTTCTCAGAGAGCATACTCCTGAGGAAGTTATAAGTGGGCAAAATCCGATTTCTCAAGCTGGCTGCCAAAAGCTGTGGATTAAAAGTCAGAGTTTTTATAAGGTCCACCTTTGAAATTTCAAGAGAGCTGAAAAACTCAAGCTTTGGCAAAAGGGTTTTCTCAGGATCAGCTGAAAGAAGTTTTGGATGTGACCTAATAAGCTTTGATATCTGGGTTTGAGATGCTCCATAGTTTCTCAGAAGCTCTAAAACGGAGTCTGCTCTTTCTGGTGACTTCAACTCGACCCGCTTACAAGCTGAAATCGCTCCTTCTGGGGACAACCCGCAAGTGTTTATGAGGTAAGTGACTGTGAAATTGTGTTGGTTTTCTGAGATTTCTGACGTGATGCGTCTGCAGATCAACTGACTCTGAAGAGAAAAATGTGAGGGTTTTGGATCTCCAACCAACACTCTGTTTGTTTTGGAAGCAAATGTACAAGAAAATATTGAGTGAACCAATCTGAAGGTCTTCAAATTGCAGAGTTGAATCATGTTAGAGGTTGATGATGAACAATTTCTACAGGAAAACTTAAAGCCCTAGCTGATTCTCTGCCTTCAGAAAATATGCAGTTCTCGGCATTCTAAAAAGATCTGAACCATCCAAATAAAATTGCCTGGTATAGGATAAACCATTGCAGCTAGGGTAAGTTTTCTTACCATTTTCACAACTGACGGTCACTGGCTTACTGCTGCTATCCATGGCGGTAGGAAATATTCTGCCAGAAAAACCTCTTCAGTCTTCATAGGTACAAATCAAAGCAAAGCAATTACTCCAATCCCAGGCAATAAGAAAACCCAAAAAAAGGGGTTGAATTTCGAACTTAAAAACAGTCGAGGGCATTTGTTTCTTTGGGACAAAGGGCGAAGAACATTTGGGCGATGATGCTTTGGTTTATAGACGCTCGACGTGGTTACTCTCAGGTGCGGCCCAGAAGCAATTTGAAAGCCTCTTCTTGCAATTGGAATTTGGATGTATGAGTTATTTACATTTTACTGTGTGTTGTCAAAATGCTTGAGGTTTTGAAAATTACACCAACTTCTCCTGAAGTCTCAAATTATTCTCATTAAATCCGATTTTGTTAATTTTTCGTACAAAAGTTAATGATTTTATATATAATAAAGCTTACGCAAATAACAAATTTAATTTCGGTTTGATTAAAAGAATAGCTTGTAAAAGGCTTGAAACTTAAGTGGTTAAGAGGATATAATCCCGTCCTAAGTTCAATTCCCTTCTACCGAATTTCGCCTATAAAAATCGAAGTACTAAATTTTTTATTATTTGAAGACATTTTTTTATATAAAATCATCAATTATAGAAGGAAAAATCAATGGAAAAAGGTTTCGAGAAAATAATTTAATACTTTATGGAGTATTTGTGTAATTTTTGGAACTACAAAGGGTTTAGTAAAAGCACAAGTTTTAGTGTAAATAACTCTGAAATGTATCCCCATAAAAAAAATTATAAAAAATTAAAAAATTAAAAAAACTATGAAATGTATAGTACAGTCCCGATCTCTTGGACCACAGGAGTCCAAGAGATTGTGGTCACCCACCGTTGGATATTAATCCAATGGTTCAAAATGATATATATAAATGCAATATGACATAAATGATTATTACCCGATTCAAGTCAACCGTTGAATTTACATCTAACGGTGAGTGACCATAACTCTCTTGGACTACAGGGGTCCAAGAGATCAGGACTGATGTATAGTATACCCGTAAGATTTTATTCTTCTATTTTTGTACATTAAATACTTGTTTATCCTTTTTATATTTGAATCTGTTGAGTAAATTGCCTCATTAATTTTTTATTAACTTTTTTTAATGTGAGCGTGTCATTGTTAGCAAATAATACCCTATGAATTTGAATGACTTTATACACTTGAGCCCCAAGTAATAGACTTTAAACAAACGATTGTGATTTTGGATGGGGGAACCTCCTAAGAGAGTTCTTTTCTATCCCTCAGACTGGTGAGGACTTCACAATTTATCTAGACAAAAATGGTAAGTAAAGCAAAATACATAATTTGTGGTGAATATAACAGACTAATCCAAGCAGAACTGCCTTAAGCACAAAGCATAAAATGAATTGCTAAATCTAGACGGGTGTCAAATTGTTGTACTTTGACTTCTACTTAAAAATACAATCAAAATGATGTTTTAAGGTCAGGCTGGACTGGATATTTCTGCACTGAAATTGCACGTCAATATCTTCAACAAACATAGATTAGTTGGAAATCAATACCAATGTTGGTATTGGCAGAGCTATAAACAAGTTGAGCCAATATGTAGGCTGGAAAAGTGAGCAGAACTACAGGCAAGTACCTGTTCTAGTTGGTTGTGTATGATGTGGAAGATTTCTAGACAATTTTAAGACATTGAGGTATCTTTATAAACTTGTTGAGGTTTTCATATGATGAAAGACCTGACTTCTATTTGTGTTATCTTATTTGCTTTGTAACACCCCGACTCCAAAATTAATGTCTATTTTAATTGATTTAAATTAAATTACGAATTTACCCTTGGGGTAGGGGTAAATTGGTCATTTTCTTATCCGGAAGGATTTTGGGACCACGAATGGTATTTTTGGGTATGTGGTACTGAGACGAATTCGTAAACACGCGGTAGGCTTGAATCGGAGCTGTAACGAAAATGTTACGATCAAAACATTATCAGTGGCAAACTTGTAAATATTTCAAAAAAGTTTGATAAAAATCAGATTTTTTCACTTCAGCTCTCTCTCTCTCTCCTCGCACGCACTCGACTCTCTCTCTCCTCAGTCTCTCTCTCTCCCCGACACCAACACACTCTCTCTCTTCGGTTCTCTCTGCACCGGCCACGGCCAGGCACGCCACCAGTCCCGATCGATTCGCCTCGATGTCCCGATCAAGTCTAGCCGATTTTCCCCATCGGAAACCACGAACTCCGGCCACGAGCTCGACTGGTTTGAACCAGAGCTTTCCGATCGTCGCGCCGCCTCCTCCGCCGCCCAAACCTGGTGAGTGAGGTATGGTTTCTCATCCTTTTTCCGAGTTCTAGCTGATTGTTGTATAGGTTTGGACCGATTTGTTGTCTAGAAAATCGATTAGAAAACTTAGGTTTTGGCCGGATTTCAAAGTAAAATTCCGGCCAGTTGCCGCCCGAATTGGACCTTCCCTTAGTTGAATGAAGTGATCCTGACCTTGAGTAAAAGCTAGGATATGAAGGGTGAGCTCGGGTGGAGTTTTTCCGTTATCGGAATTACTCTGCACACCCACGAGCTGCCGGCGCCTGTGGCTGCGCGTGGGCGAGGCTGGTAAAGATGCAATTTTACCCGATGAGATCCTTATGTTGTCACGAGCGTATAGAAATTCACGGATCTCAATTCGGATGTCGTTTGGCTATCGAACGAATTTTCGCATATTGTGAGTTATTGGGTTCGATAGGTTCCGACCATTGGATCTTTTTCAAATTAAAATATGTTGTTCTAGGTATTCCTAGGACCGTATGGGACTTCACGGATTATGAATCGGGGCCCTGGATGTTTCGATTCAATAATGCAAAGTTGGCTGGTTAGCGATAACCGTAAAAATCGTGAACGATTCCTAAACCTGTAATAGGACCTTAGGATACCTTCTTCAACGTGCACGTATTGGGAATTTGGGGATTTAAGCATTTAATTTGTGATTTCCACTTCGATGTAATTTTATATTAATTAAGGTTCGTATCTCGAAATAGGTGTTTCGACTGCACGTACTCAGCAAGCAGGACCCTCACGTGGTCAGGCAGCGTGGGAATATTTGTGAGTGGACTTTGTTTTCAATCAATGCATGGTTTTATTGATGAAGGATTTTTGCATAATGTTTTTATGGCTTATTGAATATATTATATTCATGAGATGAATTTGATGTTGTATAGCGCGTTGGCAATATATTGTGAGTTTGGCATTTTGGGTATTGAGAGTGTATTTTTATAAGGGTTGTGGGGAAGTATATGTATATTATTCTCTATAGACGAGATACTTGGGTTGTTGAAGGGTGTTGTGGAAGAACTTGATTATGATGGGTTGTTGAGAGAAGTTGTATGATTATACTATGTAAGTACCTTCCCCAAGTATTAGACTTTTCACACGCGGCGTTGGATGTTCCGGCGTGTAGGAAGAATAGGTTACCCGTCTCACTCGTGGCGTTGGATGTTCCGGCGTGTGAGACACTTTCCATATGCGGCGTTGGATGTTCCAGCGTATGGAAAGACTCTGTATAGTGTTTAGGGTCATCACCCATGGCGTTGGATGTTCCGGTGTGTGATGATCCAGTCTGCGCACGTAGGACTTAGTTTGGGAGCCACACATGGCGTTGGATGTTCCGGTGTGGGAGCTTTAGAGTTTCGTCCCCCGGTTGGACCGCTCATCCCTAGACGCAGGATAGCACCTGGAAATCCTGCGAACTAGTCAAACGATTCCCTAGTTGGATTGCTTCCCCGGTACCTAGGTAGTGTGATGAGTATATCGTATAGCTAGTTATAGTTATATTCTTATATATATATATATATATTTATATTTATATGTATATGTATAGTTGAGTGAGTGAAGAATTAGAGTTTTTCAGTGGTTTGGCAAGAGTTGTAAAATTGAGAGAATGAGGTTTTTGAAGGAGATGATTTGTATTATGAAGAGTTTTAAATGAATCATGTTTTGAGTAATTAATTTGAATTGTGAACCTGCATGACTAGAGCATTATTTTTACATGGTGGGGTTATTATATTATTTTTAACTGCGAATTTGGTTTTTGTCCACTCACATGTTTTCTGTTTTGCGCCCCCCAGCCAGTAGTCGCTCTAGGAAGCGTGCAAGTGGTGTTCGAGGCTCGAACTGTGAATCTTCCTAGTTAGGAATTGAGTAATTTCTTCTACTCAACTGTTCTTGTAATCTAAATTCAATAGATGCTCTATTATCGCCCATGGTAGATTTTACTTGTGAGGCCGGAGGCCATTTTAGTATGACTTGTTGAATTATGAAAGCATGCTGCTGGTTGGGATTTTTATTTGATGTGCGTTGCAGGTTGAAATTTTTTGTTAGGTTTGCTTAAATTACAGGGGAGACTCTGCCAAAATTTTTGGTAGAAAGTCTCGATTTCTTAGTAAGTGGGCCCGGCATCGGGAAGATGTCGGAACAAAGACGGGGTCCGCTTCGGTTTCCAGGAAATTCCGGGGCAGGTCCTGTCATGCTGAACCAAATTTGTAAGAGAATTCAATCCATTATAAGTTATGATTGAAATACATTGTTATATTGCAAAAAGAATCTCGTCTTCTTTTTGGCTGTCTGAGATTTTGTTTGAGTTGGGTTGCTTCCTATAGAAGATTGCTTGCTTGCCTTTGATAATTGCAAGATCATTTGATCTTTGATTTCTTTTGATCAGTCTAGACTGATTGTTGAGTTTTTGTTTGATTGGTTGGTTGGTTGGTTGGGTCCCCTCTCCAATCCATGCATTCTTGTATTTATAAGAGAAAAATGATGATGAAGATTGTTAAGCTCATAATTTCATGCATATACATGCCCTATTTACTCACTCATTTTGCTTAGTTTCTTAGAATTTTAGGCCAATAGAGCGAAAGAGAATAATTCATGCAATTCAAGCATGTTAAGGCCAGATTGGGATGAATGGAAGAAGAGCTTAAAGACAAACTCATTTTGGCTACAGGCCCTCGCCAGTCCAATTTCGTAAGTCACATTGCAAGACTTGTTTCAGCAAACTACACAACTCAAATGAGGCATACTTCTGCATGAAAGTTGTTCCAATGGTTGTCTATTATAACATATCCAAAATTCAGCCCTATTTGATAAATCTGGAGTCCGTCACCTATCAAACACAGAACCATGCTCAGGATGGATTTTGTCAACGTGCCAAATGACATGTGGCTGAAAAGAAGACATTCTGAACTTCAAGTTTGTGGGCTCAAAGTCATCATTTGCTTAAGGGTAGCCCAATTCGTAAGCCTTGAAGTTGCTGGTCATGCTAACCTAAGGATGAGCTAAGTGTGCTTGGTCATAATGACATAAGCATGAGGTGTTATTGATTGTGGGGAAGTTAGGTGAAGCATATGCATTTCTTATATTTGAGTGGAGTTTTGCAGCAGCCAAAGGGAATAAAACAAGATGAAGTGGGAGCTGCAATACTAAGCCTAAAGAGAAGAAGAACTGTTTTCAAATGCAAGTGTGTTTTAGGTGAAATAGGTGTGGTTAGTGAACTTACTTGTATAATCTGATTCACTTAACCCTTATACCTATAAATAGAGAGTCTCCAAAGAGCTATGTAGTCAAGAAAATTCAAATCCATCATTTACACTTACATTGTACACAAAGAGAGGAAGAGTTAAGAGTCACAAAGGGAGAGAAGAGAAAAGGCAGCAGCTGGGAGGCTTTGGCCTCCTGGCAGCCATGGAGATAAAGCTTTTCCATCTCTAGCATGATGTCCCTATCTTTTTCTCCTCCCTTTGTCTTTTATTTTCTTCTTGTATTTCCTTAGCTTTACTTTGTTTTTCTGTCATTAGTTAATAAACATCTTGCTAGTCTTGTATCATGGTTTGAGTTTATAAAGTTTGATTTCATTCATGAATTCTTCTTCACTGTTTTAATGGAGCTATTTTGCATCCTTTGATTGATCACCTGAGGATTTATGCATTTTGCTCTTGTTGGTTGATTGATCACCTGAGGATTTATGCATTTTGCTCTTGTTGGGAAGGTTTGGGGATCATCTTCATTCCATCCATTAGCAACTCATATGATTTGGTTTCCAGGACGCCTAATGTAAACACAATGCTTTGGGGTCCTTGTGATGTTCAATGCAATTTGATCCAAACTGTTTAGGCCAAAATTCTACCCGTCATCCCATTTTTGTCGAGAGGCCCATGAACCAAACATTTGGGCTTTCATCTATAGGAATCATAAGGAAAAAAACCAAGACACTAGAAAAGCCCAGATCCTTTTGAACAAATTACAAAAGCAGCCATGATCTGAAAAGAATAAACTACTATTATTTACAATTAAAGAGCCGATACACACAGTGTTGGATAAATGCCCAACTTCTGAGAAGATCTCACCACTTGGTCTCTATCCCAAAAAGCCAAAACAGCATATCTTTTTCTCAAGGAAGCGCCAGCGTGAATTTCTGACTTTGAAAAAGTCAAAATTTTCAACTATCACAGAGGAGTTGATAAGGAGTTAATGAAGGCAGGTTTTACAGGAAGACTTCTCCATTGTTTGCAGCCAAAGAAAGAAGATCAAAATCCCTTTTTATAAACAGAGAAACTCTACACTAAAGCAGGTGACCTTTCCAAGAGATAAGCAGACTACATTCTCAAGAGATAAGTAGGGAGCAAGGGAGTTGTTCAACAGGAAAAGCAAACTGACCATCATGACAAATTGTGTAATAACCCAAACCTTAATTAATATTTAATTATTATTTTATTAGAAGGAAATACAATTTTGCCCTTGGAATAATTTATTAAAGAAAAGTTAACTTTTTGACAGAGAAAGAATTTGACAATTCCACACACACCGTTGCGTAAAGCGCGACGAAATGAGTCCGTAGACACGTAGCAAGCTTAAATCGGAGCTTTAACGAAGAAAATATGGTCAAAATACGTAGAGGGGCAAAATGATAATTTGCAAAGTCAGAATTTTAAAACCCCAATTCTCTCTCTATCACGATCTCTTCTTCCCCTGGTTCGAAAACCCCCCAGCCGAACCTCCATAACTACCCAGCCACTGCCACACCTCGCCCCGACCCACCAGACTGGACCTAATCGCACCAGCGTCAGCTCCGCCGCCAAGCCCGACCTTCCCTGCCACTCGGCTGTCACGGTTTCGTAGGAAAAATTGAAAATTTCATCCGGTTTAGTTTGAAATTTCACAGCCGTCGATCTCCGTATTCTGACCACCAAATTGGACGATAAAGGTATGGACCCTTACCTATTTTTCATGACTTAGCTGTTGGTTGGGTAGGATTGAACGATTTCTAGCCTAGGTAGATCAAACCACAATCCAAAGCTCGGTCGGTTTTGAGATTGAAATTTCGGCCACTTTCGGCTAGTTTTTGGGGTACGTCCAAGAACAAAAGTGGTTCCAAATAGGTTGTTTTACATAGAGTAGGAGTTTGGGCCGGTGGTTTGGAGTTTTTCCGACTGCCAGAAATTTATCAAGCCACCCACTCACTGCCGGCGCGTGTGGCGGAGCGTGGGCAGTTTAGTGGAGACCACATTCAGTCCTAGAATGATCCTCGTGTTGTCATGAGCGCGTAGGAATTCGCAGATCTCAATTCGGATACCGTTTGAGCCTCGAACGGATTTTGCATATTGTATGATTTCCGGGTTCAATACAATTGAGCCGTTGGATCGTAATCATTTTCAGATATCTTAATCTACACAATTCCAGGATCGTTTAGGATTTGACGGATCGTGAATCGGAGTTCCCAATACTCCAAAATCGCGAACCCTAGGGCTAGGGTTTTAGAAATCATTCGATTGTATGATCGTGATCAATCCGACCGTCCGATCGAGATCAAACTCTCAGGACATGTGTCCTGGGTATATTGGAACTTCTAGAGGCTTATGGATCATAATTTTGTGGTCGAACGTGCACAGGGTCTGGCTCGGATTCCAAAATGGAATTTGGGTCGGGTCCTATCCAATTGTGTCTTTCCTTCTTTACAAGGAACAAATAGAGAACAAAAGGAGTTGATTTTCTTTTTGGGAAAAGCAAGGAAAAGATCACCATGGGAACTTATTATTGATGGTTCTTCTCTGCCAGAATAGATAGCTTCCCCTTTTTGTGGCATTTAAAAAGAAAGATCTTTTGAAAAGATTTGCCGTCCATTATTCAAAGATTAAAAACCTTACTCCAGCATTTCCTATAAAATAAGAGAGAGGGTGAACAGATGAAGGACAGCCTAAAAATCAATCAAGATAAAAACTCTCAAAGTCATAACTGACAAACTCAAAATGATCAATTGATCTTAAAAGCCTTCAAACACTGAAGTGACCAAAGCTCATCGAGCCACAAGAAACAAATCAACTATAATTCAAATCTCTGTTTTCGGTTCAGTCAGAGAAACTGTTTTACAAAGCGAGATTTCTCTTGTTACAAATTTGGTTCAGCACAAAGCCAAGTCAAGCAGAGTCAGGATTTTTCACAAATATGAAAACCTCAACAAATTTACAGAAAGCCTTGGTCAAGCAGGACAGGCACCATAGTGCAGTTCCAGCTCAGTGACCATCAATCGAGCCACTTTTGTTCTCTTCAGACTGGAGATGCCTCAATTCAACCCTTTCAACAAGCCTTCCATGGCTCGAAATAAATTGAAGCTCTGCCAAACTCAAATGTCGGTATCCATTTCCAGCTAAAACTCATCAGTTGAAGGTGTTGACGATCCAATCCAACACAGACACATCCAATCCAGCCCAGTTCAGAAGCAGCTACCCAGGCAGAAATTGAAGTCGAACGCTCTGCTGTCTATTCTGGAGTTGGCTTTTTCTCTTTCTGAGCTTTGTAATGAGCAGTTCTGCCTAAACAGTTTACTTTCTTTTCATTTATTCTGGCCAAAACTACCAATTTTGTACTGTGAAAAATTATGAAGTTCTCACCAGTCTGAGGCGAGAAAAGAACTTATTTGAGAGATATTCCTCACCCAAATTCACAATTGCTTGTTTAAAAGTCAGTAACTTGGGGCGCAAGTTATCTATTTTTTAGAAGTCTGCTAGGGTTTTGAACTGCTAGCAGTGGCACGCTCACGCACAAAAGAAAGTTGATTTGTTAACCACTAATGGTTGTCAAGCCAATGGGGAACTTTACCATACCATCACAGGATTAAAATCAAAACGGGTGAACACAAACACCATGGACTTATTTGTGAGGATCGTCATGATTGAATCAATTTTTTTACTTGCTGCCATAACGTGATTAGAACAATTAGGGTGGATTCTAAAACCTCACCATCTTGTCTTAGTTCTTTTCTTTCTTCTTCTTTTGTGTTCTTTTGTGTTCTTTTGTTTTCATTTCTGTTTTGTGTAGGAAAACTGAATTGGATCATTCAATCATCAATCCCTGTGAAATTGACCTTGCACTTACATATGCTAAACTACCAACGACTCGTGCACTTGCGAGTATCACAAGTTGAGGATGCAGCTGAATCCATTATGGTGCAGCGTTGAATCGACGCAACAAAGATATGGATTTTTTTTTTTAAAATTTTGGACTAGCCCCCATTTCATGCAAAAGTGGCAAAAGTTTTGTCATTCCAATGCATTGATCGTTTTTGGCACCTGCTCATCAATACTCCTGAATGTCTCCTAATCATTCCTTTTGCAACAACTAGACTGAAGCAAGCAATAATTTCTAGATTCCTCCAATGTTGGTACCATAAATAACCAAATACTCTTGGAAAAGAAAAAATCCGATGATCATATAATAAATAGCCGTGATTCTCAAGCAAGTCTAACTTTTACTTTTCAACTTTTAAGGTCATCAATTTTCCTTGTAGTTTAGTCACGAACGATGAGGAAATATCCTTAAAAACTTTAACAGCTAAGAAATTGTGAATTTTGGACTGAAACTAATTGAAATAATTTGATTCTTGGATTAAATCACCACTTGTGGTAATTCATTTACCAATTTATCAAAAAATCATGAATTAGTTAAATCCCCCTTTGGCTAAATAGTAAGGACTAGTCACCATTTTTGATAAACACAGCCCAACGTTTTGTAAAATGAACCCAATAAACCATTTTGGCTAGCTCGTAGGATTTAAGCCCAAACAATACCTGTTCGGCTAGAATTTTAAAAAAAACAAATTATTTTATTATTATTCTATTTTTGATAAGATTCTAGAAATTTGTCTAATCTCATACCGGATGTTTTGGGGGCACTTTTTTATGCCATGCGTTCTCTGATGTGCATTCAGGGGCTTAATAAAATAGTCTCACTTCGTCATCTTTTTATCGCACAAACACGTATTTGCACATCAAAATTCAACACTTCGGTATTTCTCTTCCAATTTCAACCATAATTAGTATTGTCTCAAAATGACTTCAAACATGACTCCAAAAGGCATCGATGCATAGTGACTTGGAACACAATCCTAAAACGTGTTAGTTGCTTGATCCGATCATCAATTTCATTCAGAGTGACGATTTTTTTTTTTTTCAACAACTCTTCTACAACATTTGACCATTTTTTTCTTGTTGAAAGTGACAAGTTTTGTCGACTTACAAAAAAAACTATGCCAAAATGGTAATACTAAAGTCCTTATCTAACCCCTATATCTCTTCAATTGAGAGATTTTTGGGGTTGACCCTTGTAGGAAGCAAGTGTTGGGTTCTTCAAAGACTAGGTAGATAGATAATTCAAAATTTTACCCAATTTCTTAGGATTTGGATTTCAGCAAAGTGTTTGATAGCATTCTTGCCCTCCACGAATGCTGGTCTAAAGAATTTTAATCGGGGGAAAGAAAACCCACACTCCAACAAATATTGTGTTTGAACATTAAAGACTAAAAAAATGTGTTTTAGCTATAATATAGAAGAAGCCAGAGAAAAAAAATTTAGCCCAGCCCTATATAAATTCCTTTATTCCGCCCTTGTTTGGGTGGGATGAGAAAATTTGTGTTTGAAAGGGGGAATGGAGGAAGGGCCTGTAAAGAGGGAAGGGGGATTGGATTTCAAGGTGAGCGGGGTTAGTTGGAGCCACCGGAGGTGCACAGATGATGGGGTAAGGTGATATTTTTTTTATTTTCAATTTTATTTTTTTATAATGAATTTTCTATTTTTAAAATACCCTTGAAAATGGAAAGACTAAAATACCCTTAAATATAGATGGAAAGTTGGTGTTAAAGTGAGATGACAAATCATGAATTTTGAAAAATTAAGATGTCATTTCTCTTAATTTTTTCTTTAAAATGACAACTTGATTTCAAGATATAAGTTCATGTGACATTTTAAAAAATAATAATAATAAATTGCATAACATCAGATTTTTTTTTTTTTTATTTAATGCAAAAAAAGGGAAATTACAAGCAAAAATCACGCGAACACGCAGTCCCAAACAAGTTGAAAAAGAAAGGAATCGGACAATTCAAAGGCAGACCCGCATCCCATAACTCTATGACTATTGCACCAAGTAAAAGGAATGCCAGCAGCACAAGAGAAATAATTTCACCATCATTAATAAAGCCATTAAAATCTGCCAAAGCAGACATCAAATGAGTGTAACCACCTAATTTCTCACTAGGGGCGCATATATTATTAAAGTCCCCCATAAGAATCCAAGCTTCAGAAGCCGCATGTTTGAGGCCAAGGATATCAATCCACAGCTGATGTTGTTTTTGTTTCTAGGGATAAGCATAGACAAAAGTAGCTTTCCAATTTTTTTGGTCAATAAGATCTTGAATGTGGCAGTGAATGAAACGCTCATGGGAATCTAAAATGGTTATATTAATAAAAGAAGGATTCCACAATAAGAATATCCATCCACAATGACCAAGGGCATGGATACAAAAGAAACCATCAAAACCAAGCCTCTGAGCAATAACCTCAGCTCAACCCTAGAGGCTCTGGAATCCAAAATATAGAAAACATTCAAACTAGACGTACTAATATAAAAAAGGGCTTGCAAAATAAAGCCAGGCCAACCACTGCCTTGGCTATTCCAGAATAACATCTTCATGGATTGGGGCTAGGGGTGTTACCAACCAAGGGTTCAGTCTCCCTCAGATACTCTCCATGCATCTCAACACTTGGAGCATAATTCTCTTCCACTTCCACCTCATCACGAGTTCTCTTCTTAGGACTCTTGTAAGCGAAACCAGTGAAGGCACTGCTGCCTTCTTGGGAATGAGCAGGGGCAATCACAACAGCCCTACCCTTCCCCTTGCTAATATGGTCAACTGGAGAAAACTTAACCCCAACATCACGAGACCCACCTCCTTCAGTAAATTTGATTCCCTTAGCAACTTCTTTAAAAGTTCTCCTATCCCTTTCTTGCATTTTGGCTTTGCCTTTACGGTTAGCCACAACCGTCCACCCTGGGTCCTATACCTCAGTGGGCACCTTCTCACCCTGGTCAGAATTTTCCTCTGCAAAATAGTCCACAGTTATAGGCTGTGGGAACACCAGTATGACATCATCAGCTAGTTTTTGTTGCTCTTCAAACTCAAGGACTCATTCCCTAAGGAACACATTAGGTTCGTTCTCTAATATTTCAACCTGCATGGCCACATATCTTTCCGGCTAAGGAGTGGGAAACCTTTCTCTTGTTACATGAATCCAATTTTCATTTCACCTGGGAAAAGCCATCAGAAAGCTTTTGTTTGAAATTTTGATAGGGCAAATGTGATCGCGCTCCATCTTCTGGCTACAATAGAAACAGATCGCAAAAAGGGCTTCATAGCTAACAAATATTATGGTTTCCTGGGGATGCTCACCCAGAACTAGGCATCTTTTTAGGGGCCTAGTTAGGTCTAACACAAGGTGAGCTCTAACAAACATAATCTGTTTACCCTCTGTAGACTGCAGGTCCACACTAATAGGATCTCCAAGGATAGAGACCAAATCATAGAGAACCTCAGGGTCTTTGTAATGGAGGGGCAGAAAGGGAATTCTGACCCAGCCCACAATGGATGTCACAACAGCATAAAAGGGTGAGAAATCTGGGGTCCAGCGCTGCAGGTTAAAAATCTGACCTTGGACAAACCAGGGTCTGTTATCCAAAACGAAAAAAACATCAACTTCAGCATTGAACTCCACCTTATACCAGTCTCGACCAATATGGTCAATAGAGACCTCACCCTGCAGGTTCTTCCACTCACTCTTGAGCCTATGCCTGATAACTCTGCTATTCACAGGAACTCCAAAGACTTTCCCTACCAAGCAGAAAGTCTCATTGAGTTTGGACACTAGACGCAAGAGCAGAGGTGGAGACTTTGGTTTCATTTCTTTCAATCCTAAAGGTAAATATGCCCTTGTGTAACACAGAGGGTTCCACAGAAGACCTACTCCCCAATCTGGGAGAAGACGTCGGACTCAAACTACGGGATTTCGCCCGTGAAGAGCTAGCATTAAGTTGAGCACTCATGGTTGGATGAGAGGAAAGTGAGCAAGGGCAACAGGTATTAAGAGGAAATTTAGAAGGTGAGAGTACGCGGTGGAGATATCTGGTTTTAATTTTCTTATAAATAGCCAGTATGAAGCTCTCAAAATGATTACAAACATATCCAAACCTCCAATGCATGCAAAGATGAAGAAAGGGGAAAGAAGTTATCTGACCAGAGTTGCTAAAATCAGCATCGAGCACCTCCCAAATCATCAGCATCAAAAGGGGTTTCCAATTTCTGGGGTAATGATTTAGTCTGAGACGATCCTGGCCATTAGATTGAAAAAAGAATGCAAGATTAGAGTGAATGAAATTAATGCAAGATAGAGGACGAAGCAAATTGCAAAAATTGCACTTCCCAAAGGGAGTTCATCAGCTGATGCATCGTAAATCTCAAACGACTTCTTTTTAGCGCCACCTTGTGGTTTGGATGATGGATCAACAATCATTTCGCAACCCAATCACGGCAAAAGCTTTGGGGAG
The DNA here is from genome assembly GCF_000346465.2 of Prunus persica. Lineage (NCBI taxonomy): Eukaryota > Viridiplantae > Streptophyta > Magnoliopsida > Rosales > Rosaceae > Prunus > Prunus persica. The sequence continues at coordinate 3,986,119 of NC_034010.1, forward strand.
AAGAACCGATTCAAAGTCTTCCCAATACAAACAACCATAGCTTCAGACCAACTTTTAGATGTAATAATTGAACCCGCAAGCTTCACTTGATCATCCCTTTGAGCTTTTTGTCTTGCCTTTTTCTTCCTTCTTTTCCAATTTCCCACCCTCTCAAGGACTGCCCTAATCCCCTTTTTGCTCTCGTTCTTCATTTTTCTGAATTAATTCAATCAATTCAAAAAATTCATTTCCAGGCACTTATTTTTTCATGGCTTGGGGGGCAATGAACTAAGAATCAATCCTTGAAAACTATAAACCAAGTAAAGAATAAACAAGGCCTCTTTTTATATTTTGGCGAACGAAGAGAAGTACATTGAACATAAATTTATTCCAAAAAAACAGTGAAATTGTTCCTTGACCTCCCTCTTGAGATCCACACATCTTTGCACATCTATTAGTGCGGGATAGATTCATCCTAAAGACAACAATTGCCAAACCACCCTACTTTGCAACTCCATCAGAGCCGAGTTTTATGTCCCCTGAATTCCCAATTCCTTAAGCATTGCAGATATCGCATTCCTAATCGTTAAGGTCTCGGTAAAAAAGCTAACACAAGAGAAGACAATGAGAAAATGATGCTTATCGAGTCCTTCGATGCCATGTTGACATGATTACATATGAATCTAATCAATCATTGACACTGAAGTAGTTCCTATAAACCAACCGTGGCCGCTTAAGTAGGCTAGCTGCATCTCAGAGGACAATAACTCAAAGAGCAAGGGATAAAGGATTGAGAGTCATTCTTATCTTTTGAAAAATGGACAGAAATTAGCTTCTTCCACTCCTCAACCAAAATACAATACATTGTACCCTAATAGAAGCATTATATGCGCACATTCTACAAAATCAACTTTCAAGGGTAACCAAAGTCGGGAACCATAAACAGAAGAAATTCTAGCGACTCTACGGCAGGCATTTGTTCTAATAAGAAAGCATATATAAATCTAATTAAAAACAGGTAGGCTGCCGAGTAGAAGAATAAAAAACTGAATTTACTTCCTGCAAAATTTTAGTAAGATGTGGGATACAATTTAAACCTTACTTTAAAGACAATTTCTAGGGTAGAGGACAGCATTATAGTATTGTGCCAAATGCAATCTAATGCATATGAGTGATGCAGCATCAGGTGGCTAAAATAATTACATCCTCACCCGTTTCAACATATCAGATCAGACAGACTGGATATCTACCTTCCCTTGATACACACTTAACAATTCAGGTACTTCGCCAAGATATCTGTTCACAAAAATCTCCAAGAACTGCTTCTCTGTTCGTTTCAGCAGAGAACCCAGATTCAAGTTCTCATTTATGAAACCTTTCAACAACAGAACTTTAACAACAGAGCACCTTGGGATAAGTCTCCTCTCCAAACTGAGACTGAGGACCACAGGATATTTGGCAATCATTCCTGACGACCATCCCATCTTGTTCACTAAAAGATCCATTGCTTGCATAAGTTTCTTCTCCGAGACAATCATACACTGCGGGTTCTTCCTGAAGGCAGAGAGAAAATCACCCTCAGACCAACCCCATGTCTTAAGAACTTCGCGACTTCTACTCCATACCAACTTATTCTTACCGCACAATGCACACAGGGCATTCACTGAAGTTGATTTTTCTAGATTAAATCCCATTTCCTTAACCTCACCCACAAGTTGACCAAAGTTTTCAGCATTTGCCATCAAAACACGGGTACCACGATTTAGCAAAGAAGAAATGCATGGTTGAGGCATGCCCAATTCTCTCAAAAGCCCAATATTTGGCACCACATGCTTGCAGTGACCTTCCAAGAAAATCCATGAGTTGCGTTTTAAAACAGCAACAACATTTTTCTCAGAGAGCATACTCCTGAGGAAGTTATAAGTGGGCAAAATCCGATTTCTCAAGCTGGCTGACAAAAGGTGTGGATTAAAAGCCAGAGTTTTTGCAAAGTCCACTTTTGAAATTTCAAGAGAGCTGAAAAACTCAAGCTTTGGCAAAAGGGTTTTCTCAGGATCAGCTGAAAGAAGTTGTGGATGTGACCTAATAAGCTTTGATATCTGGGTTTGAGATGCTCCATGGTTTCTCAGAAGCTCTAAAACGGAGTCTGCTCTTTCTGGTGACTGCAACTTGACCCACTTAGAAGCTAAAATCGCTCCTTCTGGGGACAATCCACAAGTGTTTATGAGGTAAGTGACTGTGAAATTGTGTTGGTTTTCTGAGATTTCAGAGGTGATGTGTCTGCAGAGCAACTGACTCTGAAGAGAAAAATGTGAGGGTTTTGGATCTCCAACCAACACTCTGTTTGTTTTGGAAGCAAATGTACAAGAAAATATTGAGTGAACCAATCTGAAAGTCTTCAAATTGCAGAGTTGAATCATGTTAGAGGTTGATGATGAACAATTTCTACATGAAAACTTAAAGCCCAAGCTGATTCTCTGCCTTCAGAAAATATGCAGTTCTCGGCATTCTAAAAAGATTTGAACCATCCAAATAAAATTGCCTGGTATAGGATAAACCATTGCGGCTAGGGTAAGTTTTCTTACCATTTTCACAACTGACGGTCACTGGCTCACTGCTGCCATCCATGGTGGTAGGAAATCTTCTGCCAGAAAAACCTCTTCAGTCTTCATCGCTACAAATCAAAGCAAAGAAATTACTCCAATCCCAGGCAATAAGAAAACCCAAAAAAAAGGGTTGAATTTCAAACTAAAAAACAGTCGAGGGCATTTGTTTCTTTGGTACAAAGGGCGAAGAACATTTGGGCGATGATGCTTTGGTTTATAGACGCTCTACGTGGTTACTCTCAGGTGCGGCCCAGAAGCAATTTGAATGCCTCTACTTGCAATTGGAATTTCGATGTATGAGTTTGTTTTTACCCAGTTTTGGTAAATGGACCAAAAATTGTCCAAAGGATTAAAAGAATATCTCAAAGATAAAGCCAGGTCCATTAATGTTTGTCATTTCTTGAAAAGTCACCTTTTTCTTAACAGGCTTTTTGAATAAATTGATGAGAAGGCCCAAATCATAAATGACCAAATCCTTATCTTGCACTAAAGGCCAAAAAATTGATAAACGTGTTTTCTAGGCTCACATAGGAGATTAAAGGGGATTATCACATTTAATGACGACTTGAACTTTTTCTCTCCCAACAAGAAAACAAGTCGTATAGAAGCCACCAAAACCAGAGAAAGATCAAATTGCCCATCAGTTCTTCAAGTACAAAGGGGTCAAATCAAGAGAGCTTCACAAGGAAAACTGACGGTTCCTGCCAAAAGCCTTCCATCATTCCCTCTATGAACCAGTTAAGACCAACAATCCAGCAGCTGACCTTGAACCACAAGCCAAAGGTCTTGTCGCAGTTTCCATCATTACAAGCTCTTTCATCCTCTATAAATAAAGAAAGTCTACTTCGGAAGAAGAAGACTCTCTCTCCAAAATCAGACACAACGTCTCAAAAAACATTCAAAGATTCTCATAATAACAATCTGTCTACTTCATTTAGATAACCGGGTGACAACTACTGCATTTATCCATCGTTGCTCTGCCATACTCATAGTATGATTTTCTTTTAAAAGTAATATATTTTCAATTCTTGTAATCACTTAACTGGATTGAGAAGTCTCCAGTCTCTCTTTCCTTGCTTTGTATTTTAAAGATAATTGATGTATTAATTAAAGAAGGTTCTGTTATTTGGTTTACACTTAAATTAAATATAAGCTAAAGGAAATTCATCTTTAATAAGTTCACTTAATTACCCAAAAATGAATTATGGACTATTTTAATACATAGAATTGAATTCCCGCCTTCTTCCCTTTATAAAAGTCCAAAAGAACCAACGTTCGGGCCCGAAAGGGAATAGGGGCTCGAATGAAACAGCAAAAATAGGAGGGATAGGAAGTTGAGTTGGGCCCGAATTATACCGGTGGGCTCAAATTAACTATTAATCTAGCCCAAGGACGATAAAGATATTGAAACTGGTTGTTAAAACCCGAATAAGGTTTACTAACCACGAACTTGGTCTCTCTCTCTCTCTCTCTCTCTCTCTCTCTCTCTCTTACTTGTTCAGGTATCGCTCATACTTGTCAAGTTGACATTCGTGAAGGAAAGAATATTGAAGTCCTCTTGATTGAGGCATAGAAAAGAATCAATCCAGGCCAGTACCCCTCTTGGAGCACAATGGCTTGAGAAGAAGTCCAGAAAAAGACGCGCGAGTCCTTAATCATTCATAAACATCCATACCAGATCTATTGGGCTGGTCATATACCCAATAATGGCACGATTACGCAACATCACGAATCAGAATTGAGAAAAGTTGACGGATAGGCCTCTATCAGGCCCGCTCGCTTTTGGCAAACTGATTCAACTTTCAATTGTGTTCAAAAATTAAAGGAGTCCTCTTTGCGAGCCAAGAGATACCATCCGATCGGATCATTGGTGTCGATCCAACGAACCTCTCCATTCCTCTTAGCAGAGTTGACCCCCGCGGGCGGCAAAAAGGAACGACGGAAGGAAAAAAGGACCAACAGAGTTATTTACATTTTACGGTGTGTTGTCAAAATCACAGGCCATCTTGATAATGCAGTTATAGCAGTTGGTTCCCTTTCTATTTGGTAATTAACATCTTAATGCTAATACCATGGTGGCTAATGATAAGCTTTTGATACCTAATGCTAATACCATTCTCTTCTTTTCCTTTCGCAGCGTGAACATTAACGGATTTGAACTAATGTTGTTCATTGGAATAAATGTGGCAATAAGGTGAACAAGCATTGCATGTTGCATTTGAATGATTATTCTCATGTTGGTGAATGAGTTAATTAAGGTTTTTAATTTCTACGAATAATGCAGTGTGCGTGTCTCCAGTGAGCTTGGATCAGGACGACCAAGAGCAGCCAAATACTCTGTCTATGTGACAGTATTTCAGTGTCTTCTAATTGGGATTTTTTTCATGATTGTTATTGTTTACACCATAATGAACCGAGCAGACCCAGCATCAAAGCGACTAGCACCAAGGCAGCCACGCCTTCTCCCATGCCGAAGGAAGACACACTTTCGAGGTGCCAGACACCTGCCGAAGCTCTCAGCTGCCAAACCTAATCTCCAGGACACGTGTCGTCACCACAACGGCTTGCATAAAGTCCCACATTGGAACTTTGTGCAAAGCTCCCACTTTCACTTCCCTATAAATAGGGAACAGTACCCAGGTAAAACCAAGAACTACTCTCCCACTTTTACTGTTACTCTGCCAGAATTACTACTTGTAACTGACTTAGGCATCGGAGAGCCTTCGGCCGGCACCACACCGGTGTCCGAAGCTTAACGATTGCTTCTCCTCTTTTTACCTTCTACAGGTCTCTCACCAACCCATTTCACCAAGGGCCTCAGCCCTCTTCTCTGCTGAAGACTCAGCACATCTAATCACTAAATTGGACTCAATATTGGCCGGGCCATTTTGAGCATCAACAGTTATCTTGATAACCAAAGACAGTTTTTCCCTACTTTTTACAAGTGATAAGGATCTGCAACAAGCGGTCGCCAAGCTAGCATATCTTCTTGGTATAACTATGTTGCTCAACAGCATCCAGCCGATAATATCAGGTACCCGTTTTGACGTGTGACTAAGTTTATGAAATGTTATACAAATAATGCCACTTCTTCTGCTGATGCCCATGTTTGCTTGCTTGGTTCTTGAAGGGGTTGCAATTGGTGGTGGATGGCAGGCACTGGTAGCTTATATAAACTTGGGTTGTTACTACATTTTTGGACTTCCTCTTGGATATCTTCTTGGTTATATTGCAAATCTGGGAGTGATGGTAAGTTAAGATATCATTTCCAAATTCCAAGTAGGTTACTTTAATTCAAGAGTGTTTGATGAATTCCTGTGATTGATGCAGGGACTTTGCGGGGGCATGATATGTGGAACTGCTCTCCAAACCTTGCTTCTGATGATTGTGCTCTACAAAACCAACTGGAACAAAGAGGTATAATCAATATTTCAATTCATTGCAAATCATAAACAATGTGAGATTTGAAAATATCCACATTGAAATGAATCTGCAGGTGGAGCAAGCAACAAAATGCGTGAGGAAGTGGGGTGGTCAAGACATCACAGCTGGGAATGGAGCTCAAAGTACCTGAAATTCTTTGCTCCTTCAATGTTCAATGTTCAAACTTTTTGTTTTGGATGAATAAAATCTTCAAGTACGAGTACAAAAAAGGCAATGATATAGTGAGATTTCTAGCTTTGCCATTTTCAGAGGCCAATGCATATTCCTCTGCTCATAAGCTTAACGGTGTCGCCGCCTGTTTTTGGACTTTGGCCAACCATTACCATGATTTGAGTAGGATATGAGCCACGCTACACCAAGCGACGGTCCTTTTTTATTTTTTTTTTTTTTTTGCAATTTCAATTATATTTTCAATAAAACTTAAAAGCCCCAAAAGATTTTGGTTACTTGTCAAAAAATAGACTTGTGGGTTGTTTTGACATGGTCGACAACATCATATTGCAATGAAAAAAAAAACGAAAAAGAAGAAGAAAATGTGAATTTGCCTTCATCATAATGAATTTCTGTCATTCTAGAGAATGAGATATTTTTGGCACAAGAAGATGACAAAAGTAAAGACATAATTGCTCTGCTTCAGTCTTTCACACCACACACTGTAAATGTGTTAACTATAATGGCTCCTCACCATTCCATCACCATGCTTGCTAGGTAGCTAAAGTGGCTGTCATTGCCCACAAAACAACAAATATTGAAAATAAAATTCATGTTCTATAAGAGCATATAGTACTATTGCTCATAAACTCTCATATTCATTGGTGAGTTTGGTTTGGAGTAAATTAATGGAACCGTTGCTCAAAGGCAAAAGCGAAGCGGAGGCAGCTGATGATGACTACGCGGCAGTGAGGAGCTTTGAGGAGGCCATGTGGGTCTCTTGGAAGGAGGCAGCCAAGCTCTGGAGAATTGCAGCTCCAGTGGCGTTTACAACTCTGTTTTAGTACCTGGTTGTGTCTGTCACCACCATCTTTGTGGGTCATCTCGGAGATCTTGAGCTCTCTGCTATTTCCCTTTCTGTCACTGTCATCTCTGGCATCCCTTTCGGTTTACTGGTTTACATCTATTTACATCTGCTTCTGTTTCTATTTCTATTTCTATTTCTATATATATGTGTATATATGTATCATATGTGTTCATGTAAAAATGTGACTGTTTACATGCTTATATTGTTTTGAGTTGTTTACTCTTATTAATTAATTATAGGGAAAGGTTTAACTTTTGAGTGAGTTCAGTTACATTTATTAGGTGAATATATGGTCACATTCTCCTCAGTCTTTTGGCTATATATATATATATATATATTGAGAGAGAGAGAGAGAGAGAGAGAGAGAGAGAGAGAGAGTATATAGCATAGCAGGTTGCACGTCTCCTTTTGATTTTCTGTTAAATGCTCAAGGGCTGTTTGACTTGAATATTTGTAATTCTGTGGCCAATTGCAGCGGCAATTTTTAGAAATGTTGCTTAAGAGATGACTTGTGTTGGAGGAATGAAAGAGAGACTAATTTAATTTAGCTATGCATTTATGTATGTAGCAAGGTATGGCAACTGCACTGGGAACGCTTTGTGGTCCGGGTCTGTAGACCCATGGACATTTAAAAGGTTGAGTAAAGGTTTGTTAGAGTTTTGAGCCTTTGTGCCTTTGGGTCCACCATCTGTGCTCGCATCCACTTTGGGTAGGGTTCAAAAATCTCTTTTAGGTCATGAGGGAGCCAAAAGCCTCCCATGATCTTTAGTCAGACAAATACTTTAATGGATTCAATTATTTTTTGTGTTTTAAGAAATTATTTGATTGCAATCATAATTCAATCAAAAAAGTCATTAGTCATAAAGAGTCATTACAATTACGGAGAAGTAATATAACATCAACATTATGACAATCTAATGCACCTCCATTAATAATCACGCAGAGATGTTAAAATTTTGAGAAAATATCAGATTTATTCAGGTCCATTCATTTCAGCATTTATTGATGTTTAGTACCAGAGACGTGGACAATGGAGCATCGATTACCATATCAACTTTTTAGTTTGTGTGTGTGTCTGGTGCTGAGAAAATCTTACCAAGTTGAAGGTGAGGTGGTTGGATTCTTGTGCTGCTGCTGTGCGGTGCAAACAAGGGAAATAATTACACATGGATACGTACGTTGACAAATATATGTTCCATTGAGCATGTATAATGTATGGTGTGGGGCTTAGCTTAGCTATATTTGTACCAAACAGTCCGCATTTCAAATGGGAGGAGGAAACTTCGATGTCTCAAGAGCGATTGGTAGGTGGGCGAGAGAGTGGTGGTTCAAAACTTCATTGCTTGGTTTTTGAAATTACATTGGAAAATTTGAATGGTGGGCTTTGAGTTTACGTTAGTCTAGCTAAATCCAAGACCATTCTTTGTCAAATCTATTGTAATTATTAACCATCCATATCCCTTGGACGTTCTTTGATATTTGCAAACCTTCTGAGTTGTGACACTGACATTCACCAATGATGAGTGAGAGCCACGTTCTTTGATATTTGCAAAATTGGAGCAAGACGAGCTCATGCAAAGCATAGCTTACCTAATTTGATTTTTCTTTCTTCTAGATTAAAATTAACAATACTTTGCAAAGTTTTCCACAAGCCGTGCAGATTTTTTTTATAGTACAAAGTCTACATTACAAGAGGAATGAGGAAGGGAAGTTTCACACACATTATTAACAGGAACGGACCTAGAATTTCAAAATATGGTGGACTAAATTTACCTTACTTACAAAACCTAATTGTAAATCCGTAATTGATAATTCATAACACTGAATTGAAAATCCCTAATTTATACTTCTTGAACCTTAAAAAATCCCCAAATTTTAGTAATAATAATAATTTATACTTCTTGAACCTTAAAATGACCCACCAAGAAAATTGAACGTTTGAAGGGCTGATGCATGAAGTGGGGTAGGCTGTAGGGTGGGCTACATGTGACTTTGGGCTGGAAAATAATAAAAGCCACCTAAGCTATAACTCAAGTTAACCTGTGATTGAGTCCATCTCTGATTGTTAAGGTGTTATAAGGATTCAGACTTGAGACTAATAATATACAAATCAAAGTCTTTTTACACAAACCGTGCAGAATTTATTAATTAGTTCCTAAGCAAGCCTTGATATATAGATTCACTTGGATTTAAATAGGTTGCAGTCCAGCACTAATTGGGATTGTTTCTTTTTCCATTAATTAACAAAGTACAAAAAAACAAAATAAATTACACTCGAAATAAAGTAATATTTTAAGTCAAAGCAAAGGAGTAAAAGTCAAAGAAGAAGTATATAAGTATGGGACTTCATTCTCCCGACGTCACATAACCAAAACCAAACCAAACCAAAACCCAACACACACCACACCACCCAGCCTTAGCACCGTCGGATTCATCTCCGGCCGCCAGCTAGCTCCCTCCCACTTCATATCAGGGCCGTGCACGCGTTCCTGCAGTATTTAATTCATATGGAGGCGCCACTGCTTCCGGCAGTGAACGGCGGCGATGTTCGAGACTATGAGCCGGTGACGAGCTGGAAGGATGCTCGGTCGGTGACGTGGAGAGAGACTCAGAAGTTGTGGAAAATAGGAGGGCCCATCGCCTTCACAATCATCTGCAACTTTGGGACCAACTCTGTTTCCACCATGTTCGTCGGACACCTCGGAAACCTTCAGCTCTCTGCCGTCTCAATCTCACTCTCTGTGATCTCAACCTTCTCTTTCGGCTTCTTGGTAAATTAGCTCTAGCCACCATTTCATTTATTAATTCCATGCATTTAATTCACATACCATAATTCATATATAATTAATGGGGTGCACGCAACGCGCATGTCGTCAATTTACATATAGCCTAGGTGGGGTGAGATTTAATAACTCTTGTCTTTTTCTACTTGAGTTATGTTTTTATGATTTGGGTTTCTTATGTTGCACTTGTCTTCTTCTTCATGCTTTTCTTTTATCTGTTTTTTTGGGAGACTTTGGAAAAGGCTAAAAGAGTGAGAAATTTTTTAAAAGAAGCCAAAATGGACAAAATTGCCCTTATTTATTTTTGGATTTCTTAAGGAATCCTTTATATTTGCATGTCTTTAATTTAAAAGTTGAGAAGTTTTTCTGTCTTTTTTGAAAAAGTTTTGGCTTTTTTCAAAAGTGAAAGTTTTTTTGTAACTAAAACCTAAATTTATTTTTTTGTTTTTAGTGTGTGTTAGGTATTCCTCAGTTTTCAAAATATTCTGCATTTTTATTTATTTATATATTAAAATGGTTAAATGTATATACTTTCTGTGAATTAGACGGCACACACCTTTCCAGTCTCAGAGACTGACTAAAGTTGAGTGGAGAGTTTTTCTATGTTTCTTATTGGAAGTTGTAGTCTTTGAATCATACTCTGTTTCACAGTTGAGAAAAGCTCGGAAATGATAAGAGATTTTGTATGAGAGAGAGAGAGAGAGAGGATAATGAGCCCAAAATATTTGAAAAATCAACCCAATTATCCTAATGGATTAGCCTTTGTATTTTGGATAAACCATATTAACTAACGGTGAAAAATCAAATTTAATTTAACCAATTTTTTTTAAAATCGAAATCTAATTAAAAGGAACACTCAAAACTCTGTCTTTCCCCCCTTTGAATTATTCTAATGGGTTGTCTTACTAATATGGAATTATGTATGTATGTATGTATGTATGCATGCATGCATGCATATGATAGATCATTCAGATCAAATGCATGATTGATTGATTGGTATGCAGTATCGACTATGTATGTAGCTTAGCAGCAAAACCTATGTCATGGAATTGAAGGAGCTAAATTTGATAATTTGTACAAACTTGTAGCTCGGCATGGGAAGTGCATTAGAGACGCTTTGTGGTCAAGCATTTGGTGCTGGAAGGGTTAACATGCTTGGAGTGTACATGCAAAGGTCATGGATCATTCTATTTACCAGCTGTGTCATCCTCACGCCACTCTACGTTTTCTCTGCCCCGATTTTAAAGCTTCTTGGGCAGGACGAAGAAGTGGCTGACCTTGCTGGAACCTTCACCATATATGTCATTCCTCAGTTATTCTCACTTGCCATCACGTTCCCTTCCCAAAAGTTCCTTCAGGCACAAAGCAAGGTTGCTGTTCTTGCATGGATTGGTTTTCTGGCCCTTATTATACACATTGGATGGCTCTTTCTCTTCATTTACGTGTTGGATTGGGGCATCTATGGTGCAGCTCTAGCATTTGACATCACAGGTTGGGAACTTGCGATTTGTCAAGTTATTTATATAATCGGTTGGTGCAATGAAGGGTGGAGTGGTTTTTCATGGTTAGCTTTCAAAGACATCTGGGCCTTTGTAAGGCTCTCACTCGAATCAGCTATCATGCTTTGCCTTGAGATTTGGTATATGATGAGTATAATCATTCTTACTGGACATCTTGGCAATGCTGTGATTTCTCTTGATTCACTTTCTATCTGGTAAGGACCCAACTTCCTCCTTTTTGTTCTTGCAACCACTTTCTACTTCTGCTGCTGATCCTTTGTTTTTTTTTCTTTTTCCTTCTTAGATTAGATGGTTTATGTACATTTCCGCATTCAAATTATGATGTTTTTTCTTGGATTTTTACTCAATCAATTGGCATTGCAGCATGAATCTCAATGGATGGGAAGCAATGTTGTTCATTGGAATTAATGCTGCAGTAAGGTAAGTACCAAGACTACTTTTATCATTTGGTGTACTTTGTATGTCATTGTCATCATACACAAACAACACTTTTTGAGGCAACAACGATGTTGTGCTTACAATTATCCCTGCCGCTGATTTTTCAGTGTTCGAGTTTCCAATGAACTTGGATTGGGACGTCCAAGAGCAGCTAAATACGCTGTCTGCGTGACAGTCCTTGAGTCTCTGCTCATTGGGATTGTTTGCATGATTGTCATCTTGATAACCAAAGACTACTTTTCTGTCATCTTCACAAGCGACGCGGAATTGCAACAAGCTGTTGCTAAGCTAGCATTTCTTCTTGGAATTACCATGGTTCTTAATAGTGTCCAACCCGTCATTTCGGGTATCAATCGAGTCACTTGGCTTTTCCTCAGTTCCCTTTCTGTATACAGGACTCTTCCCCCTTTTAATTTTTACTGGATTCATGACTTCAGGTGTTGCTATTGGAGGCGGATGGCAAGGACTGGTGGCTTATATCAACTTGGGTTGTTATTACATTTTTGGCCTCCCACTTGGATTCCTTCTTGGTTATAAAGCAAACTGGGGAGTTAAGGTAAAACATTTTCAGTCTCAGTTCCACAGCTAAATGTTTGTGAGATTCTTTCGTCTTCACGGTCTCTAATCTGTGTTTTGTCCAGCTAGTTTTAATACCAACATTTGTTCATTATTTTAGGGAATTTGGGGAGGTATGATATGTGGAACTGCTCTTCAAACGTTGCTTCTCTTGATAGTGCTTTATAGAACCAACTGGAACAAGGAGGTCAGTTAAATCTGTTATAGGAATCCATATGGTCCTTCAGTTTACTTTATAACTGATCACCAACAAGGATTTTCATTTACTTATGTCTTCAGCATTCTTGTTTAAAAGACAATAATCATAATCTTTTTTCTTGGCACAGGTTGAACAATCTTCGGAGCGAATGAAGAAGTGGGGTGGACAAAACGTTGAATATGAGAAGATAGCTGACAACCATATATGAACTTGATCCTAAAAGAAATTCACATCATGTTTCTCCTCCGACAAGATATCCTGAGTAACTAAAATCTCCCTGCTTATATTGGCCTGAATTTCTCTGGAAGTCATGTTTTAGAGTTGCAGGGTGCTCTTCCAAATTTTGTGTTGACAATTTTAAACCAGCTTGATTTGTTCCCGGCAGGAGATTTTACCTCCCTGTCAGTAGTACAGAATTTAATTTACCTATCAATTTGATTCAACTGGTTTGATCTGATTTCCCCTTTTCAGGGTTCTCTTTCATAATCAATAGTTTATGTTAATTTTGGTACTAAAAGTCACTATCTCTAAGATCAATATGCATAAGTTTATTGTTAGAATAGTAGCAAACAAGGGCTTGCAAAGGAGCAACAACAGAAAAAGAAACCATAATGCTAAAAACTAGCTTTCTCGGAGATTCTCCAATAAGTATTTTATGTTAAGTATTCGTTACATGCTTCTAATCTTGGTCGTTGAATTGTATTCATTAAATATGTTGATAGTATTTTAAATGCAATCCTACGGCCATGCAGAATTTATTAATTAGTTACTAAACAAGCCTTGATATAATTATACATAGATACACTTAGATTTAAATAGGTTGCAGTCTGGCACTAATTGGGAATGTTTCTTTTTCCATTAATTAACAAAGTAAAAAAAACAAAATAAATTACAGTCGAAATACAGTAATATTTTAAGTCAAAGCAAAGAAGTAAAAGTCAAAGACAAATTGGAACTATATAAATATGGGACTTCATTCTCACCAAGTCACACGACCAAAACCAAACCAAACCAAAACCCAACACACACCATCCCAGTTCACAACACCACCACCCAGTCTTATCACCGTCGGATTCATCTCCGGACGCTAGCTAGCTCCCTCCCACTTCATATCAGGGCCGTGCACGACTTTATGGCCATAGATGGAAATAGACACAGAGAAGAAGACGGAGACAGAGGGAAGAGAAAAGAAGAAGAAGAAGGAAAAGAGAGAGAGTTTTCAATTTTTATTTTATGACTATTATTTCAATTTTCAATTTTTTATTTTATTTTTTATTTTTTATTTATTTTTAACGTACAAAATGACTATTTTACCCTCATATTTAACAGCAAATTGGATGAAATGTTGCGAATTTAGTACCCGTTTGGCATTGCTTATTTGGGGTAATAAGTGATTTTAAAAAAATTTCGGGAAGCCCAACCTTGTTTGGTAACCTATAAGAAAATCACTTATTTTTAAAAATTGTTGTCAGAGAAAGTAATAAATGAAAGCAGCTAATGACCTGCTTTCATTTTCTGATTATACGGTAATCAGATTTGAGAAGCGCTGGGTTTTAATGAACTTTACAAACTTCCGAAAATACCCCAATCTATTTTCACGCTCTCTCTTCCTCCTTCCCTCACATCATGTTGCTTCTTCTCACAATCTCTTCACATAGCCCACTCCTCTCCTTCTCTTCCATTATGCCTACAGTTTTTTCTTGTTGGATCAATTGAAGCGCACTGCTGAGCCACAAGACTCAGGTAAGAGATGCATATTATGTTTATTTCTTTTCAATTTCAATCGTCCCTCTTTCTCTTTAATTTCTAGGGTTTTAACTATCTTCCCAAATGGAAAAATGTCATTCTCATGCCAATACGTGATATAGAAAACCAACAGCAAAAACGCACTTGGAAAAACATCCCTGTTGTCTTTGTCTGTTGCTCTGTTACTGTTTGTCTCGCTTGCTCTGTTACTGTTTGTCTCACTTGCAAAAAATATCACATCCTTCCTCACTTACTCACTCTTTCTCTTGTTGTTTCTCTCTATTTGGGCAAATAGATTTCGAGGGGGTCAAACCTCCAAAGCATAAAGCTCTTATTTTTACTTGGAATTTTCTATATTACCTTGGTCATAACCTTCAAAGCATAAAGCTCTAAAGAACCTCTTGGTGGTTTTAAATATTTTTATATTTCACTGTACTTGAAATGCTTGCATTTGTGTTAATATGATAGATTTTGTTATGGTCTTGTTTTGTTTCTCTTCCTAATCTCTGTATCCTGAAAAACTATTATTGATTCATTGGTTATGTTTTCAGTTTGAAATTTTGGGTTCTAGATGAATTTTTATATCAGTAGTGAGCCACTGTTATTTGGTATCTTATTGAGTTGCAAGTTGGTTAGGTGAATTCTTTTTATTAGTTTGGAGATAGAGATAAAGAAAGTGAAGTGTTGCCAGTTCAAGAGGCTTTCTATTTCTGGTACTGTTAATTACAGAAGAGTTTTGGTATTTCCAAACTAATTCATGTACCTTAGTTAATGTAGGGGTCCATACAAACTTTCCTGGTGAATATCAGCTTCACAAGCCTGAACAATTGAAATATTTCTATCCCAAGCATTTCCCTATATGTTATATATAATATTTGATTGAAAGATATTTGGGTCATTAATAGTTAATGTGCTTTGATCATATCGTTGAAACATTTGAGGAAAGCTTGTTTTATTTTCATGTGTGTCTGAGGGGGGAAGAAAGCTGTGTTATGAAAATTTTATTGTGATGGCAACCTTTTGGTTTATTTTGTAGAGTTGAATGACAAAGCCTTTGAACAGTAAGTGGTAGTTTGGGGCTGGGATTACTTGAGGTGTATAGTTCAACTTTGGACATTTTTGTAGGCATTTCAAATCATAGTGACTTTCAACCCTAAATCCTAAAATGGTAGTGACTTTGTTCGGTGTTGTTTCTTGTTTTAGGGGCTAGTTTCCACAAGCAGTGTAAATAAAAACTTGGATATTTATGAAATACTCTGTATTTCGTATCCTAAAAAAACAAAATGATTGAAGGAGAGTATGAGACTTTTGGAAATGAAAGTCGTTGCCATAATATGTTTAGGATGGATAAAGATGTATTTACATGATTGTGTGATGAATTGCAAAACAATTATGGATTAAAGGGTTCAAGAAGAATGAGTGTTGCTGAGATGTTAGGGATGTTCTTGAACATCTTAGGACATGGATCTGCAATTAGGCAAGCACAAGATCGCTTTCAACATTCTGGTGAGACTGTGAGCAGATATTTTAGTATCTTACTTGATGTTGTATGTCGTTTAGCTGTGGATGTAATTAAACCATTGGAAAATGAGTTTAACAACACTCCAAAGGAAATCTTACAGGATTCTAGATATATGCCTCATTTCAAGGTAACTATTGCATCTACTATTAAATATTTGTCTATGTTTTATAATGTTATAATTAATATTATGTTTGTCTTTTTATCACTTGTAGGATTGTATTGGTGCTATAGATGATGTTCATGTGCAAGCTGTAGTATCTCCTTCTAATCAAATACCATTTATTGGTAAAAAGGGGATACCTACCCAAAATGTGATGTCTGCATGCAATTTTGACATGCAATTTGTATTTGCATGTGCCGGATGAGAAGGCACGGCCCATGACACAAGGATATTTCTATCGACTTTACGTGATCAAAGTTTGAATTTTCCTAAACCTCCAAATGGTACTATTTCTATCTAAAGAAAAAGAAATTCATATAATTTATATTTAAATTTTTTTACATTGTGAATAATCTATTAAATTTTTTTAAGGAAAATTTTATCTAGTAGATGCGGGATACCCACAAATGAGAGGCTACTTAGGACCATATAAAGGTGAAAGATATCATCTTCCTGATTTTCGTAGGGGTGTTCAACCGATGGGTCATAAAGAGGTATTTAATCATGCACACTCTTCCCTGAGAAGTGTTATTGAACGCACTTTTGGAGTATGGAAAAAGAGATAGAGTATTTTACGCGACATGCCTAGTTATCCTATTGCAAAACAAGTCAAAATAGTTATTGCAACCATGGCACTTCATAACTATATAAGAAGACATGCCAAACGTTATTGTCATTTTGATGAAAGTGAAGATGACCTAAATGGTACTCAAGATGAAGAGATTGAGAAAGAGGTTGATGCACAACAAGAAAATGGTCATGTAACACAAGAAATGGAGGCATTGAGAAATCATATAGCAGCAAGTTTAATGAGTTCATCTGGTTAGAAATGTATATGATTGCTTGTTTATGACTAGTTTAATTTTTGTTATGACCATATTATTGACAATATATTTATTTTTAATTGAATACTTTATTTATTTTATAATTAAAATAATTTTTACGGTGTGATGGAAACATATTTAATACAAAAAAAATTATATACGTTAAAGTGAAAGTGCTTTTCCTTTTACCAAACACTTGAACAAAAAAGTCATTTCAATATAATACCATTTTTAGTCATTATACACAGCTTATAGAACTTTTACAAAAAAATTTACCAAACACTCAAAAACTGATTATTGTACAAACAACACTTATAACAAAAAGTTTACCAAACGCCAAACTGCTTTCTCTCACAGCTGATTTCTCTCACAGCAAATCTGACAGCGATTATTTTCATAGCACAGCAATGTCAAACTAACCCTTAGACGGCAGGGGGGAAATTGGCCAAAAAAAAAAAGTTTATATCCTTAATTTTCTAAAAAAAAAAAAGATAGGGAGTTAATTGAAAGTAAGGTACAAATTCAGGGGGCAAATCGCTAGTATACCAATTCTTGAAAACCGTCAACCAAGTAAATAAAAAACAGGGCCTCTTTATATATTTTGGCGAACGAAGAGAAGTTCATTGAACAGAAATTCATTCCAAAAAACAGTGAAATTGATAACAATTGCCAAACCACCCTACTTTGCACATCCACCGGAGCAGGGTTTTATGTCCCTTGAATTCCCAATTCATCAACCATTGCAGATCGTGTTCCTAATCGTTAAGGTCTCGGTAAAAAGGCTAACACGAGTTAAAACAATGAGAAAATGATGCTTATCGAGTCCTTTGATGCCACGTTGACATGATTCCATATGAATCTAATCAATCATTGACACTGAAGTGGTTCCTATAAACCAACCGTGGCCAATTAAGTAGGCTAGCTGCATCTCAAAGGACAATTACTCAAAGAGCAGGAGATAAAGAATTGAGAGTCATTCTTATCTTTTGAAAAATGGACAGAAATTAGTTTCTTCCACTCCTCACCCAAAATATAATACACTGTACCCTAACAGAACCAATACACGCGCACATTCTACAAAATCAACTTTCAAGCGTAACCAAAGTTGGGAACCATAAACAGAACAATTCGGGCGACGCTACAGCAGGCATTTGTTCTAATAAGAAAGCATATATAAATCTAATTAAAAACAGGTAGGCTGCCGAGTAGAAGAATGAAAAATTGAATTTACTTCCTGCAAAATTTTAGTAAGATGTGGGATACAATTTAAACCTTACTTTAAAGACAAAATTTCTAGGGTAGAGGACAGCATTAGTATTGTGCCAAAAGCAAGCTAATGCATATGAGTGATGCAGCATCAGGTGGCTAAAATAATTACATCCTCACCCGTTTCAACATATCAGATCAGACATCCTGGATATCTACCTTCCCTTGATACACACCTAACAATTCAGGTACTTCGCCAAGATATCTGTTCACAAAAATCTCCAAGAACTGCTTCTCTGCCGGTTTCAGCAGAGAACCCAGATTCAAGTTCTCATTTATGAAACCTTTCAACAGCAGAACTTTAACAACAGAGCACCTTGGGATAAGTCTCCTCTCCAAACTGAGACTGAGGACCACAGGATATTTGGCAATCATTCCTGACGACCATCCCATCTTGTTCACTAAAAGATCCATTGCTTGCATAAGTTTCTTCTCCGAGACAATCATACACCGCGGGTTCTTCCTGAAAGCGGAGAGAAAATCATCCTCAGACCAACCCCATGTCTTAAGAACTTCGCGACTTCTACTCCATACCAACTTATTCTTGCCGCACAATGCACACATGGCATTCACTGAAGTTGATTTTTCCAGATTAAATCCCATTTCCTTAACCTCACTCACAAGTTGACCAAAGTTTTCAGGATTTACCATCAAAACGCGAGTACCATGAGTTAGCAAAAAAGAAATGCATGGTTGAGGCATGCCCAATTCTCTCAAAAGCCCAATATTTGGCACCACATGCTTGCAGTGACCTTCCAAGAAAATCCATGAGTTGCGTTTTAAAACAGCAACAACATTTTTCTCAGAGAGCATACTCCTGAGGAAGTTATAAGTGGGCAAAATCCGATTTCTCAAGCTGACTGACAAAAGGTGTGGATTAAAAGCCAGAGTTTTTGCAAAGTCCACTTTTGAAATTTCAAGAGAGCTGAAAAACTCAAGCTTTGGCAAAAGGGTTTTCTCAGGATCAGCTGAAAGAAGTTTTGGATGTGACCTAATAAGCTTTGATATCTGGGTTTGAGATGCTCCATGGTTTCTCAGAAGCTCTAAAACGGAGTCTGCTCTTTCTGGTGACTGCAACTCGACCCACTTAGAAGCTAAAATCGCTCCTTCTGGGGACAATCCACAAGTGTTTATGAGGTAAATGACTGTGAAATTGTGTTGGTTTTCTGAGATTTCAGAGGTGATGTGTCTGCAGAGCAACTGACTCTGAAGAGAAAAATGTGAGGGTTTTGGATCTCCAACCAACACTCTGTTTGTTTTGGAAGCAAATGTACAAGAAAATATTGAGTGACCCAATCTGAAGGTCTTCAAATTGCAGAGTTGAATCATGTTAGAGGTTGATGACGAACAATTTCTACAGAAAAACTTAAAGCCCTAGCTGATTCTCTGCCTTTAGAAAGTATGCAGTTCTCGGCATTCAAAAAAGATCTGAACCATCCAAATAAAATTGCCTGGTATAGGATAAACCATTGCAGCTAGGGTAAGTTTTCTTACCATTTTCACAACTGACGGCCACTGACTTACTGCTGCTATCCATGGTGGTAGGAAATATTCTGCCAGAAAAACCTCTTCAGTCTTCATAGGTACAAATCAAAGCAAAGCAATTACTCCAATCCCAGGCAACAAGAAAACCCAAAAAAAGGGTTGAATTTCAAAGTTAAAAACAGTCGAGGGCATTTGTTTTTTTGGGACAAAGGGCGAAGAACATTTGGGCGATGATGCTTTGGTTTATAGACGCTCGACGTGGTTACTCTCAAGTGCGGCCCAGAAGCAATTTGAAAGCGCCACTTTTTGCAATTGGAATTTGGATGTAGGAGTTATTTACATTTTACGGTGTGTTGTCAAAATCCTTGAGGTTTCGAAAATTAGGTGATGACGTACCTGAAGTTTCAAATTCTTCTCACAAAATTTGGTATCATTATTTTTTCGTCCAAAAGTTAATGATTTCATATATAAAAATACTTACACAAATAACAAATAACAAATTTAATCTCGATTCGATTAAAAAACTAACTTGTAAGGGGCTTGAAGCTTAATTGGTTAAGAAGATATATCTCATCCTAAGTTCAATTCCCTCTTATTGAATTTCGCTTGTAAAAATCTAAGTACTAAATTTGTTATTATTTGAAGACTTTTTTTATATATAAAATCATCAATTATAGAAGGACAAATTAATGGAAAAAGGTTTTGAGAAAACAATTTAAAACTTTATGGAGTATGCTGCTATTTCCACCCACCTATCATATTTTCCCACAAACTTTATCTTCAAAATTTTAACGACAAATTTACCCATTTGTAAAATGACTTTTGATGACAAATTTACAACTCTATCTATCTCTCTAACAAGCACCCACGCCCACAATTTTTTTTTTTAAACCCATACCCATCTTCATACCCAACCCACCAAATAATAATAATAATAATAATAATAATAATTCCATATTCGCACAGTAATTACCATCATTCAACATCAAATCATGTACCACTTCACACCATCCCCAAAGCTTCATTTATATCAATATAACAACTAATAACCACAATTAAATAATATTATAATCTTAAAATTAAACGACTATAAACATACCTTATAAATGTTCAAAGAGTAATGTACACTAAATCAAAAGTCCAAACACTACCAAAACTTGTTATACGGCCTCAACAACACATTTAAAATCAAACCCTAGTTCCCGAGACTTCACGCGGACCCACCACCTTAGAGAAGTCCTAAGGCTATTCTAGTACTTTACAAAGGACGGGATAGTCTCAAAAAACTCTAGGTCAATGGTTTGTTCAAACTTTCCATTTTTTTGTCAATAGGGCCTGCGAGGCCCATGACTTTTGATTTCAAGACCAAAAGTTCCTAGAGGTCCAACCAGGTCTACTAAACACATCCTGAAAGTTTGGTTTCGATCGAGTGGTAAGATCGCTCTTGATTGCGCGATCAGACGGTCACCGATTTACCAAACCCTAAAATCATTGATTCAGAGTATCCGGAACTCTGATTCTCAAGCCGTGAGTTCCTACACGATCTCAGAGGCACGAGAAATGACATACTTGGAATTGGAGCCAATCCAATGGTTCAAACATATCAAACCCATATATTGCTTAATAGGCGTAAATCTGTTCGACTGTCATACGATAACCAAATTCGAATCCTAGCATACTGTCGCGCTCGGGACTACATGGAGAACATTTTAGAACACAATGGGCCACCACACCATGGCCCACGCCCCGCCACAAATGTCGGCAGCGCATGGGTGGATTGAGAAAATTTCGGCTATGTAAAATTCTCGAAACACCCTACAATACCTATACCAATACGTTCAGACTAACAATGGGAACACTTTTTTGTTTCTTGGACCATGGTCAAAACGCGACCGGAGCTAGATGAAATCACGACCAAAACACCTGCCTAATATGGGTATATTGAACGATCTGTAAACCTCAAAATCGATTTACAATACGTATATAAACAGATAGAGCACGAAGAGTAGATGAAGTTTCATACCTAACTCAACGAAAATGGCGGCCAGAGTCGCTGAAAACGGCGTTAAAAACTTCTAAAATCACCCGAACTTCCAATCGTTCCAATTTAATTTCCTTGGGTTTTTGAGCTGGGAAAATGAGTGGATTAGATAGAGGACGTCGATACGAAACTTTTGCAACCAATTTCACCTTAGTCGGACACTGGACGACAACGAAATCGCAGTCATAAATTTGATGCTGCGTGCGGAGGAAAGATAGAGAGAGAGAGAAAGCTTATCTGTTTTTAAAATCCAACTTCGAAAAATTTACGGTTGTGCCACTACACTTCCGTTGACCACAATTTCTTCATTAAAACCCCAATTTGGGCCTACTACGTGTCCACAAACTCGTGAGAGCGAGCTCTACACAATGGTGTCACTCATTTCCCCTAGATCCTTCTAGATTAAAAGTGACCAAATTACACCTACTCCCAAGGGTAAAATTATAATTTCACAAAAGAATTAAATTTGATTAAATTGGGTCAAGGATGTTAGAGTACGGATTTTTGGTAAATAAAGCCCAACGTTTTGTAAAATGAACCCAATAGCCCATTTTGGCTAGTGCGTAGATTCTAGAAATTTGTCTAATCTTATACCGAATGTTTTGGGGGTGCTTTTTTATGCCATGTGTTCTCTTATGTGCATTTAGGGCTTAATAAAATAGTCTCATTTCGTCATATTTTTATTGCACAAATGCGTATTTACGCATCAAAATTCAACACTTCGGTATTTCTCTTCCAATTTCAACCATAATTCTCGTTGTCTCCAAATGGCTTCAAACATGACTCCAAAAATGCGTGGATGCATAGTGGCTTGGAACACAATCCTAAAATGTGTTAGTTGCTTGATCCGATCATCAATTTCATTCAGAGTGACGATTTTTTTTTTCTTTCAACAACTCTTCTACAACATTTGACCATTTTTTTTCTTGTTGAAAGTCACAAGTTTTGTCAACTTACCCCAAAAAAGAAAAAAAAAAAAAAAAAAAAAGAGGCCAAAATAGTAATACTAAAGTCCTTATCTAACCTCCCGTATCTCTTCAATTGAGAGATATTTGAGGTTGACCCTTGTAGGAAGCAAGTGCTGAGTTCTTCAAAGACTAGGTAGATGGATAATTCAAAATTTTACCCAATTTATGAGGATTTGAATTTCAGCAAAGTGTTTGATAGCATTCTTGCGCTCCATGAATGAGGGGGGAATTGATTCTAAACAATTTTAATTGGGGAAAAGAAAGCCCACACTCCAACAAATATTGTGTATGTGGACATCGAGGACTAAAAATATGTGTTTTAGCTAAAATATAGAAGAAGCTGAGAAAAAAGAAAAATTAGCCCAGCCCGGTATAAATTCCTTGTTCCGCCCTTATTTGGGTGGGCTAAGGAAATTTATGTGTGGAAAGGGGAATGGAGGAAGGGCCTGTAAAGAGGGAAGGGGGATTGGATTTCAAGATGGGCGGGGTTGGTTGGAGCCGTTGGTGGTGCACATATGATGGGGTAAGGTGATAATTTTTTTTATTTTCAATTTTTTTTTTATAATGATTTTTCTATTCTTAATATACCCTTGAAAATGGAAAAACTAAAATATCCTTAAAAATATATGGAAAATTGGATGGTGTTAAAGTGAGATGACAAATCATGAATTTTGAAAAATTAAGGTGACACTTCTCTTAAATTTTTCTTAATAACAAATTTATTTCAAGGTATAAGTTCATGTAACATTTAAAAAAAAAAATTAAAATCCCTTCAGGAAATTAAGTGCTTGCATAACATCAGAAAATTCATTTTCAGGCACTTATTTTCTCATGGCTTGGGGCAATGAATTGCATGTATGCCAACTAAGAATCAATTCTTGAAAACTGTCAACCAAGTAAAGAATAAACAAGGCATCTTTTTATATTTTGACGAACAAAGAGAAGTTCCACGCATCTTTGCACAACCATTAGTGCGGGATAGATTCATCCTAAATATAACAACTGCCAAACCACCCTACTTTGCACATCCATCAGAGCCGGGTTTTATGTCCCCTGAATTCCCAATTCATCAAGCATTGCAGATATCGCGTTCCGAATTGTTAAGGTCTCGGTAAAAAGGCTAACACGAGAGAAAACAATGAGAAAATGATGCTTATCGAGTCCTTTGATGCCATGTTGACATGATTCCATATGAAACTAATCAATCATTGACACTGAAGTAGTTCCTATAAACCAACCGTGGCCGCTTAACTAGGCTAGCTGCATCTCAGAGGACAATTACTCAGAGAGCAGGGGATAAAGGATTGAGAGTCATTCTTATCTTTTGAAAAATGGACAGAAATTAGTTTCTTCCACTCCTCACCCAAAATACAATATATTGTACCCTAATAGAAGCAATACAAGCGCACATTGTACAAAATCAACTTTCAAGGGTAACCAAAGTCGGGAACCATAAACAGAACAATTCGGGCGACGCTACGGCAAGCATTTGTTCTAATAAGAAAGCATATATAAATCTAATTAAAAACAGGTAGGCTGCAGAGTAGAAGAACGAAAAACTGAATTTACTTCCTGCAAAATTTTAGTAAGATGTGGGATACAATTTAAACCTTACTTTAAAGAGAATTTCTAGGGTAGAGGACAGCATTATAGTATTGTGCCAAAAGCAAGCTAATGCATACGAGTGATGCAGCATCAGGTGGCTAAAATAATTACATCCTCACCCATTTCAACATATCAGATCAGACATCCTGGATATCTACCTTCCCTTGATACACACTTAACAATTCAGGTACTTCGCCAAGATATCTGTTCACAAAAATCTCCAAGAACTGCTTCTCTGTAGGTTTCAGCAGAGAACCCAGATTCAAGTTCTCATTTATGAAACCTTTCAACAACAGAACTTTAACAACAGAGCACCTTGGGATAAGTCTCCTCTCCAAACTGAGACCGAGGGCCACAGGATATTTGGCAATCATTCCTGACGACCATCCCATCTTGTTCACTAAAAGATCCATTGCTTGCATAAGTTTCTTCTCCGAGACAACCATACACTGTGGGTTCTTCCTGAAAGCGGAGGGAAAATCATCCTCAGACCAACCCCATGTCTTAAGAAGTTCGCGACTTCTATTCAATACCAACTTATTCTTACCACACAATGCACACAGGGCATTCACTGAAGTTGATTTTTCCAGATTAAATCCCATTTCCTTAACCTCACTCACAAGTTGACCAAATTTTTCAGGATTTGCCATCAAAACGCGAGTACCACGAGTTAGCAAAAAAGAAATGCATGGTTGAGACATGCCCGATTCTCTCAAAAGCCCAATATTTGGCACCACATGCTTGCAGTGACCTTCCAAGAAAATCCATGAGTTGAGCTTGAAAACAACACCAACATTTTTCTCAGAGAGTATACTCCTGAGGAAGTTATAAGTGGGCAAAATCCGATTTCTCAAGCTGACTGCCAAAAGTTTTGGATTAAAAGCCAGAGTTTTTAATAGGTCCACTTTTGAAATTTCAAGAGAGCTGAAAAACTCAAGCTTTGGCAAAAGGGTTTTCTCAGGATCAGTTGAAAGAAGTTTTGGATGTGACCTAATAAGCTTTGATATCTGGGTTTGAGATGCTCCATAGTTTCTCAGAAGCTCTAAAACGGAGTCTGCTCTTTCTGGTGACTGCAACTCGACCCACTTAGAAGTTAAAACCGCTCCTTCTGGGGACAATCCACAAGTGTTTATGAGGTAAGTGACTGTTAAATTGTGTTGATTTTCTGAGATTTCTGAGGTGATGTGTCTGCAGAGCAACTGACTCTGAAGAGAAAAATGTGAGGGTTTTGGATCTCCAACCAACACTCTTGTTTTGGAAGCAAATGTACAAGAAAATATTGAGTGAACCAATCTGAAGGTCTTCAAATTGCGGAGTTGAATCATGTTAGAGGTTGATGATGAACAATTTCTACGGGAATTAAAGCCTAGCTGATTTTCTGCCTTTAGAAAGTATGCAGTTCTCGGCATTCAAAAAACATCTGAACCATCCAAAAAAAATTGCCTGGTATAGGATAAACCATTGCAGCTAGGGTAAGTTTTCTTACCATTTTCACTACTGACGGTCACTGGCCCACTGCTGCTATCCATGGTGGTAGGAAATCTTCTGCCAGAAAAACCTCTTCAGTCTTCATAGCTACAAATCAAAGCAAAGAAATTACTCCAATCTGAGGCAATAAGAAAACCGAAAACAAAGGGTTGAACATCAAACTTACAAAAAGTCGAGGGGCTTTGTTTCTTTGGGACAAAGGGCGAAGAACATTTGGGTGATGATGCTTTGGTTTATAGACTCTCGACGTGGTTACTCTCAGGAACGGCCCAGAAGCAATTTGAAAGCCTCTTCCTCAATTGGGATGTATGAGTTCCCTGGAAGTTTTCGGTGTTTTCACCAAACCCATAGGTTTCAAAAATTACACAAACACCTTTTAAAGTTTCAAACTGTTTTCACGAAAGCTTATACAAATAACAAATTAATACTGTTATTTCCAACCGAAGTCCTATTTCTTCACTCACTATTATTTTTAAAATATGCTTTAATTATTAAAGGAAGGATAGCAATCTTCTCTCTAACATTTGTTTTTGGATCTTCTCCATTTTCCTCTCGACATATGTCATTTTCCTTTCCAAATTTATTCTTATTAAATGTATTGAATTTTTTTTTTTGACAAATCTTTTACCACTTTGTTAAAAAAATTCAACAAAAAGCATCAGGTTTTTTTTTTTTTTTTTCAATGGGAACGTGACGTTACTAATGTGATTTTGTTGTAAAAGAATAAACATGTGGAGCCCACTAACTATTCATTACTGTTCATTTGGCGGCTTGATAGAGTTTTCATTACTGTTCATTACTGTTCATTACTGTTCATTACTGTTCATTTGGCGGCTTTGATAGAGTTTGTCTGTCACGGGTGAACAGTGATGAATAGTGATGAATAGTGATTATTTCAGCCTATAAATAAGAAGAGAAACGGAAAGAAGAAGAGAAGAAAAAAGGAGAAAGGAAGAGAAGGAAGAAAGAGGAAAGAGAGAGCAGAGAGAAATTCTCCTAGAGAGAAAATTCAGTGAGCCACATATATTGTAAACACTAAACTTGTAGCCCTATTATTTTACATAGTGGAAAAGTTACTGCTGCTGCTCTCCGAGGACGTAGGCATAGCCGAACCTCGTTAAATGCTGTGTCTCATCTACTTTACGTGCAGCTCTGAATTATCACACATATCCCAGGTTATTTTATAACACGTTATCAGCACGAGAAGCTCTCAGGTATAATTTTTGTGCTGCACTATTATTTATAATACTAACCATTATGTTGATGTAAAGAAGAAAAGCCAACGCATCTAGCTTTCCACTAATATATATATATATATGAAAAGTTGATGGTAATATAATATACTATATTTATCTGCTTTTCTATTACTAACCATTAACAAAAATGGACCCTTGGTAATACTAAACATATTATCAGTGGGAGACCGTTACTAATACTAACAATTTAATTTATGAATTTAAATTACCGCACATTTACATTTATTTAAAAGGGTGGTGCGGGTTTATCGTCCACGCCTTTACGTTCATTTAAAAGTATGGAGCAGAATTAGTGCCCATACACGCACGTTTAATTTATGAATTTAAATTACCGCACATTTACATTTATTTAAAAGGGTGGTGCGGGTTTATCGTCCACGCCTTTACTTTTATTTAAAGTGTGGTGCGGGTTTTATCGTCCATACCAGTAATTTATTTACCAGCAATTTATTTTATGGACTAAATGTGCTGTATGATGAGTTTTTACAGTATGCAGATCAGGACCAGCAATTCCTTGATCCTCATCATACAATTACATCAGGACTTGAAGATCCTTGATGATGATATTGATATGAGAGCTGGCAGTCTCTCCGGTACTATACTTGTAAACATGTGATTGGACTTAAAGGTCCTTGATCCCTGACATGTGAATAAGGACCTGGGGTTCCTTAATGATGTAATAGTACCGTATTGGTTCATAGTGCCGTACACATGGATGATAACTGTACTGGCAGATGTACTGTACACATGAATAGATATGTATTCATGACTTGATGAACAGTACTATTCACATGAATAGTGACGTATGCATAAATATGAGCCATGGATGATAACTGTACTGGCAGATGTACTGTACACATGAATAGATATGTATTCATGACTTGATGAACAGTACTATTCACATGAATAGTGACGTATGCATAAATATGAGCCATGGATGATAACTGTACTGGCAGATGTACTGTACACATGAATAGATATGTATTCATGACTTGATGAACAGTACTATTCATATGAATAGTGACGTATGCATAAATATGAACCATTTTGGGTAAACCGTCACTATATACAAAAGGGAACCTGCAGTTTCATGGTACCGTACACATTGATGATAACTGTACTGGCAGATGAATAGATACGTATTCATGACTTGATGAATAGTACTATTCACATGAATAGTGACGTATGCATAAATATGAACCATTTTGGGTAAACCGTCACTATATACAAAAGGGAACCTGCAGTTCCTTAAACTCATGGATGAGAAATTAAATGAGATGCCAGAAGTTCCTCAAAATATGGACAATTATGTAAGGGCTTGAAGTCCCGGAATATGTACAGAAAATTGTAAAAATGTCCATACCATGAGAATATGTGGCTTTGGCCTGAAGTTCAAAATTTAAGAGTATTGAGAACCTGAAGTTCCAACAATTAAATGGACAACCCTTGAGGTATTATTGCAAATTGTGGTACACCACATATTTCTTTGGCATAAGAAGATGATGAATTTAATAAAGTTCGATTCTATTATAATCGACACCTCAAGGAAGAAATATATTTTGTGAATTCCGGTTGTTAAGAATACACCGCGAAATGGATAATATCAATATAAACCTCAAATAATGAATTGAGGCTCCCCACATATTTTATTATACCTGGGCCGGAAGCCCATGGATCCAAATATATGAGAGATCCTGAACTTGAAGTTGGGGGTATATAGTAGTTAATGCTCTTCACTACTATATTGCGATATTATCGTGGCTTTTACTCAATTCATATTTCATGTCCATTTGAAAAGGGCAAATAAATTCTGAGTTTGTGCCCAGGCCAAAAGTTCCGGGCTACCATGCAATTTGGGAGAGACAATGTGGTTATTTGAACCTATAAGGCACAAGGTTCCAAACCGTCATTTTGAAAAGACGTAAAAACCACAGGTGCAAGTTTAAGAATGTGCGCAATTATTATTACAGAAACATACAACAGATAGATTTTTTCCACCTGCAATGAAGGTGCAGGCCCTGTAAAATCTATAAAATTACATTATGTTCTGGAAGCCTCTGAAGGAAGAGGACGGCGCCTCTTAAGCTTAGCCATGAGCTTCTCGTGGTCTCCCAAAATTCTTTCATTGGAGACCTGCAACATGTCTAGCCTTCTCAGTGTATCAACTGAGTACGAACTCACCAGTTTCAACAAGGAATTATTCTCTCCTTTAAGTTTCTCAACCTCCTGTTGAGACTCATGAAGCATTCTTTGGAGAGACGAATTTTCAGTTGTCAGCTTCTCAACCTCGTTTGCTCTAACACGCAAACGATCAGCCATGTTAGAAACAGAAACAGCACTCTGAATGCTAAAAGCCATTGAGTCATCCATAGCCTCTTCCTCAGACCTCCCTGTTAACAGCATTTCATCCATTGGAGTAATGAAATTCCTAGCTACTATGACAGCAGTAGCATCATTCATCATCACAGAATCATTAACTGTGAGATGACGATTTTGGGATACAAAGGATGGACGCCAAACTTTGGCGTCACTGTTTGCTGTTGGAGCATCATTTAAATTGAAATAATTTGGGCAGGAAGAAGAGGAAGCCATTTTTGAGAAGGTTTCGAAGAAAGTCTTAGGAAAACTAAAGTTTCAGAAAATGAAGAAATTTGAGTTGAAACGCAGTTGCTCCAATCAAGTTTTACAAAGGCCATATCTATAGGAGGAAATATGGCTACTGTTTTTCAGGACCCCAATATCTTATCGAATCCCCATATTATCTTTTTCTTTCCTAGAGTCCAAAACTTCACGTGGCCTCTAATAATGCATGTCGGCACTTTCGGCGTTTTCAAGCATTATTTTCAAAGCCGATCTTGCTTTACGGATTTCACTGAGCTACTTTTTCAAAAGCATCCCGAGAATCTCGCACTTTTTCAACAGCATCCCGAGAATCTCGCAATTTTCCTATGGTTAATTTGAAATTCACCGGTTCTACCTATTCATTGTATTTGTGTATAAATGTGTTACTAACGAAATTTTCTTTGCAGAAGACATCCAGTTTACTCCATACCTAGTGCTGCGATATCTACTTGTTTTTCTTATCAGTAAGCACTTAATATGCCTGAGAAGCAAGACTATCTCTGATCATCCATTCAGGAAGCAAGACTATCCTTGATCATGTTTCTGCAAGATCAGGGAATTGTAAAGGCGGCCTTATGCTCTAATCTCCTGAGGTCCTTCTAGACTAGGAGATATGAGAGCTTATTGTCTACTCCCACCAGCTTCCTTCCCTGATTGCTTACCTTCTCTTGCAATCAATATCACATTATTTTTGCATTTTTTCTCTTTTTATAACTCTCTGTTCATAAGAGATTTTATTTCTTTAGAATGAACATCTGAAGAATGAATCCATGAAGTAATCCTAACTATGAGGGTTATTTGTTTTGACAGAGGCAAAAGAGTTGTGATTTTTGCTCTTGCAGGATATAACTAGATCATCAAGCGCTACATTATATTTACTGGGCTGATATGAGCTTGAATGATACTTGAGAAAAGTTTCTCCCACCTAAGGATGTAAGCAATACTTGTGTTATTTTATGCTTATATACCTATTTGATATTTTATCTTGAAAGGTAACCAAATGGGGAGATAAGTCCGTTCCAAAAGAATGACTTGTATGTATCCATGAATTATTAATGCAAATTTTACAGATTGCAAGTTGGATACATTGATAATACACTGCACAGATTAAAAGTCCCATAAGAACATAACATGGGTATAGCAGTGATCAATATGATGCACGCCTGTTGCGTAGCAAATGATGTGGATTGAAGTCCCAAATGGACAATCCTTTGACATGTCAATATTGATATTATGCACGCCTAATGCGTAGCAAATTATATGGGTTAAAGTCCCAGAAATTAATTGACATGTATGTATTAATCTGTGGCATGCCTGCAGCATGACAGATATATGGGTTCTCAATGTTCCAACTCCCTAAGTAGAGATTATCCACGCCCTACTACTAAATAACGCTCCAATGGAGGTTATAATCCACATTCTCACATAATAAAAGCCCCATGAAGTGGCTTGGGTACCCAAAGGCAAATAAATGCTTATAATTCATGCATGCGCATGCACATGAGAATGGTGGGATCATGAATTGATGAATGACAATTTTTGGTTTTGGAGTAGCTACTCAAATCATCAATGGGCTGTGTTGATTGGAACCACGTTCAATTATTAAATGTCGACAATATCATTGGCCAAAATGGAATGAGGCAATTCCATTATAGATGAGAATGAACGTGAAAGAACAAACCCACAGTACGAACCCTAAAAGATGTTAATATTAAAAGTTATACTTGGGTGTTCGGAATAAAAAGGGAATATACCTACTTTGTATGACACAATGTTTTTGACATAAACAAGGGATGTTGGGTTTTCTCCATATTTATAGATTCAATTGTGCCCCTTTATTGCACATTTAAGGAGACCAACATGTTATCTTTAAGGGTTATTAAATGCACAGAGCATATCACCTGAAGTGATTCCCTAAAGATGTATAAATAGCTGGGTTAAAGCTATATAATGTGTCATAGAGTTTAATCCCTTTAAACAAAATCCTTGAAAGGATTGAAATTGCATGAAGCAAGTCTGTAGACATGTGCCTGACGCACGAAATCTGTACTCAATATTAATGTACATAAATTGCCTCAGTGAGTATATTGATTATAATGTGTTTGCAACACATTAAAGCTTCTTAAGAATTCCAGAAATATTTGTCTCGACTTAAAGATCGAGCATTATGCCAACGAGATACTTGCTTATACTAAGAAAGTATTGAAGCATTTTTATGAGGATTATCCGTTGGGCACTTTAAGGATTTTCCGGAAGTATGTTGGACCGGACATCATATTTTCCAGATAAGGCTCAACTCCATCACCATCATTTTGGGATGATGTGAGGTATATTTGATGCTATTTCCGCATAACACCATGTATGGGCATATTCTTTCAAGTGAACTTATAAATAGCCCAAGCGTTATTAGATATGCGTACTCTGAAAATTTCTATGATTTACATAGAGATAGCTCACTGGAAATATATTTACTATATGAATTGTTGGTGGCTACATCATCCACTCACTCCGAAAGATTCTCAATCCAAAAGATAGTCATGATTCACTGGAAATATATTTACTATATGAATTGTTGGTGGCTACATCATCCACTCACTCCGAAAGATTCTCAATCCAAAAGATAGTCATGAAGACATCAGGGGGAGATATTAATCAGGGGGAGCATCCAGAAGTATGCTATACAGATTGTTGTACTCTTCTTTCCATCAGTTCTCTACCTTACTAGGTTTTCTCCAAGCAAGTCTTTAATGATACAACCGACATATCATTAGTGGTCTCCAAGGGGGAGTGTTGTAAAAGAATAAACATGTGGAGCCCACTAACTATTCATTACTGTTCATTACTGTTCATTTGGCGGCTTGATAGAGTTTTCATTACTGTTCATTACTGTTCATTACTGTTCATTTGGCGGCTTTGATAGAGTTTGTCTGTCACGGGTGAACAGTGATGAATAGTGATGAATAGTGATTATTTCAGCCTATAAATAAGAAGAGAAACGGAAAGAAGAAGAGAAGAAAAAAGGAGAAAGGAAGAGAAGGAAGAAAGAGGAAAGAGAGAGCAGAGAGAAATTCTCCTAGAGAGAAAATTCAGTGAGCCACATATATTGTAAACACTAAACTTGTAGCCCTATTATTTTACATAGTGGAAAAGTTACTGCTGCTGCTCTCCGAGGACGTAGGCATAGCCGAACCTCGTTAAATGCTGTGTCTCATCTACTTTACGTGCAGCTCTGAATTATCACACATATCCCAGGTTATTTTATAACAGATTTAGATATTAATTAGGCTAACCAGCCCCATCTATATCACTTAGAAGAGTGGGTACAAACTGAACCGAATCGGATATGTTAATTTCATTTATTTATATCCGAATATATTAGTTAGCCTAATTAATATCTAAATCACATTAGTAACGTCAATTAATCGTCAACTCTAATCAGACATGATTGGATCCAAAGTTCCTCAAATCAAATTGGATCCTAAATTCCTAATAATAACTTAGATCTATTCATATATGTTCTCTCTCTCTCTCTCTCTCTCTCTCTCTCTCTCTCTCTCTCTAAAGCCTTAGCTCCTTGCTGCCCCTCCTCCCTACCCCTTCTCCCATCGTTGCTGCCTCAAACCAACGAAAATTGAACCAAACCGATCAGACACATTTTGTTTCTATTTTCGCCATAACTTTCAACGGACACGAATCATTAAAGTGGCTGCGATGCAGTTGGCAATTTAGGGCTGTCAACCTCTACTAGAGGAGGTGCCTAAGAAAGAAACACATCTTGTTTAGGAATGTTAGGATTGTCATTCATTTGTTTGCACCGGCATGTTCATCCAACCTTGTACCTGCTGGCCTTTCAATGGAGATCATGATATGTAGCTTGATTTAGGCTATGACACACAAAGAATCACATCTCAAAACAATATAAAAACTGAAAAAGAAAAATACACAAGAGCCCATCTAATTGTAAAGGCAAGATAAACTAGAGCTTGTCCGTTCATTTCCTGTACATTCTCTTTCAATGTTGAAATCCCAGAGACACCTCACCTGGGAAGAACAAATTTTTATACAAAATGAATCACATCCACTGTAGGTCCACACCTTTTGGTTTTCTTTTTCATTTACAATTCCAAAAGGCTTGAGTAACTCTGTTCACAACTTTAATCTCTAACCAGAACACATCATATATCTGTGACTATAAATTAAAAGAGGTTATGACACTGGGGAATAAATGCAATAACAGATATGCCAAAGCATACTCCCCTGGCAGCCACTACTCAAACTCAATGACAATGTCAATGACCAAACTGATGCTTTCTTTTAGTAAGCATTGCCATTTCCGCTAAAGACCAACTATACAGGGATGACTGCCAGCTTCAAGTTAAAACTCGGGTCAAATTATACCGTCATGTGTCTTCTACAAAAACTCTGAAGATGAAAGCACGAAAGCGTCTTGAGTATTGCTTCGGATCAACAGCAGAGATTGAAGTTGGGTCATATTGGAATGATTTGTATGCATGCTCAAGCTTTTTGCTGATATCATAGTCCTGTAGTATGTCAATTATACCGAAGAACAGAATGACATCATATAATTCTCCTGTTGGGTCTCCAACCAACTGAGCCTCACAATCACTTCTTCTCACTGTCCTTTCAGCCCATGCAGGCATATTAATACCTAATCTAATCGAAGACCACCTGAAAGAATGCAATGAAATCATATGAATCAGGTATAATTACTACTAGGGAGTTCTTCAAAAGATGAAAGTTAGCAGAGTGTTAATGGAGCACAGTGTTAATGGATTCATTCCTACCGGTTTGAGTCAGAAATAAGCCTATCCATGTCGACTTTAGAAAGGCGAGGGGCCCCTTCATTGTCAGGGTCGGCATTTCCTGCAAGATCAGAACATAAATCATGTGTCAGAAAGGGTTTGCTTTGAATTTATGAGCTGGCCAAGTAATTGAAGAAATGAGCTAGAAATAACCAGTAGGAGTGCGAACTCCAGAGGTTCGGTCTGGTGTGGGGGGTTCCCTGCATGAGGCTTCTTGGAAGTGAAGGCCAACCAGCAGACTGTAGTCCATTATTCTTTCGTGTTCAAGAAAGTCGCAATCTCTGTCCACTTGCCTGCATCAAGGTATACTTTTAACTTAAAAAGAGAAACTAGACTAAATTATTACTGCAAAATCCTCCATATCTAACTTCTAATGTACCAAACATTCTCACATATGGACATAGCATTCAAAGTGTACGAATCTAATGCAAACTCAAACCTTATGGAAATTGTTATCATTTTATTTATTCAGACATTATGCTTTTTTTTATATAGATATGCTTAATGCACAACAAGATACAAAGCCTAAGCTTAATAACTAAATCAGCTTTGCTAAATTGAGTTTCTAAGCTCAACGGACTGCATAGGTACACGTGCATACATGGAGTGATAATGTTAGGAGACAAAGAAAAAAGAGAGAGAATTAAACCGTGAATGGTTAGCATAAGTTCTGACTATGACCTGAATGTGTGCTCAAAAGTGCTTAGCATCTTACACTCATCCTCAATCAACCACTCCTTTTTCCTAAAGTCAGGCATTAGTTACTTTCGAGGTTTGACAAATAACCAAAACTGCAAAAATTCTGAAGAACGAGCTTTAGCAGCTAGTTTAAGGCCAAGGAACTCTTTGGAAAGTATAATCTGACTGAGGAACTATTTTTTTCTCATCAGGTTCCTACCATTGAAAATATTCATTATGAGAGAAATGATATTGAGGTTGCATAATATGCATCAACCTTATGAGTTATGATGGTGACTCTAGCTATTCCTACGCAGTTTTAACACTATAATGAAGGAAAGGGAACGTTCATATATTTTTTATTCCTCTTCCTAACCAAAAAAAGTTTATACAGTAGACCAAAACAATCATAGAGAAGAGACTTAGAACACAAGTTCCCAACCAGCAAAAGAAAGAGAGTGAGAGAGAGAGACGGACAGATGATAGACAGAGGAAAAGTAAAACTATACCTGCAGAACTCTTGAAACCAAACCTTCTGCAACCTAAATATATAATTAAGATCAAGGTCTTTAAGAGTCGTTGTTGCATCAATTTCGGACTCAGGTTTATCCGTTGTACGGCCAAGGGAAGAGCCTTTTAAATCAAACCGCCTATGAATGCCATACTCGGAGCAAAATAGATTCCCCATAATGACAAATCGCACCTGGAATTTCATAAAGTTCATAATCAGAAGTTGATAACTCAATAAAGGTTAAATACCAAAGAACATTACCTTCTTTTGGGCAGTCCCTGTTAATTTTACACAGTGAAGACCGTAAAATTTGGTGACCAGAGTATTCTCAAAGGATCGAACATGATTATAGTAAGCTGGAAGCATTCTCAGAAGCACCTGTAACAGTGTTGGCTAGTGGAGATCAGCACATTATATGGTGTGGAAACTTAAAGGATGAAATCAGAATTCACTCGGGTATTAATTGGGAAGGATGTCATGATTAAATAGTAGTGGCAGCAACATAATTCACTGCTAACTTTGGAATTGCAGAATGCCAGACATGAATTTCAGAAGTAGAAAGCAGTACAAAGAACAGACTCTTATTTGTTATGGATTAATTCAAGAATCACAACATTCGTCAGCTAAATTTGATAATTTTAAATCTTAATTGAAGGGACAGAATATGGTTATAACTGCAAGTTTTGGCACAAATAGTCAATATAAATCTAGGGGGCGGGGTTGGTGGGGGCAAAGCAGGAAGTGGGGGGAAAGGGGAAAAGGGAAGAGACAAAACTTACTTTTACTTCCGCCTTCTTCATGGTCTTTATCATGTACCGGTCATCATTGGTTAAGTAAAAGAAGCTTCCGCTCTTTCCAGGGGATGAGAGCTCTCGAAGGGCGTCATTTCCACATATTGATATCATGTAATCTGCTGGATCTACCTTAAACAATTTCCTGAGAGTCCTGAGGGGTAAATAGGACAAATCAGTAACCCATGTATGCTTCAATCAGAACCAACCGAGATTTTGAATGTAAAGAAACGATATGCTAGTAGTCTGCTTGTATGATAAAACATGTCACTGTTTAGCAGCCCTGATTTTGACAAAGTCATATATCTGTAAGAAACTATGAGTTAATTACGAAACTCTTCGTGTCACAGAGATGGTAGTTTCAGAATTGTATTATACAAAATCCAACAACTACTTTACCACACTACTAACTTACTTAGATAGAGAAAGATGATCCATTAAAAAAGAAACATTTGCAGGTCTTTACCTGAAAACCACAGGACAGTAATCCTTCCATTTGAAGTCACATGACTGGTGGGGTGGAGTATACTTGGATCCTTCTGGGGGAAATTTTGTCCATACTTTTTCCCTTGGATCAAATGCTGAAGTCTTCAGGTCAAGAGATGTAGTTGGAGCAGGCCTTCCAACAGAATGTCTGTGCTATGGCACAAGAAACCAATTACATGCAATGAAGAGTTATCTCATGAATATAAACTTTTAAATTTCATATTCTTAGTGGAAACCTTTTCATTTCACGAAAGGAAAGAAGTTGAAATTGTCAATTTTGCCATACCAGAAACTCATATACTAAAAATACAAAATAGTTAAAAACGGTAGATGTTGAGTTGTAAAAAATTAATAATTAAATCCTCCCAGGATCATATTTGCTTGGTAGAGTAGCAGGTTTCCACCGATAGAACCATGCCACCCTAGCAGAAGCAAGGATGATTGCCTCCAGGGTTACCCCTGGGGATCGCTTCCAAGACCATATAAATGTTTTCCATTTTCCTTAATTGTAAAAAGGAGTGGTAAGTCTAACATAATCTAATGTTGGTCTCGCCTTCTTTTCTGCCATTTTGGTCTCACAAACTTGTAAATTGACCTAATGATTTAAGCAGTTGGTGAAAGAAACTATGTAGTTTGTAATTTCTCATATTCAGAGAAATTTCAAAGGCTTTTCTCAGATTTCTCTTTGACTAAGAGAGCTCTAAGAAGCCTTTAGAACATTAAAATGATGTACATAGCATGAAAATCTAAAACATGAACCTGAACGGAGGAGATCATCATAAGCTAAGCTGGGAGGCCTTAAAAGAGATGAATAAGAATTAAGGATGAGTTAAGGGGTACCGAGCAACTAAAAGCTTAGATTTAAGCTTTGTTGTACAATAAGGACTGATACAAAACAACCAAAAGATCCGAAAACACATTTGACGCAACTGTTTTTGAAGGAAATATTCCCTCCCATTCTTTCATGGTACATTTCCAAGGCTTCTCGTTTAACTCTTTTTATCTCAAAGATTTACTTGCAGATCAAAAGATTAGAATCAAAAGCATAGGAAGAACAAAAAGTGTACCAAGAAAGGCAAAAAAAGCCATGATAAAACAGAACAGGGGGAGAATGAAGAGCAGAAAACAACCAACAAATCATGAATACCTGATCCCCAACTGCAGATTAAGCATAAGTTCATAGTTCTTATGCCCTTTGGATATTGTTATCCCCTGTTTCTTCATTGGCTGAACTTTAAAGTGCTGTTGTCTATTCCCCTTGGCAACCGAACCTTCGAACTCAAGATTCCCAAATGCTCCACTACCATCTCTTGAACTCCGATCAATTCCATCAAACATGTTATCTCCATTGGATCCCCTACTATAATTACTCACCCTCGCATCCGTAGGTCTCCTAGGCCTCGCATTCCCTTCGTTTCCATTCTTATAAATAACCTGCTTGTTCGGGAACTCCCCTTCCATTCCAGGCCAATTCAGCATCTTCTGTGAAGGGAAAGTCGAAATAGTTTCAACCGAACATATCTTACAATCATTCAAGTCCACTGCAAACACCTCCTGAGGATCCCAATCCACATTACCACCAGAGGACCCTGCTGGGTAATAAGTCCCGTTCTGCTCTTTTGAGTCCTTACTCCAAACCCCCACATAAAAACTCCCATCAGCCCACCGAAATGTGCCATTTCCTTTAGGTAAACCTTCTTCCCAAGACCCATCATACCTATTCCCATTGCTCCAAATCATAGTTCCATTCCCATGAATCATTCCATGCCTCAATTGACCAATATAATGGTTCCCATTTTTCCATTGATACCGCCCTTGACCGTCCTGCAGTCCGCGGCGCCATTCACCCTCATAGTAATCCCCATTGACAAAGCTCTTAGTCCCTTGACCATATCTCACATTCATAACCCATGAACCTCTGTAGGTGTCTCCTGCAGCACCTGTATAAGTCCCTTTACCATCCATATAGCCATTCTTGAATTCACCTTCATAAGTGGCACCAGAAGGCCAACTAAACTTTCCTTTCCCTGCTGTCTTGCCCTTCTGCCATTCACCAACATACATACACCCATCTGTCCACAAGTACTTGCCTTGGCCATGCGCATAGTTATCAACCCACTGGCCTGTATAGAAGTCACCATTGGAGAGGACCTTCTCAGCATGGCCGATTTCACCAGGCTCATCATCTGCAGGGGCTACAGACATTGTTGTGAATAAAGGGTTGGCCCTTTTCTTTCCACCAGTATGTGTTTTGCGCACAGTTGCTTTGCAGGCCTTCAAAATGAATCTGAACTCTTTGCTCATTATCTCTCTAAAACCAGCCTCTGGTTAGCTACCTCTATCTCTTCACCTTCCTCACATTCCTCTTGGCTCATTAATCCCAGATCAAAACCCCTCTATCCCCCTCTCTTTTGCTCTCTTTATCTCTTTTACAGACAATGTACGTGCTTCAAAAGCATAGCAAAGTAACCATTCCTGGATGGAACAAACCCAGAAGAGAGAAGAACGTGGAGGGAATCGATACAAAACAAAAAACAAAATTTCAAATCTGGGTTTTGTTTTTTGTGGGTTTTTCTGGTTTTGTGATGTGGGTATTTCAGATTTCGAAATTTTTTTTTTTTTTTTAAAACCCAGAAAAAATTCGAACTATTTGATTGATGGGGAAAGCAAAAAGGTTCGATTGGTACCAATGACTGGCTTTTTCTCTGTTTCTGGTGTTTTTTTCCTTCTTTTCCTTTTTTCTCCTTTTTTTTCTTTTCCTGCTCCGTTGGGTCTGAACAAAGGATTCAACACATTGGTTTTTGATTCCGGTTTTGGCTCCGAGAACCGCTAGCAGACCAAACAGTTGGAGGGGAGAAAAGAATGATGGTGGTGAAATGTCTGCCATTTTTAGTGTCTCAATCAGACTAAACCCCAAATACCACTACTAATTTTAGTTTTGGTTTTAATTTTTAAATCATTACCATTTTGTTTTTTGTTTTTCGTTTCTTTTTTGCCTCAACACCATTTTCAGTACAGCTGCTTTTGCAATGGTGTCCTTTCCTTTTCATATAATTCTTAACTACTCACAATTTCAGAAACTAACCTCTTATGCTCTACCCAACATGATTACATCATACCTTTAGGACCAAAAAGGTGAATTATTATTTCTAACCGCAACCTGACCTTACAATTTACCATCATTACTTTACTAAAATTCAGACCAAAAATAGTTGGTTAAGATCTTGATGGCTAAAACAACATGTAATTAAGTGGTTAAAGGTATTATCCTTATACCCTTGGTTTTGTGTCGATTCACACTAAAGGTGAATTATTTATACCACAAAATTGACCTTACAATTTACCGTTGTTAGTTTAATAAGATTCAGACCAAAAATAGTTTATTAAGATCAAATATTTTATAGCTTAAGTAGTTGAAAGTATTTACCTCTCTTATCTATTATTAACTAGAGTTTATCTTTTTGTTTCTCAAAGACAAACGAGAGAAAAAAAAAAAAACTAATGTCATATTTGGTGACTAATATTGGATTGGATTGGAGATTGGACTGGACACTCACTATATTTAAAGCATATTTAAGGAAGAAATGATTTTTTTTTTAATTTAACCAAGTTGAAGGTAAAAGATGGATTACTTACGAAGAAAATTTATCCCATATAATCCCCACAAAATGATGGGATAACAATACCTTATAACTAATCCTTCCTAATTCCCCCAACATAGAAAGTCATTCAACCCTGCCTTCATTTCCAATCCAATCCAATACTAGTCACCAAATTTCCTATCTAATAACCATTATTGGATTGAATCTTAAGGCCGCTAATAGATAGCAATCATTGGTACCTAATTTTGCAACTGCATGTAGTTCGTTGTCATTGAAAAATAAGGCAACAAAATTTATAATCAAATGACAGAAAACACAAATTATTGAATAAATGGAACATTGATGTCTCTAAATAAAGTTGGAAGAGAATATATGTTAAATGGAGTGTATATTATTTACTTATGAAAGAAAAACAGAAGTGTTACTTAATTTTAGCTACTGAAGTTTTTGGCTTGAAATTTAGGTTTGCTCCAAGTATAAATACATGCTAAACCCTGAACCCTGAGCCCCTTAGCTTGTTCAGGATCTCCTTATTCAAGATTGTATCCCCACTTAACTTTCTATCCAAATAATCATCCTTTCTCAAAAGAAAAAAAGAAAAAAAAAGAAGAAAAAAAAGACTAGTTTGTCTTCTTTTTTTCAACTATATTCAAAATTAGGGATTAAGATTTTGTAAACTAGGTTAAGAAAAATTGAAAATAAAAATATTCTCGGCCATTCATTTCATCTAACCATCTTTTGTGTTTATATGTTTTAAATTTGCACAAGAACTGGAAAAAAAAATTCAATAAAACAAACAGTTATGCACACCTTATTAATTGAGTCCTTTTAAGTTTTTCTAACGGAGTATATAATAATTTTAGCATTTAATTTCACGATGCATAAGTGAAATGCATTTGGTAGATAAAATGAAAATATTTTTGCTCACCACTTTAACGCAAGGTGTATCCTCACCAACCTTCTTAATACTTGACATGTGTCTATATATATAACTATAGTTAACTTTTTACTTTGATTTATGTAACTATTATTATACTTATGAACACGTGTCAAGTGTTGAAAAAAGTGATGAGCATAAACTTTGGGTTAAAGTTATGAGCAAAAATGCTTCATATTATAAAATAAACAACAAAACACAAAATAAGGGATACCAAATACAAAATATAAGATAAAGAAGGGCAAAAATGAAAACGAATGTTGTGGTTTTTTGTTGTTGTTGTTGATAGAAATAAAACTAATAGGCTAACAGCTATGAAATGAAAATGAATTAACAAGCAGGAGATGAGTCTTAGAAAGAGTCTTAACGGGCATTGAATTAATTAACTGCGCAACGCGTCTCAGGGTCCCAATCGTGCAGCCTGCTTTCTGATACAGACTTGAGAAGAGAAAGAGGAGGTCAAAGCCTCACACCCTAAATCCATGGAACCCACAAAAAAAGTTTTTGCCTGCTGGATTTAAAGATGACACTTGTCCTTTTTCAGACAAGTCACCACTGATTAGTGCATGATGATGATGATGGGTCACACAACAAAAGCACAACCGAATCTCAAATCTCTATTCTATTATTCTATTGTAAAGAACATTCGATGTGCATGCTTATCTTCAATTTCCATTCGATTCTAGTCCTTTCCCCTATAAAATATTAATTAAGTATAGTTATACATAGATATAATGAACTAATTTGCACGTTAAATAGTAGTTTATGGATATGCACCATATGTTATGTTTGTCTCGATTCTAGCTAATTCAAGTCTTGTATATCATAAGCTAAAAGTCATCTTATTTGGTTTTCATTTGAACACAAATGGTTTAATTCAAGTCTCGGTTTTCATATGCGGGTAAGGTCAGTTAATTAAAGCAGTTTGCTCGCTTGAATGCACCGAGTGTGGTTTCCCTTCATGTTCATTAGGGTAGTTTAGAATAAGTTGACTAGAATAGATGTGTTTCTCACTTTGTACTCGAGTTCGAATCTCCCTCTCTGTAATTTAAATTAAATTAAAATAGAATATCGTTTGTATAAAAAAAAACAAAAAAAAAACCTATACTTGAAGGTCAATTACTGTCATGGGAAATAGGAAATTCATATTTAAAAAATTCCATACGTTTTGGATGGGGAATATCAATGTTATGCCATGTGAAAAGTTGAGATTGTTGTGCAAATATAAAACATGAAGGCTAGAAGAGGGTTGACAAAAGATGAGAACACAACTTCAATTCTGTAGCCCTTCATCAACACTAATAACAATGTATTCTAAAAATAATAAGTAAATAGCAAATGAGGCCAAGTCAAGACATCGCATCTTGTCCCATTGTATTTGAACTTGACCCCTCTTTCTATAAATTAGACTAATTTAGAATGCGACCTTGTCAAATAATAATAATAACAAGTCAAAAATACTACAAAATTACTATTATGTGTGGGTGTAATATAATTAGGTGTCAACTTTATCATCCCCATCAACTCCTACAATTCAAGGGACACCCCTCAATAAATTCTAAACTGGCCTAATTCTAGGTCAAATGGTCTATGCTACTCGGTCACTCATTTGGAAATTGGAGCTTGGAGCTTGGAAAGGGTTTGGGACTTTTGGGGTTGGGGTGGGTGTTCAATAGCTTTGGGATTGGGGGACATAATTGCTACAACATGCACAATTAGTATAATGAATTGATGATGATGACAGGGATCACACACACACAGCCCATGACAGCACCAAAATTAAGTTGCTTATTGGCTTGATGTTTACCATGTTTATAGAGTGGTCTCCCTCTGGGGTGGTTGCAGTCACATTCAAACTAGACTTTGTCTGCGACTCTGTGCATGGTTGATTGGGACACATCTAAGAAAAGAGAATATACATAGAACAAGAATTTAAGCTAGGTCATGGACCATGCCTCATTCAGTTTTTCTGTCTACCCTTAACAAGGCAAGCCACCATTTATTTCAAGTTGTAATAATATTTGGAAGAGAAAGTAGTGATCCTTATGCTTTAGTCCAACTTCCAGTTGACATCTCCTTCTTTTTGATCTAACAACTGCAATTTCATATTCTTTTTCTGAACTATTGTATGCTATCATCATCATCATCATCATCTTATTCAATTTTCTTGCCCTCTTTTTTCATGTCCTTGTTGAAATCTTGATCTTTCAATTTTAAATACTAAGGATATTTTGAAGGGTTTAGAGTTTCATATTTTATAAGAGAACATTAAGCCTAGATATATATTTTTTTGTATGGCTAAAGTTAAGATGAAGGATGACGGTTTTTTCACACACACATTACCAATATATCATGAAAGTTCGAACTTGACATCACTCATTTATAAATTATATAAAAATTCTTTTTTATTAAACTAGATCCGTATACGCATTTAAAACCTAAAGATAGGTGTGTATATATAAAAAGAGAAATGATAAAGGAGGCCGCACCGCTTGTCATCGTGCTAAGCACATCAGTGCTCGTAGGTATTTATCCCTATTAAAGCTAGCCATGATGCTTGTGCTATAAAGTCCAAAAATGCCATAGTTTTGGACATAAAAAAACTATTATTTATCAAATGACAAGGCGGCTATAAGAAAAGATGGGATGTTATTTTTCAAGCCAAGCCAAAGGAATCATCATCTTTATAATTAATTTTGAAATTAAGTAGCTTATAAGTAAGATAGTTGGTAGCCACGACATATAGGAATTGATCCAAGGACATAATTTCATATTGAGAAAGAGAAATATGTGACCTTAAATATTATTCAATACATTGCGTTTATTGTGTCTATAGACAATCCAAACTTTTCCATCAGTTACCGATGCACTTCAAGTCTTTTGTTTGTGTTTTTCTATTTTTAATATTGTTGGTATTAAAAAAAATTATAAATTGAGTTTACTTTAAAAAATAATTAATAGAGGAAAAACATGATTAATTTGAATATATAGGAGCCAAATTTCCTCAAATTTGCTCGAAAAATTTAAGTGAAAATAGCAAATGGCATTGTCATCAAGAAAAGTAGTAGTAATTAGAATACTTGCAATTTGAAGAGTG
This sequence comes from Prunus persica, assembly GCF_000346465.2. Lineage (NCBI taxonomy): Eukaryota > Viridiplantae > Streptophyta > Magnoliopsida > Rosales > Rosaceae > Prunus > Prunus persica. Next base: position 4,030,590 of record NC_034010.1, read on the forward strand.
GTGCTATTATATTATAGCATTAAAATAAAAATACTATATGTGTGCACATCCCGTCGGATTCTCACAAGAATGTATGTGGAACAATCTACTGTTTATGACAAGATTGCATATCTTATGCGTAAGAGTGGCTCCAGCGAAGGAGCCCAGCCCGAGGCAAGGGCAGAAAAAAAAAAAAATTTCGCTCCAGCGTGCAGCCCAGGCCCGGGTTTGGTGTGGGACCCACCAACTCGGGCCAGCCCGAAGGCCAAACCAGCCCCAGGTCCAAAACGCGGGTGCTGACGTCAGCGCTGGCGTCACGCTGACGTCAGCTAGGGCTGTCAAAAAATTTTTACCGTTGGCGCGTGCAATGCACGCGCCAACGGTAAAAAAATTTTGAATCAGCGCGCGCTGACGTCAGCGCTGACGCCAGCGCCAACGGTAGGCTGCCACGTGTCGCGCTCAGTGCCTTCCGATCTGCTTCTCCTTTCTAATCCAACGGCTGAGGCTTTTTTGGGTGAAAAAAATATGAAAAAAAATTCTAAAAAATTCTAAAAAATTCTGGTATTTTTTTCTATAAATACCTATCAATACCCTTCACTTTCAACACCAATACTCTTACATTTCATTATACTTCTACTAATATTCACTCTTTTTACACAACATTTTCCTCTTTTTCATCTAGCATTTTGATTTCATATTTTTATGGCTTCTTCTATCGAAACCGGAGGGGCTTGGAGCACAATGGAAGATGTTTCTTTGTGTGAGGCTTGGCTCCAAATTTGTCATTGTCCCGTGTCCGGCAATGAAATGAAATTTTTTCATATGTGGAAAAAAATTCATGCCGAATTTTGTGAAAAAATTCCGGGGTCTACTCGTACGGAGATGGCATTATCCAGTAGGTGGAAAATTCTCAATAAAGAGTTGGGAAAATGGAGAAATGCCCTAGCAAAAGCGATGGACAACTATAGAAGTGGGCAAAATCGTACTAACGAGGTAAGTATTTTATAATTTTTGTGTTATTAAGTTTAATCTCCTAATATATATATTTTGTTAATATTGCTTACATTTTCAATATGTTGTATATATTTTGTTAATATTGCTTGCATTTTCAATATTTTGTTAATATTGCTTGCATTTTCAATATGTTGTATATATTTTGTTAATATTGCTTGCATTTTCAATATTTTGTTAATATTTCTTGCATTTTCAATATGTTGTATATATTTTGTTAATATTGCTTGCATTTTCAATATTTTGTTAATATTGCTTGCATTTTCAATATGTTGTTAATATTTCTTGCATTTTCAATATTTTGTTAATATTGCTTGTATTTTTAATATGTTGTTAATATTTCTTGCATATCCAATATATTTTAAATATTTATTGCATTTCCATTTTTTTGTTCAATAGATGATTCAAGCACAAATGTGGTTCGGTGCAACCGGGGGTGGCAAAAAAAGTTTCACCCATCATGAATGTTGGGAGGTGGTGAAATTTTGCAAACGCTTCGTAATTATTCCAACGGGTCCGGAGGTTGTGTTAAACGAGACGCCACTCCGTGATTCAATGACATCGGATTCACCTCTTGATTCTCCTATGAGTCAAGACTCACCCATCGAAAAGGAGCCGAGGCCCATTGGCCGAAAGGCCGCGAAGGCAAAGAAGAAGGGTAATTCAAGCAATCAAAATTCACAATTTTTGGAGGAAATTGCAAGGCAAAACGGCATAAGAATAGAAATGGAGCAAAAACGCCAAGAGCACGAGTTGGCCCTTGATGCTGAGTTTGCACGTGAAAGGGAGTATTTGCGCAAAAAAGATATGGACAAGACAGATCGGGAAACCATGGCGATGAATACAAGTCATATGTCCCCTGAAACAAAACAATTTTGGAAGCTAGAACGAAGGGATGTTATGAGAAGAAGACTTTTCCGGGATGATGGGCCTAGCAACACGGATTGGTTAAATGATGGAAACCATTAAATTAGTTAGCATATCTTTTATGTATTTGTATTTTAGTTGTTTTCTATTAAAGTTGTTATAATTCATGTATTTTATTTTATTAGTAATTCATAATGACTTGTATTACATTTCATTATTTAATAAACAAAGCATTCAATAAATTACCTTTTTATTCAACATATTCCATACTTCAAACAAAACATAATAAAATTAAAATTAAAAGTACAAACAAGGCACAATAATAAAAATAAAAGTACAAACAAGGCACAATAAAAATAAAAACACAACCAAACCATACTAAATAAAACATAAGCAAAGCATCTATTCTCCATTATTAATCTTCATTGCCTTTCACCGCCCATAGATGCTCCATCAAGTGAAATTGACGCATTTCATGAATATACGAAGATTGCATCTCCGTATATCGATCTATCATTCGGGTCATCAAATGACCATCCCTCACCAACGGTTCCGGCTCAAACGGTTCTCCATTTGGCCCCATGGGCCTTTCATAAATCCGTGTCAAAGCCGTGTTCATTGGATCCGGTTCGTAGACCTCTAAAGCATCATAATCGTACTCATCCTCCACAATCATATTATGGAGGATGATGCAAGTCATCATAATGCTTCTGAGGATCTCCTCATCAAACATGCGGGCCGCACCTCGAATAATCAACCACCTGGCTTGAAGGATGCCAAAACACCTTTCGACATCTTTCCTGTATCCCTCTTGATATGTAGCAAATAATTTTTGCTTCTGGGATCGGGGATTTGGAATGGTTTTGACAAAAGTCGTCCACCTCGGGTAGATTCCATCAGCTAGGTAGTATCCTGTCTGATATACTGTATTGTTGACTTCATAGGTGACATTGGGGCCCTGACCTCTCAATACATCGTTGAAGACGGGGGATTGACCCAGCACGTTGAGGTCATTTTGTGATCCTGCAACTCCGAAGAAGGCATGCCAAACCCATGTGTCGAAACCAGCAACCGCTTCAAGGATGATACTTTTTTGGCCTTTTCGATTTCCATAATCACCTTGCCAGGCAGTTGGGCAATTCTTCCATTGCCAATGCATGCAGTCGATGCTACCAATCATTCCAGGGAATCCTCGAGCTTCGGCTTTTTGCAGAAGCCTTTGGAGGTCCCTGGGAGTAGGTCTACGCAGGTAGTCCCTAGTGTACAGAGTTTCAACAGCTTGACAAAATCTTACCAAAGCCTCCAACGTAGTGGACTTCCCCATCCGGGCAATCTCATCCACCTGATCAGCAGATACTCCATACGCCAACATTCGTATAACAGCTGTAAGCTTTTGCTCCGGAAGAAGCCCCAAAACCCCAGCAGCATCACACTTTTGAACAAAGTATGCATCATAATTGCAAATATCATGCATGACTTTATTGAACAAATGAGGTTGCATTCTAAATCGCCTTCGAAAATCAACATCAGAGTACAAAGAAGTTGGGATAAAATAATCTTCCAAAAGATTCTTACCCCTAGAATGCCTATGTCTTTCCACATTCCGGCGGCGGCCGGCTTGTGAACTATGGCGGCGACCTTGGTTCTCTTCTTCTTCCAAAGCCACTGTTATGAGAACTTGCTCATCGACTTGTCTCTGCAACTCATTGACTTCATCTGCTCTACGGTTTCTCTCTCTTCTTTCTCTCTCTTGTCTCTCCAAGCATCTCCTAAATTCTTCCATTCAGAATGAATGAAGTATGAATTATAAACTCTCAGAAATGAAAATATAGAAAGATGTGGTGTGAGAGGTATGAGCTGAGACTCTGGTTTTATAGAAAAATTTGGCAAGATAGACATGCCATGTGGCTTGATTTTATTGGATGAAAATCATATCTGAAATTTGAAATTCATCCGAAATTTGAACCCAAATTTATCTGAAATTTGAACCCAAATTTATCTGAAATTTGAATTTTGAAATTCATTCGAAATTTGAACCCAAAAATTTATCTGAAATTTGAACTTTGAAATTAATCCGAAATTTGAATCCAAATATCTTATCCGAAAATTTTATCTGATTATGAATAGTCTTGACACGTAGGAATCCGAAAATCTTATCTGAAAATATTACCCAAATTAATTATTTTCATTAAAAAATAGGAGGAAAAAACAAAAAAGTGAATAGTAATTGCCATGGCTAAGGGCAACGGGTGGAGAAACGATTTACTATTTGCAAGGGCAACCACTATTCACGTGAATAGTGCTTGCCCTAGCTCCACCCTTGCCATGGCTAAGGGCAAATGGGTGGAGTTGCTCTAAGAGTCCACTCAGGACGAGCAAGAAGAAGAAGAAGAGCTCCTCATTAATCATTTCTTGAAAATGGGAGGAGATTAGTAAAACAAAACTTTTGACCTATAAGAGTTGAAGCTATTTCACGTTGAACATTAAGTTATTGTATGCCAACAAAAGCATTATGAAATAGGAATAGGCTTATAGGAGACAGCATATATATCATTGGACCTAGAATCACGGATTCCTTCTCTAAACAAAACAAAAATTAAGATATAGGCCTTGAGTGGCTGGCATGACCCTTTCTCCAGTGCGATTTAAATATGACTAAATTAGAAATGTTTAGCTCAAAACATGTTGAATACTTAAGTGTTTTATATACTTATATTTTCTACTTCGGTCCTTCAAACTTTACAATTCTAGCTTCGTCACTGGTCAGTATTTTTGCACATGAGTTTGAATTCTTCTTTCTCATAGCTTAGAATATTGCATTATTGACTTTTAAAATAATTAATCCAAATCAATATTACTTGGAAAATATTCAGGGCAAAGTGTCACATAGGATAAAAAATTACCCTTTGCCTCAAACTTTTGTAGTTTGCATGGAGTTGCTATAAGTATAAACCCTCATGTTTAAAGGCGAAATCCAGTAAAAAATATGAAAGAAAAATACAAATATCTAAATATCTAGGATGAGAGAGAGAGAGAGAGAGAGAGAGAGAGAGAGAGAGAGAGAGAGAGAGAGAGAGGAGGGAGGAGAGGGCGTTGGTTTGCTTGCGAGTTGACAAAACTTTGGAAATTATTAAGGTTAAACTCCCAATCTGAAAGCAAAGTCTCAAGAAAAAAGTGACGCTGAGAAGCTTCACCAAATATGGAAACCTCTTTTACTTCTAAAAAAAACACTCCTTTCTCTTCACCATTACCAATACCAGTCTTTTCTTTTCTGGCCTGAGACTGTTCAGGCCTTGTTTAGGCGGCGTAGCAGTTTGCAGAACTCTGTTTCCCAAAACCAATCACTTTTGTGAGGTTGAGTAGAATCCAAGATACGGCTGAAGTTGAATGAAGCCTGGATGTTGATGTCAAAAGCTGAAATGGGGTCAAAATCAGCCATGCAGTATTATCAGCTTTCAGCTATCATTTGGCAGTTTATCTGGTTTTGGTCATAGTAAATATTGAATCTATATTGCCTTGCCTGGAGCCTACCTCTCTAGCCCTAGAAACAATTGTATGACATAGAGATAACCCTCTTTTATTATTTTCGATGAATCACAATATGTTACGCTTGATAAATTTTTTATTTAACATGCCGTGATTGACCGAAATAGAAAAACAATGATATTCTTATTTTATTACCCAAGTTTTTCTACTCTAGGCTTTTCAATGCTCTAGGGTTTTGGGGTGTATAATTATTGAACCCTTTGACACTGTCTTCTTGCTTGAAGACTTGAAGAAAAATAACCCAAATGAAATCTGAGCTAGATTTTGTAGTTAAATATAAACAAACCACCAATCTGCTACAAATTATCAACTTGGTTTTGTTTTTGTGCTAGTGCTATAGTAATAGTATAGCCCTTTGATTGGGGATAGTGGTCAAATTTGAGTTCACATGACACCCATCAGATTTGTCTTGTTTATTGTGGAATCCTTTGGAACCCTGCTTTGTACGCTAAATGCTGGCCGTGAGTATCTACCTTAGACAAAATGACAGCTTAAAAGTGTGCATCCGATAGATGAATACTAAACCAAGTGCATGCCACCTATCTAATTCTAAATTTTGGCCACTTGAATCAATATAATAGTTGTAGTTTTTGATAGCTAAGTGACACTTCACATATGGCTTGTTTGGAAATTTGGAGTGGAGAGTTTCTCACGTACACACATATTAATAAAGTGTTACGAAAGTTCAAATCTTAGATCGCTTGTTTGCATATCAATACCTTTTTGACACCTTTGGCATCCTTATCAGCACTTTTATTTTACTGTCTTTGCCAAATGTCAGCAAAAAATGCTTTTAACCCACTTAGTGAACATTGCCAAACTAGCCCAAAATCTATTATCTATACATGAGTGAATATTTTCTGATTTCGGACTCATTTGATTCCTAGGCAAGATATTCCACTGGCACACCCATAGATACTGGGCCTTGTTTATTTAGGTTATGATAATAGGCCTCTCTCTTTTTGGGTATCTATCAATCTATGCATGAGCTTGAACTATAGGAACAAGTCATACATGTTGGTCTTGTAATCAAAATGATCAATCATCTATTTTATCAAAACATAATAATTGAATAATCATCTAAGGTAAAGTATCTCTATGCCCACTTGATCAAGAAATTGTATATGGAGAAGGCAGCCTATGTTAAACAAAGTTTACTTAGACCAAAATAGTTTCACCGTGTATATATCAAAAAGCCCACTTAAAATTTTCAAAGACATGCCTGAAATTTAAATTTCTCAAAATATGTAGTTTCAGAGTTTTGTGTTGTATTTGTGCTTGTTATTTTAGTTGCATCTCTTGGAACAGTTTTAGAAACCATTTTCCAGTTCACATATTGTTCCTTATTATAGCATTTTAAAGTCTGTATTTATTTTATTTTTGTTCACGCAGACAAGCAAAATAATTCTCTAGGGCATGGCCACGACAGACATAAAAAAAAAACCCTAGCACCCTCTTTCTGAGAAAAAAAAAAAAAAAAAAAACACTTCTAGAGCTGTTTTCACTTTGAGGAGGGAGGAAGTTACTTTTCTTCCTCCCCTCTCCCTTCTCCCCTCTCCCCTCTTCTCTTCCTCCCTCTCTTCTTCCCTCATTTTCAAAGACAAAAAGTTTTCCATATTTGTTTTCGTTTTATTATGATTTTCGTCCAACCATCACATACAACTGTGTTTCGGTGTCGGATCTCCACCACCATCTTTTTTACCATTTCTTTATGTTTGGAATAAGTCACAGAGACTCTTTGGGTTCTCTATATAGTTTTCACCTCTCTTTTTGTAAGAGTTTTTCACCTCTCTTTTGTTAAAAGTTTTATTTGTATTGTTATGACTTGATTTTTTCAAGCTTTATCTCTTTTTTATTAGGGAAATTTGCATAAATACCACATGAACTTTTAGACTTGTGTGTGATTACCACCTAAACTTTTAACTTACGTCTAACTCCGTAAAACCTTACGTTAAATTTAAGGGCATTTCGGTCAATTCTCTATAACTATAACATTGAAATTTGTTAAAACGAACATAATCATGTTATAAAATAAATAAATTTAAAAAAAGAAAAAAAAAGAAACCTAACCTCACTATCCTACGACTTCCCCTCACCCCTTCCAACACCAACTATGACGCACTGCCCAATGGTCCCCTCCCCCACCCTCTGTAATGTCTTAATACACCCTCATTCATTTCTCCCCACCCCCTCTCTCTCATTCTCTTTCTCCATCGAAGAAGAATAATATTTCATATATGATCCTCTGCAATATTTATTTATGAAACAACATCTCCTATAGCCATATTGCAAATACTTTCAATTCTTGTCGAAGGTTACCATATGCCAAACAATATATCTGTCATTTGATCACTCAATTCTCCAACAACCTACCCCAAAAAAATTTTGATTTTGGGGAGGCCGAGAGTGGGAGGGGAGAGGGGGAGAGAGATATAAAGTAGGGTGTGTATGCAGAGGGTGGGGGAGGGATCTAGGCGGTAGTGGTGGATAATTGGTGTTGGAACATGCAGGAATAAATAATATATGGGTTTGGCAGATTATATTCTCTAGAATCGGTCTCCAATTTGGCAAATTATATTCTCTAGAATAGTAATCATTTGTTCAAGTGTTCTGTGAGAGCAAATATTTACACGCCAATAGTAGGATGCCATGTGACATGTCCCATGTGGACAAAGGGAACCGAATTACCAAAGTCTAGGGTGGGAAAAAGTGAGACATCTTGTCATGCATTAACAGGGGACCGGAGCTAGTACTAGAGGTCACTTTCTCCGCCAGGATAATGAAGAGCTTGGGCCATGCGTAGGCCCACATGCATGGATAGGCCTAGCAAGACCATTAGCCAAACAAGGCACAAGTGCCCTGCAAGCCTTAGATAAGGCTTCTGTTTTTTTCTTTTTTTTTTTGGTCGAAACCTTAGATAAGGCTTGGAAGGGCTCAAAGGAAGAAGCCGAGTATGACTCATTGTTAGGCCTTCTCCAATTCATGAGGGGCTAAATTTAAATTCTTCATCTTCAAAAAGTGATTATTTGGGTTTTGTCCAGACTCAAATTGTTTTTTCTCTCTCCCCAAGTGCTAACACGTGCCCATGCCACAGACAAGCCCATCAGAACATGTAACCAGCGCGGGTCCTACTATTTTCAGAAGCACATGGGCTCTTCCACCTCAGCGTGGGGTCCAGTGAATAGTATTGGGTTCAAATTTGGGTTTTCCCAAATTTTGGGTCCTTCATTTTCTTAGGTTGGGAGAGATTTAAGGGGATATTTTGGGTTAGAGTCCAAGGGTTAGAGATGGCTTTAGGCAACATATACAGAGAGACAAGCTAGCCGGTAGCTGCCCACTATTAACAATATCAATATTGTTCTTAACTTAGAGCAAGTCTAGCGCGCACTCAAAATCGGGCAAAAGGTTGCCCTTGCGAGCCCAAACGACCTCCAGCGCGCAACCAACAGCACGGGCAAGGCCTGGGCCCACCAGCCTGGGTAAGCCCAAGGGCAGATCTTGCCTGGGCTTCAGCCCGAGGGCGCTGATGTTAGCGAGCAAAAAAAAAAAAAAAAAAAAAAAAAAAAATCGAAATTTTATAAAAAAAAAAGAAAAAAATTATGGATGTTTTCCCTATAAATACATAACAATTTTATTCACTTTCCCTATAAATACATAACAAGTTTATATTTTGTTGCATATTCTTTTTTTTTCCTTGCTCTTGCCCTAGCCTTTTGGGATGGAACTAAAAAAAGTAAGGCTGCCACTATTCACGTGAATAGTGGCAGCCCTTACTTGCCTTCTCTTCGAGAGCTTTTCATTTGCAAGGCTTCTTTGTGTGTCGTTTTCAGAGGAGGGTTTACCGTTGTATATAGCCTTTTGTTTTTCTACAAAAACAATAGTCACGACGTGGAGAAATGGAAACGTTCACCTGGAATATTCAATTGACACATTCCTACATACAGGCACATTGGTTGATTTTATATGCCTCTTCAGATTAATAGCAGCATCAACTGGTGCCTTTATGACTCTATTATGTAATTAATTATTCTCTTTTTGTTTTTGTACTGTTAAAAGGAGTCAGCCACACGGAATAAAGAGTTTTTCAAAAGTGTTCATTCATCCTATTGTTCTTCAACAATATGGAGGAATTTATTTTCCCTATCTGCCTGGTCCGTCCGCTGCTTCATTGCCTAGCGGCTTTATCTATATGGTTGCGGCGGGTTAAGGAGGTAAGATTGAGCTGGATTAACCCTGCTTCGTGTAATGAATTGTTGTTTGTGAAGGTTAAATTTTTTAGAGGAAAGAAGTGGGCTTTGGTTTTGGGAGATATGATGTATTGACAATTTACTGGGCTGTTTGGTGTAATAGGTGTGAGAAATTTAATATTATATTTAATATTAATTTTTTATTTGAATGGAAATTAATAAAATTCATTGGGTTAAAGACATGACCCTTGGGTAAAGACATCTTCAATTGGGGGGTGACAACTCTTCAAACTAAAGGATACATTGTTTGGGGTGACAACTCTTCAAGACCAAAGGATGCACTGTTTGCCTTTTCAGATTGGGATACCTTTTTGGAAAGGGTATTTCATCATCTATAAATAGAGCAATCCTCCTGCAGTTTTAATTCATTCAATCAATTCTCTAGATACATACTTTCATATATAGAGAGCATTAGAGTTTGCATAAAGAGAGTTTCCTGCATAATTTTGGTTCAAAGTTCCTTGTGAATTGCAGTGCTTCTTTCATAAGGAGGGGAGTCGTTGTATCCTGGGAGGCGAACGCTAGTGAACCATAAGCACCAGTGTGGGGCGTAATTCGTCTTAAGGTCAGAGTGTCCAACACTTGCCTCGACTCAATTAAGGTTCTTTTAATTACATACTACTGTTGTAAAAATTTGTTTTGTTTGTAGTGTTTATTTGTTTATTTTATAGCAATTTAGCACTATTATTTCCAACAATCTTAAGACGAATTATATGTGTTAATTGCTATATACATTAATCTGTTTTGTGCATTTAATTGTTAACGCTGCAAAAGGTTTGATTTTGGTACAAACAACAAAACATCTTTTTATTAGTTGTTTATTCTATTAAATTGGTTTCCTGTTAGTTTCCTTTGTTTTATACAATTCGAAGTTAACCAAAGCTAAGTTATAATAATCGGGACCATTCAATAAAGATTGCCACAAACACTGATTGCCTTTTGTTTCTATTATTAGACAAAGTCTAAATATACATCATCGTTTTTATTTATTTATTTGGAATCTATTTTCTGTTTGGCATCATTTTTTATTATTCTGTTTATAAATTCTGATTATATTTATCTACATACATTAAATTCACTGTATCTGTGAAATATAGCATTCTGTATTACAGTTATCTTGAATAAATTGCATATTGCGTTTGCTATACTTCTTATCGGTATTGTATTATTAATTTCTGTGTGTTTTGTTGTAACACACTATTGTGATTCATTATTTATCTATTAAAGACTACCAAATATTTGTTTATTGACATTGAGATTGTTCACTCAATTAAGGAAAATGTCGAATGAGATACAGAAAGTGGGTCCTTCTGTGAAGACAAGTGCACCTGCTGTAGTGTTGCCTTCATCCCATAATCATGCAGAGAAGCCTGAAAAATTTAATGGGATGGATTTTAAGAGATGGCAACAAAAGATGTTGTTCTACATCACCACATTGAATTTGGCTCATATCCTGAAAGCAGATCCTCCTGGACCTGGTGATACAATAGAAACAGTGGCTGCTTCTGATGCATGGAACCAGTCGGATTTCCTTTGCAGGAACTACATCCTAAATGGTTTAAGTGATGCACTATACAATGTGTATAGTCCAATTCAGACGGCCAAGGCTTTATGGGAGTCACTAGATAAGAAATATCGGACCGAAGATGCAGGAATGAAGAAATTCATTGTCGGTCGGTTTCTTGACTACAAGATGGTAGACTCCAAGACTGTCATAAGTCAAGTCCAAGAACTGCAACTCATTCTACATGAGATACATGCAGAAAAGATGGAATTGTGTGAGTCTTTTCAAGTGGCTGCTGTCATTGAAAAATTACCACCCTCTTGGAAGGATTTCAAAAACTACCTTAAGCATAAGCGTAAGGAGATGGGACTTGAGGATTTGATAGTAAGGCTACGGATCGAAGAGGACAATCGCCGTGCTGACAAAAAGTCTGGATCCATAATGGAAGCTAAGGCTAACATAGTGGAAAAAGAGTCAAGAAATAACAAGAAGAGGAAGCACTCTGGAGAAGGCTCAAGTCAAGGGAACTCCAAGAAATCCAAGGAGTTTAAGGGAAAGTGTTTCAATTGCAACAAGCAAGGCCATCGAGCTGTGGATTGCCGAAGTAGAAATGGACAAGGCAACCAAAAGAAAAAAGGCAAGACTGAGGCACACATGACTGAAGAAGACAAGCTTTCAACTGACTTGTCAGATATTAATCTTTCTGCAGTTGTGTCTGAAGTGAACTTGGTGGGCAACACCAAGGAATGGTGGGTGGATACTGGAGCTACACGCCACATATGTTCTGAAAGGAAGATGTTTTCTACCTATGCAGCAAATGATCAAGGAGAGCCTTTATTCATGGGAAACTCCTCCACCTCCAAAATTCATGGCCAAGGGAAAATAGTTCTAAAGATGACATCTGGAAAGGAAGTTACTCTCAATAATGTACTTTACGTCCCTGAGATCCGGAAGAACTTGGTTTCTGGATCACTGCTTAGCAAGAATGGGTTCAAACTAGTCTTTGAGTCTGATAAGTTTGTACTTACAAAGAATGGAATGTATGTGGGGAAAGGGTACCTTACTGATGGACTCTTCAAGATGAATGTAATGACTGTTGTACACAAAGTTAATAATAATAAAGTTAGTTCTGCTTATATGCTTGAGTTATCTGATTTGTGGCATGGAAGATTAGGGCATGTTAATTATGACAAATTGCGTCAATTAATTAACATGGAACTAATACCTAAGTTTCATATTGATTTCCATAATAAATGTGAAACCTGTGTTGAAGCAAAACTAACTAGATCATCATTCCAGTCTATAGAAAGAAGTACAGAACCTCTAGAATTAATTCACAGTGATATTTGTGACTTGAAATTTGTACAAACTAGAGGTGGTAAAAAGTATTTTATTACTTTTATTGATGATTGTACAAGATATTGTCAAGTATATTTGCTAAGAAGCAAAGATGAGGCCATAGAAATGTTCAAACATTATAAAAGTGAAGTTGAGAATCAACTTAGCAGGAAAATAAAGATATTAAGAAGTGATAGAGGTGGTGAATATGAATCACCTTTTGGTGAGTTTTGTTCCCAACACGGAATTATTCACCAAACTACTGCCCCATACTCACCTCAGCAAAATGGTATTGCTGAACGCAAAAATCGTACTTTAAAAGAAATGATGAATGCGTTGCTAGTAAGTTCTGGAGCACCCCAGAATTTGTGGGGGGAAGCTTTACTTTCTGCTAATTACATTCTCAACAAATTGCCTCATAAAAAGTTAGACAAAACACCTTATGAGTTATGGAAAGGTCACAAGCCTTCCTATAAATACTTGAAAGTGTGAGGGTGTCTAGCTAAAGTTGCGGTTCCAACCCCTAAAAAGGTTAAGATAGGACCCAAAACTATTGACTGTATATTTATCGGTTATGCCATTAACAGTAGTGCATATCGTTTCCTTGTACACAAATCTGATATATTAGATGTACATGTGAATACGATTATTGAATCAAGGAATGTATCTTTCTTTGAAAATGTATTTCCTTATAAGGATGCACAAGAAAGAAATACACTTAAAAGAACCTTAGATACTGTTAATAGCGATAACCAAGAAAGTCATCAAGAAAATATAGACCAAGAGACTGCAGAACCAGAACCTGGACATGAACCCAGGCGTAGTAAGAGAGCTAAGACAACCAAATCCTTTGGTCCTGAGTTTCTAACTTATTTGTTAGAAAATGAGCCTCAAACTTACAAAGAAGCCATGACTTCTCCTGAAGCTCTTTTATGGAAAGAGGCTATTAATGCCGAAGTTGAATCCATCATGCAGAATCACACTTGGGAACTTGTGGATCTTCCTCCTGGAAATAAACCATTGGGTTATAAATGGATTTTTAAGAAAAAGATGAAAGCTGATGGATCAATTGACAAATAAAGGCAAGGCTTGTTGTCAAAGGTTATAAACAAAAAGAAGGATTGGATTATTTTGACACATATTCACCAGTTATGAGAATAACATCAATAAGAATGTTAATTGCAATTGCAGCATTCCATAATCTTGAGATACATCAAATGGATGTGAAAACGGCCTTTCTAAATGGTGATTTAGATGAGGAAATTTATATGGAACAACCTGAAGGGTTTATTGTTCCTGGACAAGAAAAGAAAGTATGTAAGCTTGTTAAGTCCTTGTACGGGTTAAAGCAAGCACCAAAACAATGGCATCTGAAATTTGACAATGCATTAATGTCAAATGGTTTCAAGATCAATGAGTGTGATAAATGTGTTTATATGAAAAGCACTCAAGATGGTTTTGTCATTATTTGTCTTTATGTTGATGATATGTTAATTATTGGTAGCAATATTGGGATGATTAAATCTACCAAGAAAATGTTGACCAAAAATTTTGACATGAAAGATTTGGGAGTAGCAGATGTGATTTTAGGAATTAAAATTTCTAGAACATCTGATGGACTAGTTTTATCCCAATCACATTATATTGAGAAAATACTTGCGAAGTTTAGCAAGTATGATACTAGTCCAGTAAGAACTCCTTATGATCCAAGTCTTAATCTTGTGAAGAATATAGGTCATGGTGTATCACAAATAGAATATGCTCGTATTATTGGTAGTCTCATGTATCTTACGAATTGCACAAGGCCTGATATAGCTTACTCTGTTAATAGATTAAGCAGATACACTAGTATCCTGGAAGGGATCATTGGAAAGCTATAGTCAGAGTTCTAAGATACTTAAGATACACCAAAAATGTTGGATTGCATTATACAAGATATCCAGCTGTACTTGAAGGATATAGTGATGCTAATTGGATACTAAAGACTCCAATTCTACAAGTGGATATGTCTTTACAATTAGAGGTGCGGCTATATCATGGAGATCTACTAAGCAAACTATTATAGCTAGATCTACTATGGAATCTGAGTTCATAGCATTAGATAAAGCTGGTGAGGAAGCTGAATGGCTACGTAATTTCTTAGAAGATATTCCATGTTGGCCAAAACCTGTGCCTGCTATATGTATACATTGTGATAGTCAATCTACAATTGCAAGGGCACAAAACAATATGTACAACGGCAAGTCTCGACATATACGTCGAAGACACAACACCGTTAAGCAACTGCTCTCCAGTGGTATAATTACCATTGACTACATAAAGTCAAGAGATAAATTGGCGGATCCATTTACTAAAGGTTTGAACGGAGAACAAGTTTATAGATCATCGAGGGGAATGGGGTTAAAGCCCATGTCAAATGAGTAGTCATAGTGGAAACCCAACCTAGTTGACTGGAGATCTCAAGATCTAGGTTCAAAAGGGACAACTAAATTATGATAACTCAAAAATAACACTGCAGAGATATATTCTCCTACCCATATCCTATGATGATACAGTGTTGTATGAAATGTGTTTAGGTTAAGCTATGCTTTTAATGATTCCTATACCTTGATTATCCGAGTAAGATATGAGAGGATATTACCAATAGGAAATCACCTATATAAGTGTGAAATAGGGCTGTTTCCATGAGAATTTTTAGGGCTAAATTCTCTAAAGCACTTATGAATGCCAGGAGTTGCTCAGGGCCAAAATGGGCACAACCGATCGAACCAGATATGTCTAGAAGGGTATTGTGTGAGTATTATTGTCTGGATTTACACAAACGGCTGAACAGTTCAAGACATCACGTTCACTGATTAGCCAAGTAAATCCGATAGTACTTCACTATGGAAGGTTCAAAGCCAAAAGCTACCTATCCAGATGCCATATTCTTCTAATAGGAACTCTCTCTAAGTCTGCATTATCATTTGCATATTGTTGAAACTAATTTCCATTCATGTGGGGGATTGTGAGAAATTTAATATTATATTTAATATTAATTTTCTATTTGAATGGAAATTAATAAAATCCATTGGGTTAAAGACATGACCCTTGGGTAAAGACATCTTCAATTAGGGGGTGACAACTCTTCAAACTAAGGGATACATTGTTTGGGGTGACAACTCTTCAAGACCAAAGGATGCACTGTTTGCCTTTTCAGATTGGGATACCTTTTTGGAAAGGGTATTTCATCATCTATAAATAGAGCAATCCTCCTGCAGTTTTAATTCATTCAATCAATTCTCTAGATACATACTTTCATATATAGAGAGCATTAGAGTTTGCATAAAGAGAGTTTCCTGCATAATTTTGGTTCAAAGTTCCTTGTGAATTGCAGTGCTTAGTGTCCAACACTTGCCTCGACTCAATTAAGGTTCTTTTAATTACATACTACTGTTGTAAAAATTTGTTTTGTTTGTAGTGTTTATTTGTTTATTTTATAGCAATTTAGCACTATTATTTCCAACAATAGGCATAGGAGGGTCTTTGATGATATGAAGAGAGAGGTAGTGTGGATCAGTTGGGGAAGAGGGTTCATTTTTCGAGCTCCTTATATTGGACTCTGTATCCTTGGAGTTTAGGGAGTTTTCTTTCTCTGTCATCTATTCAAATAGGTAAGCTGCTGTAATTTAGATCTTTCTGATGGAATGCTTCTGTTTTGTTCATTTGGTGTTCGAGTTGTTCTGTAACGGTTTTTATTTTTTTGATGGAAAAAAGTTTAGGGGGAGATTGACTACTCTCACCACCAGCGCCAGGGCATACCCACAACCTCGAGCCGGAAGGACTTACGTGTGGCACCTAACTGCTAGCTGTCACCGGTATGAATTTACGTAGGAATTTACATATCGCGCACCAACGAGATACTTTATTTTGGCTTGCACATAAGCTGTGTTTCTCATTTATTAAAAAACGAGTAAGTTTTGTACATATGCACAATTTACAAAGATACATAAATAGGACTATAAGTTGAAGGCATATTACATAGCTAGAGGGTATGTATATCAACTAAGGATCAGTTAACCTGTTTTTCGAGCCTAATTCCTAATTTCCAGGAGTAACATCTTCCAACATGATTGAGATATTCTTATGGTAATTGGCATATATATTGCATTTATAATATCTTATGTGGAAATGATTTTCTCTTTTTGTTCCACAAATCATTCCTTTAGCTGCAAAGTTCTATTTCATGAGACTTGAGATGTTACATGTGTACTTGCAGACTTCAGAAATTCTTCCATGTCTGGAGGACAAAACAACTTGTGTAGGCAACCATGCATGATTTCCGAGTTGAAGCTGATGTTGCAATCATAGATGTCACCTCAACTGCTTACTTCAATGTAAATGCCTTTCTCTATAAGGGTCTACGTAGATTAATTTCTCAGCAAGATTTAATATGGTTCATTTAGAATCCTATTTCCATCAATTTTTTAATTTTTAACTTTTTCCGATTTTGTTTCATGAGACTTGAGATGTTATATGATTCTATGGTGCATTTAGAACCTAAACATAAAAAATAAATTCCTGTTTTCATTTATTTATACAATTCGAATTTGAACTTCTCTTTGGCACAGGTGGAAAATGTTTATCGGATTAGATTTCTCCCGACGAATGCCACCTCCGCTGACGAAATTTTGTCGGGAGAGGTTTTTTTTTTTTTTTTTTTTGAATTTTAAAAATATAAAATTAAGTTCTTCACTTTTGTTTTTTTGGCCAACTTCTTTAATTTAATATATGCGATTAAGTAATATCTTAGCTTTTTTGAATAACTTTTAATTAGTAATTATGTTTTAATTATTATTTCTTTAGTGAATTTTTAAATATGTTACTGATTTAATTCTATTGTGAAAAAAAGAAAAAATAAATTACTCATTTTCGTTTGGGTGTCTTAATTAAATCTTCCCAAAGCCCAAGATTGAGAGCGAAACCTAAATCGTAAAGCCTTGGGTCAAGTTACGTGATTATCTGACCCTAATCGAGTCCTAAGTGCCCTACAATAGGTTTACAGTTAGGATTCGAGGCTTGCAAACGGTTTTGGAACAAGTTCTAATAAGTTCGAAAGCTATGGTTTTTGTTTCAAGGCTCAGATTTTTGGTTTGGAGGCTAAAATTCCATTTTTCGAATTATAAAATAATTTTCTAGAATTTTTAAATAATTGAAACTATTTTAAAAATAATTTTACATTCCACAAAATTCTTTAAGATCATTAAACATAATTAATTAATTTTTATTAAGTAATTTTTATGAAATTAATTCAAATATTTAAATACTAATTCTTCACTAAATAAATAAAAGTAATTAAAACATAATATATTCAACGGCTATACCTTTAAAATATTCTATTTACTATTCTATACCTTTAAATAGTATCGCCGAGAGGCCATATTCCGTAAATATAATATTTTAACAGTATAGCCGCCCGGATATACCCCAAAATATTATATTTACAATACTTTTAAGTACAGCCGGTCGGTTATACTCTAAAAATATAATATCTTAACAGTATAGCCGCACGGATATACCCCAAAAAAGAAAATTGTAAAGTATGGCCGTCCGGCTATACCCTATAAATAGCATTTAAAAAAAAAACCTCTCCCGACAGACCAAGCGTGTTCATACATGGTGTGGCTAACTCATTTCATCATTTGAGACAACATCTGCCTTCAACTGTCTGCTCAGTCAAAAGACTTTCAACATATCTCAAGTGCAATGGAAAATTCACGAGTTACATAAAGATTTGCAATGATTTTTCTGTTCGAAATTTTATACTGGAGACTGGAAATGCTTCTTATAAGTGGTTGAGTTGCGATATATTTTGTAGGATCAAAGGCCGTCCAGAGAGACCTTGTGCATATTTTTTCTTATTATTATAGATATATTGACTTTCCTGGGCAATGAATAGGTTTTATTAGCACAATGCATGCCCATAGAAACATAACACAAATCAATTAGGTTAAGTTCCAACTCTAGCGGCAGTCCAAAGGCATAAACAAATAAATCTCTTGTCGACCGAAAAAAAAAACCCCCTCAAACTCTTGCAATACAACAACTTCAGCACCTTGAAACCTGCAACCTCCATTGTGCCCTAGAAGTCAGCGGTTCGAAACATGAAAGAGCGCCTCTCATCACTTTTTTTGAAGCCTCAAAGTGAATTCCTACAAAGTCGGAAGAATTTCCTTCAACCCCTCCTTGTCCTGTGCATCAACCAAGTTGCCATCATTGTCGAACTTTTCAGGAGCTTGAGTCCATCCAAGAAAAACTAGGGCTTTTTGACGAAATGAAGGTCGAGAGACAGTCCAACTTGGCAAACCTGATATTGGGATCAGCCCCCACAAAAGCCTCCACAAGTTGGGAATTGTGGAATGCTCAGTAGATTGTGGAATGCTCTACTGAAAATCGCCTCTCTCACAAACACATTGCCAAAGTGCCATAGATGTTCGAACTTGACATCACTCATCTGCGGCAAATTAAGACTGTTTTCTACTACATGTTGACACATTAAAAGCGGGGTATATAAAGAGTAAAGATAAAAGGAGGCCGCACCGCCAGTCATCGTGCTAAGCACATCAGTGCTCATTGGTATTTATCCTTATTAAAGCTAAACCATGATGCTAGTGCTATAAGGTCCAAAAATGCCAAGCTAAACTATGACAAGCTACTGAAGGTCACAGAAAAATGAGGGTCAAAAAACGCAAGAAAATAATTATTAAACATCGTCTACGAAATTTCTCAACGACATATATAGATAACAGAAAAATAAATTTTGCAAAGTGCGATTCAAAGACCATATAGAATAAAAACAAACATCTAATACAATCCCAAGACTGTTGCAAGTCAAACAAAACTGCTATTGTCTCCTAATACAGAATGTCATCCGTTCTTAAATGAAAACTTAGGAAACCAAACAATGTCTAAGTAAACCATTTCCTTAGGAGAGATCAGAGCTCGCTGGGCCAGCACCAAAACCACCAGCTCCACCAGATCCACCAGCACCACGACCAAAGCCAGGCCTACTACCCTGATATTTCAGGAGAGAGAAGCATACAAGTTAACAAATGCATCATTTTTCCAAAGTGAGGAAATCTTCTAATCATACAACACATTTAAGTGGGAAGTATATAAGTTTGTCAAGTCCTCAGTAACAAGGTACATGGGATCAGATAGAATACAATTCCAAAATGCAAAGAAGAATTGTATATCATCGAAAGGCAATTGATCTCCAACCCAATATATGGTAAAAGACATAGTACCTAAATGAGAAATATAAAACAAACTACTTTACAACAGAAAATTACCCCGAAAGAAGGTCTGTAGTCAGCAGGTGCTCCACCCTTGTCACCAAAATCACCCCCTGGTGCACGAGGACCTGAACGGTACCCATCCCTGTCACCAAATCTGCGTTCTCCTCCATCAAAGCGAGGTGGGCCACTGTTCACATCATCAAAACATCCACATTACATTCCAACAAATCAAAGGGTTCAATATACAAACTAGAAAAGGAAGCATATATCTGTCACAGTTTACTAACACAAATCAGTTAAATAACTTCTTCCTAAATGATCGATATCACATACTCTAGACCTTTAAATTAAAACCCAAATAAAATCCAAGCTTTCTAACAAACTTCTCAATCATTCCATCAACCAAACCACATTTCAATCGATTACAGTATTCAATACAATCTAATTTCAAACTGTCTTGCAGTTTCTTTCAGAACTCCAAAAACAAAATGATTGTTGAAGCAGTTTACCAAACTAAAGACTTCCTGTACAAATTACACGTGCAAACCAACTTATCAGCTAAACCAAATAACACAAACCACCTATTTGAATAGCCATTTACAATTAGAACAAAGAACCACAGAAATCCTTCAAATAAGGCCACAGTTACAAGTCGCCACTATTAGTTATTCAAATAATCAAACCCAGTTCGCAAAACACTCAAAGAATCAATCCCAGTTACAAAAATCAATAGATCCAATAACCAATAAAGACGATAAAACAAATCAATTACCGTGGGCGGTCACCAGATGGGCCCAAGGGGCGACCAGGAGGCTTGGCCTGCTTCTTCAAAGTTGCAGGGACAATCTCAGATGGAAGGTTGAGGTAGTTCCTCAAAAACTCAATACCATCATTGGTCAGGTACCAGTAGTAGTGCATCCAAGCGAAAGTTTCTCTCACATACTCCTTGGATTTGAAGCTCTGCATCAGCTTAATCACCTGCAGATTTGGCACATCGATTTCTGGGTGCTTTGCCAAGTTATAGTCCTTCTTTGCATAGCACACTCCCTCTGTTGAAATTAAATTCAATAAATTTTAACAAAAAATGGAAACGAACCAAAATTTCATTGAGAATAAACAAAAATATAAGCTTTTTGTGTGTACCTTGGAATAGGTATTTGGAGATTTCTCTCCTGTTCTTCTCTGGGATGATCTAGGATAGAAAAAACCAAACGTAACGTATCAGAACCATGAACAAACAAACTTTTCATTTTAATTTTCATTTCAGTTTCACAGGAAACAATCATAAAATTGGAGAGAGAAATACCATGGTTGCGAAGTTGAGCTGACGACTAGAGGAAGAGACGGCGGCAAACAAAGAAGGTCGAGGTCTCTCTCGCACTAGAGGAAGAAAAATAAAAGAGAGAAATTCGTTATCTTCCAATACAGAAGATCCACATCCAATAGATGCAAATTTTGAGCCGAAAAAAGCTTCCGAAAATCCATGAGAATATAAACAACAATGAAGGCAAATATTATACAAAAAACAGTAAAGGCAATTCTTTTACCTGTGTTAGAGAGCCCTAAACAATGAATATAACATGTTGAACCACAGAGAACAAATGCAAATAGAATTTAAATACTGAAAAAACTGAAAACCTAGAAAGAAGGAACATCAAATAGCAAATGGAGAGGGCATCAACAATTATCAAAATGGAAATGTATAAAATTTTACCTTACTTTTACCCACAAACCAAATAAACAACAATGAGTCGAGATAAGAAGAGAAAGATGAGAAAAAATCATAACTCAGATACAGACGAAAGATGAGATATACCTGATATTGTGATGAGAGAGCAAAGCAAGTACCGAAAAAACAACAATGAGTCGAGATAAGAAGAGAAGACGATAGAACGGTGAAGAGGAGGCGGCTGGAAAGAAGATGAGTTCAATTAGGTTTTACGAAGTTATCGGGCCGGGCTTAGGGCCTTTTCAGCACTAAAGAGTTATCGGGCCGGGTCGGGCCAGTCCTATGAAATGGGCCAGTCCATTCGTTTTTTCCGTTTAAAAACTCCATTCGTAATTAAATATAATAACAATTCCTTGAAATTTTGAAATAATGTTGAAACAAAATTGAAGTAGAGTACAAAACAATCAAAAAAGAAAATATTTATTCTGCATCTTGGACAAACCACTCTGGCCATTCTTGTTCATCTTGTACTCATTTTCTTCTTGACCTTTTTTTTTTTTTTCTTGTTTAAACCAATCACTTCCACAAATGCACACTTTAACACTATTTGGAGCCAAACTTGCTCGATGGTCACTTATAACACGGCATTTAATCAATTGCACATCTTAATTATTTTGCAAATTACACCCAAACCATAAATCAAGGGCAAATCCCCTAAGTGCTTTGCAAATTTTGACTTCATATCACATACATTAAGAAGCTGTTTGGAAAGATCATTGTTTTCAATTTCAAGACAAATGTCTTTTATTTTAGTTATTTCTTTTAGTACTGAAGGAATAGTTGGATAGTCAGAGCCAGAAATTATTTCATTGGATTCATAAAATTGAACTAAATGTCTCCAAAGTGATGCAATATCCCAATCTTCATCTGTTAAAAAGGGTTGATGTTTGATGTTTGTTTGAAATAATCCTAAAGCGGCTTTATATTTTGTAGCCACTTCCAACATCTTATAAGTTGAATTCCAGCTAGTTTTCACATCTAATGGAACATTTCTGAGTTTTAACCCTATATTTTGGCAACAGGTTAGAAAAACATGGTACTTGGTCGGTGATGTATGAAGGGTGGTTACTAAGCTTCTAATGTTTGCTATAGATTGATTTATTGTTTTCAAACCATCTTGCACAATTAAATTTAAAATATGAGCACAATTCTCAAAAGAGAGGTGGACTGCATTCATAGTGCAAACTCAATATTAGACCTATATTAAAAGACCCCATTTGAAGGGTATTAATATGAAAGGGAACCGGGGCAAGTTCAAAGGACTAACGAACTTTGCCAACACGCTACAAAAAGGTTACTAAACGATGGAATAAAATCAATGTGTATATGTGAGAGAAAAAGGGATAATTGTATTCATCAATTAGGAACAAAGATCATCCGCCACAAAGGAAAATACATATACCAACAAAGGGGTAATACAAATATAAAAGCATACTAATCACACATGATTAATCCACAAAAGACCTAAATCATTGTGTATTTAGTTTAAAGCGTGTTGTGGTTAGAGGTGTTCTGTATTTGACATGTATACACAACACGCAAAAACCATTGTAATACTACACTTATCACCATGGTTCGAGCCTATAACTAAATGATGTTTTACATTACTTATATTTTTGGATCAACTATAGTAAAACCCTCATACCCAACCTTTGAAAACCTCTTTGACTGGTACCCTAACTTATAGAAATTACAACGTTAAATGTTGATGTAATCCCATTTTTATGCTGATTTGGACTCCACATAGGAAAAAACAACAATTAAAAATTTGTATTATTTTAGAAACAGTTAAAATTAATAGGCTTAAGTGCTACAATGCCCCCGAAACATTGGTCAATTCCCACTAAACCCCCTTAAATTTAAAGTGACCCACTTTGCCCCATTACCGATGTTTTATGTCTTATTTTGCCCCTCACCGTCAAGTCTATTAAAAATTCCGTTAAAAATGCTGATGTGGCACCAATGAGACCCACTATTTTGCTAAACTAAGTGCCATGTGTGAAGAAAAAAAATTAAAAATTATCTTTTAAAAAACTTAATTTAACTATTGTAGGGGACTTTTCTTCCAGCAGTTGTAAATGGGCTGGGCTGCCGTAAAGGGCAAACTGATGAAATTGTCCCCTTTGTCTGAGCTCGAAAATTAAGCCCTAAAAATGCTTCGAAAGGGCAGCAGAGCCTTAAGAAGTATTTTGGTTATCTTCACTAACTAAAACAACAACAACTTACAGGTGATTTCTTAATGCTTACAAATAAACTTTTGAGCTTGGCATGAGAGACATGTGGCATGGAAGCAAAATCAACATGAGTTTAGCACTGAGGGGAAATTTAGGCTTTTTTGGGGGAAAGAGGGAAGTGTTAAGGTAAGAAAGGAGAGGTTTGCAAGAAGATTTGGTTGAGAAGAGGTCAAGGAAGAACAATGTTCTTCCGGCAGCTTGACAGATTCTGAAAGTGGTATGCCGAAAGAGGAAAATGGAGAAGAAGGGTGAATAGTGCACAAAATTGCTGGGTTTTGCAGGTGAGAGAGGAAGCTTGCTCTCTGAAATGTGGGTTGAGTTCGTTGGGTAGAAGAGGCCTCATTTTATAGCTCAAGGCCCGCTTTTCCTGCAGCTGTCCCAATAGGAGACTTCCATCCCAGCCATCTCTTTTATTGCTTTCCTTTCTTTTTTTCATGGCCAAGTCTGATGGGGAAAGGAGTTTGGATATATATGCTGGTTTGAAGGGTGCTTCTCTTCCTGGCATCTTACACGCTAATACCCCTTGGTTTCTTGAATGATTTGGCTTTGAAACTTGCTCCCCCCATGTGCTGGAACCTCTCGGCAGCTCTGTTCAATGAACCTTCAGACATTCTCTTTGTGGCTTCTATTTTTTTAGCAAGGGCCTGGGGCTTTTGTGGCTCATTGTGGCAATTGTATGGGCTAAGGTGGTAAGTGAGCTATTTTTATTAAATATTGGGCTTTTTGGTTGAGTCAATTGATTGGGCTATTTGACTATTTTTTCTCTCTTGTGCTCACCCAAATGTTTGGGCCTAAGAAATGGGCTTGAGTTCTGAGGCTCCCAAGCAACTTGAGACTTTTCATTTCTCGGCCCATCAATGGGCCTCATGTTGATTTATTACCATCCATACCACAACCCACTCAAGCAAGCCCCGGGCATTTGAGTGGCTTGGGCCCACTTAGACTTGTAGTGTGGTTGGGTATGAAATAACGATTTCGTGCTTGGCATGGTATGTTGCTCGGCATGTTTTAATTTTATCGCCCTTGGGAAGGGCTGCGATGTTTAATTTTGGCATGGGCTTGTAGAGCCGGTATATTCTAGCATGATGAATTATTTATTTAGCATGGCACGTGAACTGCAATTCGTATGTAGCAAGTTTTCGTGTACTCCGTTTTACGCCTTTTCTTAATAGATTGTCGTTTTGGGCTGATAATTTATTCGGGCCCAACCATGAATTTTTTGGGTCTCAACAACTATTAAAAAATCAAAATAATACTTTAAAATTAAAAATTCCCCAATTCCCCTCCTCCAACCCCATTATCCTTTCCTAGTCGCCATCACCACAACCACAACCACCCCCGATCGCTCCTCTCTCTTCCTCTCTTGCAGACCCAAAACCCAACCCCCTCCCTAAGAATATGCAACAGTCATCAAATATTGTTCCAAAGAAAAGAGCATTGCATCCAAATGCAGCTGCAACCAATCTGCCAAAAGTTACTATTCATAAGGAAGACACATCTCTTTACAATGAAGCTCAAAGCTCAAAGACCAAAGCTTGGGAGCCAACCCCAAAAAAATCATTTAAAAAACTATGAATCCAAGAAAAGGGGAATCTCTCTCTGCAACACACTTTCACAACAAGATCCTCACCTCCCAACACCTCTCTTGGAAGACCCTGTGGTTTTGCCACCATCTCGAGAACAACTACCTTCTGGGAAGATGTGCACCCAACCACTTTGATTTAGTTTCGAAATAGCTGTATCCATACCCTGCGAGAAAGGAAGAGAGAGGAGCAGTTAGGGGTGGTTGTGATTGTAGTGATGGCGATTGGGAAGGGATAATGGGGTTGGAGGAAGGGAATTTGGGATTTTTTGGTTTTAATTATTTTTAATAGTTAAATTAAGTTTTTTAAAAGATAATTTTTAATTTTTTTTCTTCACACATGGCACTTAGTTTAGCAAAATAGTGCCCATTGGTGCCACATCAGCATTTTTAATGGAACTTTTAACAGACTTGATGATAAGGGGCAAAGTGGGTCACTTTAATTTTAAGGGGGTTTAGTGGAAATTGACAAATGTTTTAGGGGTATTGTAACACTTAAGCCAAATTAATAAAGTAAAAAATTTAAAATCAAATGTATAAAAATTATAATTAGAAAAAATAAAAACAAAAACAAGAACATTCAAACCAAAATAAGCACTGACACAACAACAACAACAACAACAACAACAAAAAAGAAAAAAAAAAAGAAGAAGCCAAAACCAGCCCAATCCATCTTCCCCAAACTCCATCCCCACATCCCCCTTACCCATACCTAGATCCACCACCTCCCCAAACTCTTCCCTGACACGACGCACCTAGATGCACCTCGCTCTTTTCTGATATCTCTCTCTCTCTCAAGCAGCCCCAACCATACCTCCCAACTCCACCACCATTCACTCACCCACAGTACCTCATAACCCACCCTCTACTATATAAAACCATCTCAAGACAAAATGAATCGTTTCGACCACTAATTCAAATTGAAGTACCAGAGCTGCTCTTGGATCTTTACTTAAGGCCAATGTTCCGACCCGATCCGATTTCACCACCAATCGGTGCCCATTGCTTGAAATGGCAGGCTCTGTCATCGCTGGGATCTCCGAATTAAGCACCTCGATTTTGATTACCATTTTGTGAGAGAAAGGGTTCAACGCAAAGATATCTTAGTGCAATACATTCCAACAGATGAGCAGGTTGCAGATGTATTTACAAAATGACTTCATGCACCTGTGTTTTCACAGCACTGTATCAATCTCAAACTGGGAAATCCATAATAAGCTTGAGGGGGGATGTTTGGCTAATAGCAAGGGTGCTGAGGTGTCAAGATGGTTGCTTTAATCATGGGTGTTAATTTGTATTAGTTGTTGTAATAGTCACGTGTATCTCTCTGTTAGTTAGGAAGAGCTAGCTTAATTACTAAGCAAAGCTCAAAGTATAAATGGCTCTGGGATACTGTAATATTCAAGAATCACAAACAAACTTTCAAATAATATTCTCATTTTCTCTCTCTGATTTCTCGATTCTTCTTCTTCCTCTTATCTCAATTCTTCCTCATTCGTTAGTAACATCATGTCTACTTTGCTCAAAGCTCACAACAAACTTGGTTGCATTGGGAATACCACTATTTTGTTATACTCGGCCAATGATGTTATGTCATGTGGAAGTGTTATCATTAAAGACAGACCTACGTGTAGGCTGGAGTAGGAAGATTTGTAAAATAGGAAAAGATTTATGAAGTACTGAACTGGGTGTAAATTATTCATGCTCCAATAAATATTAGGGAGCTTTAGTTTTAAACAGAATATAGTTCACTAATTTGAAAGATAGAAATACAATTTCATCTAATTAGTATAGGGGCAATGACCAAAATGTAGTACCTAATTTTACAAAAATATCATTAAAAAATATCAAAATTACACACAATGTCACTCCTTCTAAGGCAAGCATACTATGCCACATGTCCATATCTAGCCAACCGCCAATGCTGGCCACCACCTCCGGCCACTTGTGCTACCTGCCAACAACCGCCAGCCACTCGCTATAGGCCGCCACTGCCCGTCGTCGGCCTGCCACTGTCTGCAGGGGACCAACTCCGTTGCCCTTTATTCACTTTTTAAAAAAAGAAATATTTTGTGTCATTGAAGGGACTCGAACCTTGACCCTCAAAGGAGGGAGGCTCACTCACAAACCACTACACCAAACTTGATTTTGTAATATTTATTCAGTTATACAATATTTATATAAACAATCAATGGTTATAAATAAAAAAAAATCATTTCAACACATATTCACACAAAAACTGCAAATAAAAATAGAAACTGCAACAAAAATAATAACTTCAAATGCGGTCGTGGATGATGTTCAAGGGGTTCTTACTTCTTTGCATTTCCTTGCACAAAATCATGAATTGATGAAAAGAGTACAGAGCAGATGACACTATACAATTGGGCTGTATGTGCACTGAGAGAATATGGCTAAAAGTTAAAATTGTGAACTTTTTACTATTTTCCAGAAAAGCTCATAGTGAAGTGCATGACCTGTGCTGAAAAGTGGCATAAAAAACTTCAAATACAGAGCAATAGGCTCCTTAAATACACAACTTTGCAGAGCAAAATGTTCTTTTAGATATAAAAAAAGCTCGTTTGAATACAATAGTGAGGTAATAGGCTCTTGATAAGGGCTGAGTTTGTTTTGTTTTGTTTTGTTTTTAATATGTGAGCTTAATTATGAATTTCAATGCAATATTTTTTAACAATTGATTTATAATAGAAAAACGACATGCATACATTCTCAACAGCTACTCTTTGATCATAGGATTTTGGTATTTAGCACAAATTTGACAGAGTGATTATAGAGATAAGAGGTGCTAAGAAATTAGATATTATGATTTGTTCAATTACATTGCACCTATCCTATTATAGTTACAACTAACCTCAACTGGCTTACTGAACAGTTATAATTGATATAAGAGTTATAACCAACACTATTTCTTTGGATACAACAATTTTCTAACTGGCTTTGAGCCGTTGAATTAGTAGGTGAATTGTAAATAGCTATGTTTTTGTTTATGCTCTGTATTTTTTGTTTATTTTTCGTTTAATAGTCTATAATTCTGATTTCTTTATTTCAAATGTTGTACATTGTGTGACATAGGAGATGAGTTACTTGTAAATGAGGGAACATTGACATTTTCCTTCATATTTCTACTTTGTTTAGATAAACAACATAACCGAGGAGAGTTTGCTTGCTTATAAAATACCGACTTCTGTCTTTATTCTTTATCTTTCGCCCTTTGTAAGTTTCTTCTTATTTTTCCTGATCTTGTTTGGTCATATGTTCCTTTGGCAATATGCATTTGTGATATGGTTATCTCTTTTGTTAATATCTGTGATATGGTTTCATCTTTTGTCTATATTGTACGTGTGTGACTGATATATCTCCTACCTATTAATCAACTATGCCTGTATATTGTTTGTTTATTGCTTGTTATTGTCTAGATTTCAACGGCCTGAAATTATTTGTATAATATTTGTGTGCAGGGAAATATGGTTTCTCCAATTAAGTTGATGATTGTTGAGGAAGAAAAGTTCCAGGGAAAGGCGTTGTCCCTTTCCCATACAATGATCGCAATCAGTACCATAAAGGACAAATTCAGTTAGCAACAACTACGAAGGTTTGAAGAGAGTTGTTTTGGTCATCTCTTACTGATTGAGGACCTTAAGTGGACTTCGCCAATTGTCCACGGATTTTTGCTGAGGAAGGCTGATCTGAATACAGTTTCCCAAGTGAACGGGATAAAATTCATCGTTGGCAATAAGGTGATCCAATTCACGGCGCAACAATTTTGCATTGTCACAGGGCTAAGATTTTGAAACCTTCCTTTCATTCCGATTGCCACTAATGAGAACTGCTCATTGAAAAGGAGATACTTTGGCAACGATAAAACTGTCAACCTTTTGGAATTAGAAAAAGCCTTCCTCGACTGCGCTGATGAGGACGATGTATTCAAGCTTGGATTTGTATACTCTGCTATTTTTGTGTTGTTGTGCAGTGAAAAACATGTCCACATTGACATGCGGTATTTGAAGTTGGCGGAAGACCTTGAAGAGTTTGTGAAGTATCCATGGGGTGTTGTATCTTATGCCAAGACAAATGCGTCACTTCTGAAGGCACTTTGTGCAGATTACCAGTGAGTGAAAGTGCCCAAAAAAGCTGCGAAAACAAACAAATCTGAAAAGAAAGCAAAGAAAACGACAACTGGTAAACCAAGAGAGTATCACATCAAAGGTTTTGCCTTTGCACTTCAGGTGAGCAAATTTCCATTCATGTTTAAGTTAAATTTCATTTGTTTACAGTGAGTGACGTTTTCTTCCTCAAACCATATTTGGGCTTATGAGGTATTTCCAGCGTTGGCTGCACTACATTTGGTGGTGCACGAAGATAATGCCTACATTCCTCGTATACTACATTGGAGGAGCAATACTTTGGCTCATTTTCATGAGCTAATGAGCCAAGTATTCGAGAACCATGAGGTTAGTTATGTTTTTAATGATGATGTTAGGCATATCAAAATATAATAAGTTTACTGATATGTATATTGTCTGTGTAAATTGCAGGTTGATGTGCAACTTCTCCGACCAACTGTAATTGACAAGCAGCAGCCCTATTGGACTTGGGGTGACAGTGTTGAAGACACTGAAGAAATTGTTGAGTTGTTTGGCGATGACGCTGAAGAAAAAACCAGCACTTCTGCCTTTGTAGAAGAAAAAGATGATGACATTGACGAAACTGAGGCCCTTATGTCGTCTTCTAAGGCAATCATTACTTTTTTTGCAATATATACGTCATAATACAATAGGAAAATAACTGTTGTATTTGGGATATATTTTGGAAATATTGTAACACTTGCATTATAACTGAATGCAGGGTAAACTCGAGTCCACTGAGTTACGCACTTTGAAGCGTGACTTTCAAAGGACAAATGATGAATTGGCCAATGTAGCCAGTTCGAATCGAGTGCTTCGCAACAGAGTGCATGAGTTGGAATAAATGATACGGAAGGAGTCATTGAAACTTGAAAGAGAGTTTGCAAAAAAAATAAAAAGTGTGTGGAGGATTTCGGTAAGACCCTCGCTTCAATGGAACACAATTTTAAGCTGGAGATAGAGCAGCTGAAAAAACGAAATGGTGGGTTGAATGAAGGTGGGGAAGGACATGAGGACCTCGGTAGTCCTCATATGAATGAAGGAGGCTACAATGACTTGTTGCCATTATATGACTATGTTAGTCCGCCTACAGAACCGGCAGTAATGGAAACACAAGTCCCCGGTGATGGAGCCGAACCCTCTGCAGCCATGGTAGTCTAAGAGACAGAAATGGCCGGTTCAGTTCCTCACATACAAGTGCATGAAGCAGTTGAGCAGGCAGAATCCGAGAAGCTACCTACCCCGGAAGATGTGGTCGGGTGTGACGAAATCTGCAAAAGATTGTTGTTTTTGTTAGAAGATTGGAAAATAACTGATAGTATGCCATCGGGAGGTCCGATGAATCCTTCAAGTATACCCAAAGTTAGTATCGTTGGTGATGAAGAAGGTCGTGTGAGTGTTGAAAAAAAAGAAGTGGAAGGTAAATGGTGCAGAAAGAAGTGTCTGGCCCAGACATTGTTGAGTCTATTTACTGATCCTTTGAGGAAGAAGAGGACGATGAGTGTGTCAGATGCGACTGCAACCCCGCCATGTTTTGATCCATCAAAACCCCTGCCCATTGAAGATGTGAAGGCAGTAATAGAGTTTTACACTGCCTGGAAAAATGATATCAGGTTAGGATTCTTTACCTTCGAAATCCGATTTTCATGTTATTCTAGTATGTAGTCATATAGTAATGAGAAAATGTAGAGTTTCCTTTAATATACATGTGTATATTTGTCATGAACAAAGTCAGAATTATGAGATGAGTACAAAATTCATCGTTGCAATTTTGCCTATTGAAGTGCGGAGGTGCAGCTGGAATCATGTTCAGTGGGCGCTGATTTTTTCTACAAACTGATCAATGATACGGAATGGAGTAGCCCAAGGGTAATAATACACAAATCTCTACTTTATTACGATAATTCAATTGTTTTCTCACCTTTATTAAGTGTACAGTTGTATGAAATTGTGCTGATATTATATACGTCAACTTTCAGCACCTGGACATGGCAACCTTTCTCATCCGGAAAAGACAACTCTCTCATCCGTTGGTATTTGGAACTCACTGGACAACGGCAGATTATTGCTTGCAGGTAAACATGTTACATTCACTGCTTCATTTGCTTTTGGTTGTCATTCTATAATATGCCTTCATTTCAATGTCTGCAGCAATTTCTAGAGCCGGTCAAAGGGATTGCCAAGAAACGTGGATCGAAGAAGGCAGTTGCTTCAAACACCATTGACCTTCCACCCAGCAAGCTGAACAATATACATCACTATGTGCGCTGTATGTGGCAACATGGGTATGGCCAAGCTTGGACAAAAGTCCGGAAGGTCTATTTTCCATATAATCTTCAAGGGTCCCATTGGGTTGCAATCGAAATTGATTTCGTTTGACATACTGCAACTGTGTATGACTCTTAAGTTGGTTTTACTGCCACTTCAAAGCTGGTTACACATATGCACCATATTAGCTATACGCTGGCACAAGTGCTGTACAATATGCACTTTTATGAAGCTTCTTAGGTTGAAGAGGTTAAGCAAAAGGGGCTGAAGATGTCGAGGTTTTTGCCATTCTCAGTTTGCAGCATTGGAGATGTGCCACAACAACGAGATGGGTAAGCTTTGTGAATTTAGTGCAGTTTATAGGTATTTTACATAACTGCAGTTCTAATTTCCCAACTTATTGGCCTGACAGTACGTCCTGCGGAATCATGGGACTGTAAAATTCATCGAGCATCTCAGTGCTGGGATTTCGTTGGATAAAGTTGACCCTTTGAAGATCAAATATTACCGACTGAAGCTTGCAATAGAGGGTTTAAGGGGGGAGGCATATTTATGAGGTAAATGTCTTAATATTTGGGACCTCCACATGTTTGGGTCTCTTTTAAAACCCAACCGCCATTGCCTTTGCATCCCATTATTTAAAACCTAGCTTCTACCGTCCATCATTAAACTGCAAGCACTAATGCCTCCCATTTAAACCTCAACTGCCAATGCTCATCTTCCAATAATTAAAACAGAAAGACTCTGCATGCCCATCCTATAAATAGGCTTTCTCATGCTTTGCAAAAGGAGGAAAGAACAAAAAGAGAATGGCAGCAGAGGCAGGCTCATCCTCTAGCTGCCGGAAGCACCAAAAAACCTTGGCCTTTTCTTTCATAACACCAAGCCTGAGCATCACCCATATTCTTTTACAACGCCATCATTCCAACTCAAGCAGAAACTCTATCTTGCTAAACTTATGGGCTCTTAGCCCCCACACCACAAGCCTCTCATGCCAAGCCCTTCCATATTGATTCATTGAAACACAAGCCAAGCCTAAACTTTTGATTTACTAATCATTATCTTCTTGGTGAGAAAAACAAGAGTATTCCCTAAGAATCTGCATTCTTTCGGGGTATTTTGGGGCCTAGTTCTTGAACCAGGGCAAAGCGGCCCAAGTCCATCTAGAGCTACTGGAACAAAGATGGCCCTACATAAATGATGACTTTGCTGGGAATTAAGCCATTTCTCTTGAAGTGATTCCTCCACAACCACGAGCTTTATATGATCTTGTCATGCCACTAAGTGGAGCACCCATGCCACTGAGGTGTCGGAAACACCAAAGCAAACTCCATAACCATCCCCAAATCCAAATGACTTGGAGGCTTCGTGCCAAGCAAATCTAAAGCAAAATCAAAGAAAAAGTTTCCAAGCTCAAGATAAAACAAAAAATTGAGCACATAAGAAAATTGAGCTCAACATCCATTATTCACCCACAAACTGACGGCAAGCTTCAGCCAACATGCAAAGTTGTTGACCACTGTTGTCAACTTTTGAGGCTAGCTCTGCCATTCACCTCCATCTCCACCATGAAACACCATTAGCAAGCCTAGTCATCGTCATAAATCACCTTCGCAGCAACCCTTACCTCTCTAGAGTTATCGAGATGTGGGAGCATATATTTCACCGGCCAATAAGAAAACGACACGTGGAAAAGGAATACTCCTTAGGTCAAACTAATTGCCCTAATTAATTTCTTTTTAATTCGGGAAATTATCTTTGATTTAAGATAAGAATATCTCCCTAAATCAAGGAACCAATCTCCACTAAATCTCTTGGAATAATTCATATTAGGGTTATCTACTGTAGACGTCCCTGAACTTGGCCTCCAATTGCAATTGGGTCCGTGAACTTTTTTTTTTGCGCCAATTACATCCTTTAATTGGCCAAATAGTTCCAATTAGATCCTACCGTCCAACTCTGTCAATTTGTCTGTCAAAATGAAGGGGTAAAAACGTCCTTTCGGGTTCTTCATGACCCCAACTCCACCTTCTTCTTCCATCATCACCCAACAACCCCACCTCAAGAATCTGACTATTTTGGAAAGCCACCTTGTTCTTCCATCATCAATTCAACAACCCCACCTCAAGAATCTGACTATTTTGGAAAGCCATTTGTTAGAGGAGACTTGGTACAGAAAATTCCAACGTTCTGGAATTTCAGAAAGACAAAAAAAAAAAAAAAAAAGCAGCGAGAGAGAAACTTACCCTACCCAACAATTCTCTTCTTCAAGGAAACTTCTCAATTCCACAATCTCTTGGCCTCTTCCTGTGGTTTTCACCTTTTCTTTTGCTTTCATTTGTGTTCATCAGTCTCCTTCTCTGTCTCTCCCTCTCTCTCCCGCAACCTATTCCCCCCTCCTCCTTCAAAACCCAGATCCCAACCCAACCTGCAAAAACTTCTTTGTCGAAAACCTTAGTTTGGGTCCCTCAAGGAGATGCTTTTTTGGTCAAGAAGAAGACACAAAACACAACACTTTATTTTCACATAATGTACAAAACCCAAAATCCCAAGTAGACAACTTCAATCTGTCTTGACGTAAGGATTGTGGAGGGCAGGGTAGAGTATGTTCTTTGGCTTTCTCTCATTGGTTTTAAGGGGGTTAGGTTGGGATATGGGTTTTGAGCAGGTGGGATAAGGAGGAGGGGGAATGGGTTACGGGAGAGAGGGAGAGACAGAGAGGGCGAAAGAGAGAGAGAGAGGGATTTGGGTTTGGATTTTTTATTTTTAAGTTTACTTATTTAATTAAATATAATTTAATTATTCAATTTTTAAAAATTTTAAATTTTTTAATTTAAATGGACTGTTTTAGCCCTCAAATTAACAACCAAATTGACTGAAGGATTCAATTGGAACGTATGAGAGAGTTGGATGACCTAATTGCCTCATAAAAAAGTTTACGGACCCAATTGCAATTGGGGGCCAAGTTCAGGGACATCTACAGTGAATAATCCTTCCTATTATCTTTTTGGGAAGAATAATCCTAACCAAATAAGGATTATTCTCCCAAAATCCTAGCACACAAGGAAGTTATAAATACATAGCTATACAAGACATTCAAGGTAATCCTAAACCTAGTTCTAAAACCCGAAAGAAACATCTCTCTCTCTCTCCCTCTCCTCACAAGGCTAAGCACCACCACATACGACTTTGGCCACCTAGCTCTTCCAGTGAGAGAAAACTCCATCCTTTTAGCTATTGCCGCATCTTTTCTAAAAGATTGAACTGAACTAACTTAGGTATCGGAGGGCCTCTGAGTGTGGTCTTTTGCTCATATTTATTTCGCAAGAACCTAGAATGAGAAAGAAGGAAACTCAAAAGATAAAGAATCTACACGTGGATATTCTCCTATGGCCAAACCACTTGTCCCAATCCACTTGGGGACGTTTGAAAAGCACAACGACGAATTGTTTTGACGAGACCAGCATGACCGGCTGGTCCTCTGTTGAGATATAAAAACAAGGAAGGTCATCCCATGTGAAAGGGAGAAGCAACGGCTACAATTACGAAGCAAGCCATCAACAAAAAATAAAAAAGAGCAAAAGGAAGCATCCAATGCAAATAAAAAAAAAATATAAAAAACCATGCGAATGTCAGATTTCACAACAGGCCAAGCAGCAAAATAAATAAATAATATGCCAAGCAAAATTATTTCCTTCTCTCATCTGGCAACTTTCAAATGCATTTACTAAACTAATATGACAATACTTCAAGATTTTTTTGGGGTGGGCACGATTCAGTTTGGACTCGTTTTTGTCTCAAATTATAACCGATTCGGTACTATTCATCCAGTTTGGTTCGGTTCGGTTTTAATTAAAAAAATTCAAAAACTGTTCGGTTCGGTTTGAACCAGTTTTGATCCGATTTCAGTTTCAGTTCGGTTTTGAACTGGATTATAAAAATTATTATTTTTAATTGTTTTTTAATACAATTCTCAACTGAAATATTATTATTTTACTTGAAAATTAATAAATTATTCAATTTCATATAAAAATAAATATTAAAGTTAGAAAAGAGATATTTTGAAATTGAACTTGGATAAATATTAGTTTTTCTTTTTAGTGAAATTAAAAATATAGCATTAAATATAAATATATATTGAAATTATATATTTTTTTAATTTGACCGGTTCAGTTCGGCCCGGTCCGATTTTTGAAGACATGGAATTGGATCCGAAACCGATCCAAACCGATCCGATTCGGTTTTTGACCGGTCGTTGACTTTTTGATTAACTCGGTTTTTTTTCAATTTGGTTCGGCTTGAATTTCCGATTCGCCAGTTTGAGTGCCCACCCCTAAGATTTTCAATTTTAAGCATCTTTTGATTGGTTATTATATATTAAAGGTTATATTTTCACCCCATGCGTCATGTTTATTACTCTATTCTTATATTATCATACATTAGCCACTGCATCATATCTGATTTAATACCCGTTCACCATTATTTTATGCTATTCACTAGGAAAAAAAAAAGAAAAAAAAGGCTATAGACGACGGTGGTCTGTCGTCGTATAGGTGACCGCTATCTATTGTGACACTATAGAAGACGATGATTTATCGTTATCTATTAACCATTTAGACGACAGTTTTACAAGATCATCATTGTCTATTTATCAATTCTGACAATAGTGGATCACCGTCCTCTATTTGTTATTTTTTGTCGTCCTAATGCTTAATTAGACGACAGTATAATTTCGTTACCGTCATCTAAGTTGTGATATTTTGTAATGGTATTGTAGGTTTATATCCCTTTTTTTAGGTTGTTTCATTTGCAAAGACTTTTTCAATTCTCAAAACATGTTTCAAAATATTTCAATTAAAAAATGTAATCAAATGTGATCTCATAAGACAAAATATGCTCCAAAATATAAAAGAATTCATCACAAGCATCTGTTGAGCATAAATTTTTGTCCACAAGTTAACCAAAATACAAAAGAATTCTTCTAAGTTACCCATAAAACTCACCCCCAAGGTCTATGTATAACCCCCCAGAAATTCTGATCCTTCACAACACACTTCATCAATCTCCTTTTACGGGTAACTTTGATCAATTATCTTCTCCCACTAAAACATAATAAATAAAAAAGGAAAATTAGTCAATAAGTTCAACATCATGGTAACATATTTCTCAAGTCCTTCATATGACTCATATTAAAAACTTAACAATAGCAACCCCTCTTTTTAGTCCATCAAAGGGCATGTATAAATTGATATATTTTCTGTCACGATGAGCATAACCATTTTACTAACCACTACTAAACCATACAGAAGCCGAAACAATGTAGGGAAAACAAGAAAGAATGAAAGAGAACCAAGAAGAGGAAATGCGATGCAAGACCTGCATTAGCATATGTAAAGTAAGTTTCACCAAATTTCACCAAATTTCAGCAAGTTTCACCAACCAACTTTTACCTTTGATGTAGCTTCCTAATGAAATGAAAGACATACATGTTTACCTTTCAGCATATGATACACTAATTTTTATTTTTATTTATCTTGTTTCTCGAACTTCAAATATGAATCGATTTCTTTATAATATGAATTTCTTATCTGAATTTTTATATTTTTGTTTTTACTTTGTTGATGAACATGACTGCTTTTCACACGTGAAAGCATCATTCATCATTATCGAGGATGGCGACCCCATCCCCCATGAGAGTGCCACAGAAGTTTGGAAACTCTGCCCCCCCAACCCCAAGAGCATAGTAACAGGCACAGCACAGCCACCCAACGGAAAATATATAATCACAAAAAGCTTTCATACAGCCTTACCTTTTGAAATCTGTTTAAGAGCCGTAGATTCACAAAGAGATCAACGGCATTTGAGTCTGGTCCACTTGAGGACCGTTGAATTGTCGTTCTTGTCTTCTCATCCTCCAGTCTCCAACAGTCCAAACCAGAGTATTATTCCTTAGGCCATGTGCGTCCACGAACCCACCTACCCAATTTGAATTAATTAATGGTAATGATCCATCCCCCATGTGAGGGCAAGAAGAGTTTTAAAAACTTGTCACCCCAGAGAAAGACATTTTCAAAAAGCTTTCATACTTCCTTACCTGAGCTATCTGAGCTATCTGCGAACCTTGGAATATTACTTCATCCAATTCCCTTGCAAAGAAAAGAAGAGAAAAATGGCTGGAGCTTTGATCGGAGAGGCCTTTATTTCTGCTTCCATCCAGGTGATTTGTGACAGAATTGCCTCACCCGAGTTCATTGATTTATTTCGGCACAAGAAACTCGATCAACCTCTCCTCATGAAACTGAAGAGGACCCTTTTGACCTTGAACGCAGTGCTCGATGATGCAGAGGAGAAGCAAATTGAGAAACCAGCTGTGAGAGAGTGGCTTGACGACCTCAAACATGCAGTCTTTGATGCTGAGGACTTGCTGGGGGAGATCAACTATGAAGCATTGCGATGCAAGCTGGAAGGTGAAGCTGAAACAGCCGACAAATTTACCAACAAGGTGTGGAACTTCCTCCCTACTTCTCGTAATAAGTTTTATCAAAGCATGAATGTTAAGATACAGGAGTTGTTACGAAAACTAGAAGACTTTGTACAACTGAAAGGTGCTCTTGGTTTGACAGAAGTTGTTGGGAGGAAGGTTTCACAAAGAACTCCAACAACTTCCTTGATTCATGAACCTTATGTATATGGTAGAAATGAAGTCAAAGAAAATTTATCAAAAGTGTTGTTCTCTGATGATGCAAGCAAGGATGATGTGTCTGTCATCACCATTGTTGGAATGGGTGGGGTTGGCAAGACAACCCTTGCTCGAATGCTTTACAATGAAGACAGGGTGAAAGAGCATTTTACATTTAAAGCTTGGGCTTGTGTTTCAGAAGATTACGATGCTATTAGGGTAACTAAAACTCTTCTCGAGTCAGTCACTTCAAAACCTTGTAATACGACAGATCTCAATTTGCTTCAAGTTGAACTAAGAGAACAACTGCGGGGGAAGAAATTTTTGTTTGTATTGGATGACCTTTGGAATGAGAAATATACTGATTGGAACTGCCTCCAAACTCCTTTTACTTCAGGGGCAAGGGGAAGTAAAGTCATCGTAACAACACGGAACAAAAATGTAGCATCTTTCATGCAAAATGTTCCCACTCAACCCTTGGAACCATTGTCGCATGAAGATTGTTGGTCATTACTTGCAAAACATGCGTTTGGAAATGTAAGCTGTAGTGCATATCCAAGCTTGGAAGAAATCGGCAAGAAAATTGCACGAAAGTGCAATGGGTTGCCTTTAGCTGCACAAACACTTGGCGGTTTGTTACGTTCCAGGCTAGACTCCGAGGTATGGAACAGAGTACTAAACAACAGCATTTGGGAGTTACCTTCCGAGAAAAGTGACATTCTTCCTGCTCTAGGATTGAGTTATCATTATCTTCCAGCTAAATTAAAGCGATGCTTTATTTATTGTTCAATTTTTCCAAAAGACTATGAATTCAAGGTAGAAGACGTTGTTTTTCTTTGGATGGCAGAAGGTTTAATTCCCCAAGCGGAGAATGGGGACAACATGGAAGAAGTGGCTAAGGAATATTTTGATGAACTTTTATCCCGATCATTGTTTCAAACATCGGGGAAATCAAGTTTCGTTATGCATGATCTCATCAATGACTTGGCTGTGTTCATGTCTAAAGGATTTTGTTCCAGGTGGGAAGGGAGGGAATCACATGAAGTAGAAAGAGTTCGCCATTTGTCATATGCTAGGGAAGAATATGATGTTTCTCTTAAATTTGAGCAATTAAAGGAGGCTAAGTGTTTGCGGACCTTCCTACCTACCTCTTTAAATACTCATAAAGAGTATAATTATCTAGGCAAAAAGGTTGTACCAAATTTGTCGTCGTCACACAGATGTTTACGGGTGTTATCATTGTCAAGTTATAGGAATGTCACTCAGCTACCTGATTCTATTAAAAATCTTATTCACTTGCGCTATTTGGATCTCTCTGGTACTGCAATTGAAACGTTACCTAGTGTACTTTGCAGTTTGTACTATTTGCAGACGTTACTATTGTCAAATTGTTCCTTTCTTGTTGAATTACCTGCAGACTTGAGAAAATTGATAAATTTACAGAAATTAATGCTTGGAGGTTGTGCGTCTCTTGCTAAATTGCCTGTAGACCTGTGGGAATTAATTAGTTTGCGTCATCTTGATGTGAGTGGAACTAAAATTGCAGAGATGCCAGCACAAATGAGTAGACTAAAAAGTTTGAGAACATTGATTGCTTTTGTTGTGGGGAAATCTATTGGGTCGACCATTGGGGAATTGGGGGAGCTTCCACATCTTCAAGGAAAACTTTCAATTCTAAAACTGCAAAATGTAGTTGATGCTAAGGATGCCGTGCAAGCCAATTTGAAGAATAAGAATGATTTGAAGGAGTTAGAGTTGGCATGGGACGATGAAGACTTAGATGATTCCGAAAAAGCGAGAGATGTACTTGGCAAGCTCCAGCCTTCAATTAGTTTGGAGAAACTAATCATCAAATTTTACGGTGGAACTAACTTCCCGAATTGGTTAGGAGACTCATGCTTCTCTAACATACAAGTTATGCGTCTCAGTAATTGTAAATATTGTTGGTCGCTGCCACCAGTTGGGGGGCTACCTGCTCTCAAAGAGCTCTATATAGAAAGGATGGAATTTGTTAAGACAATTGGTGTTGAGTTCTATGGCAGAAATGGAGCGTATCTAATTCAGCCATTTCAATCACTGGAGAAACTGGAGTTTAAGGAGATGGCAGAGTGGGAGGAATGGATACCAAGTGGAAGTGGAGGTCCAGACTTTCCTCGTCTCCAGGTACTGATCCTAAATGTGTGTCCGAAGTTGAGAGGAAGCTTGCCTTGTGATCTGCCTTGCTTGAAGAAACTTGGAGTGGATGGGTGTGGGGTTTTGCATGACCAAGGGGCCACTGCTACTACTAGTAGTGGTACTAGTCTCAACTACAATTCTCTTGAAGAATTGGAAATAGGTGAATGCCAAACAGGTCTGTTATCATTACTAGAGACAAAGCTCCTCTCCCAACTTGCCATTCGACATTTTAATGACATACAGTGCTTGCCCAACATCAATCGTCTTCACAGATTGTCTCTCTGGAATTGTCCAACGCTGTCATCATTCCCTGAAGATGGCCTACCCACTTCGTTGACATCACTTATAATAATCAATTGTAGGATATTAGAATTCCTACCTCAAGAGATGTTGGCCAAATTAACATCACTCCACCTTTTGAGGATATATAATAGCTGTGATTCAATGAGGTCCTTCCCCTTGGACATTTTTCCCAAATTGAAGACACTTGAAATTGGTTACTGTGACAATCTGGAATCGCTTTGCTTGATTGAAGAAGGAGCAGTTCTCAGTCATTTAAATGACCTGCAGGTCTATAATTGTCCAAATCTGGTGTGTTTTCCCCCGGGAGGATTGCCCACTCCCAACCTGACTCGATTGGAATTTTTGGGATGCGAGAAGTTGAAGTCATTACCCGAACACATTCACACCCTCACTGCCCTTGGACATTTGAATTTAAGCAATCTTCCAAATCTGGAGTCAATTGCAGAAG
This sequence comes from Prunus persica, assembly GCF_000346465.2. Classification (NCBI taxonomy): domain Eukaryota; kingdom Viridiplantae; phylum Streptophyta; class Magnoliopsida; order Rosales; family Rosaceae; genus Prunus; species Prunus persica. The sequence goes on from NC_034010.1 coordinate 4,071,922, forward strand.
ATGGGGGTTTGCCTCCCAACCTCCGAGATTTTAGCATTAATAATTGTGAGAGACTGAGGGCTTCATCTTCATCAGTAGGAGACTACAATAACTGGGGTTTGCAAGCACTTGTCTCCCTTGAAGAATTTAGAATTGGTGGCAGGGGAAGTGATGAAATCTTGGAGACGTTGCTCAAGCAACAGCTGCTCCCTACCACTGTTCGCACTCTCCGCATCGGGGAACTTTCAACTCTGAAATCTTCGGATGTAAAGGGACTTGCACGCCTTACTTTTCTTGAAACTCTAGAAATTATTTGGTGTAAAAGTCTGGAATTCCTGCCAGGAGAGGTACTTCAACACCTCACTTCTCTTCAACGGCTATACATTTATGACTGTCCGAGTCTCCAATTCCTGCCAGAAGAGGGTCTGCCGCCATCTCTTTCTTATCTGTGCATCTCCAAGTGTCCTGCCCTGGAGAAAAGGTATCAGAATAAGACGGAACAAGATCATTGGGCCAGTATATCTCACATTCAATGCATCCAGATAAATGATGAAGTCATCTTAAGATAATAAAACAAACCAGGTATGTACTTCAAATAACGCTTTAACTGCTTTTCTTCTAATTCAATAAAAAAAAACTGAAATTCACTGTCCAAATAAACTGAAATACACATTTGCATCCAATTAACTTTTACAGTTGCCAAAATGCATAGCATTTTCATTGAATGCTTCTTCCCAGATCATGCTCTCTGTTGTTCAGCACTTTATTTTATAATTCATATTCGTTTTTGGCACACTATCAATAATCGAAACATTTCAAGCTCAATTTTGTCGTTTTGGGTTCTCCATTAATATTTCATCTCATTTCTAATTGTATGCATCCAGGAGATTGAAGCCATCTGATCAAAATTTTATACTCAGCTTTTTGTGAATTACATTGTCTCCCTTGAAGAATTTACAATTGGTGGCAGGGGAAGTGATGATATCTTGGAGATGTTGCTCAAGCAACAGTTGCTCCCTTCCACTCTTTACACTCTCCACATCTATAGACTATCAAGTCTGAAATCTTTGGACAGAAAGGGACTTAAAAACATCACTTCTCTTTCCTTTCTGAGTATCTCCAAGTGTTTTTCCCGGTAGAAAAGGTATAAGAAGATGACAGGAAAAGATTGGGCCAACATATCTCACATTCCTTGCATCAAGATAGGCCACGAAGTGATCATATGAGATGAGCTCTCTCTCTCTCTCTCTCTCACACACACATTCCTGGAAGTCATCATATGGTATGTACATCAAGATAGGCCAAATTTTATTTTATTTTATTTTTCCAACAATTGCATATTTGAAGAATACATGCATTATTTTTGTCATCTATCTAGTGCACAATCTCTAAGACATGTTTGGACGTTTGTAAGATACTTTTTCTATTTGTTGGTAATTTCTAAATAGAAAACTCAGTAGTAACAAAACAAATTTCTTACCAGCAGTTATTATTTTATCGTGCAGACTGCCATGTACATACATACCAAAAGGTCTTGTTCAACTGAAAAGATTGACATAGGAAATTTATTCACATGGTATAAGTAACAGATTCATGAATGGAAAATGCGATCCAAAGCATATTGGTTACTTTTATGACTCTTTAGAAGTCAGACAGCCCTGCTGATTCTGATGAAGAAACCCCAGTTGTCAACTTAATCAAACAAGTCAATTTTCGTAAATGGTATTCGAAAGTCACGATAGTTGTCAAAGATTTTGAATTTACCACAGTTGCCTTATTTGATTCAGGAGCTGACCTTAACTGTATCCAGGAAGGTCTAATTCCTACTAAGTATTACCAGAAGTCTAGAGAATCCCTAAGCACCGCTTCAGGAAAATCTCTCCAGTTGAATTTTGAGTTGCCTAAAGCCCATATTTGCCAAAACAAAGTTTGCTTTAAAACTTCGTTTGTTTTAGTTAAAAATATCACTGATGAGGTTATCCTAGGATTACCATTTATAAGCCTGCTCTATCCTTTCCAGGTAGAATACGACGGTGTTATTTCTACCCAGCTAGGTGAGAAAGTTAAGTTTAGTTTTCTGTCCAAACCAGAGTTGCATAATCTGAAAGCCCTACAGAAACAATCTGTCTTTAGGTCCCTTCAGATTGTTCAGAAAACTAACCAGTTGAATTAAAAAATTGCAAGTTGAAAACCATACAATCAGGCAGGACTTAACAAGTCTTCAAAAAGGCAAAATGCCTTTAGAGCCCAGTAGCCAGTCAGACAGCCCTGCTGATTCTGATGAAGAAACCCCAGTTGTCAACTTAATCAAACAAGTCAATTTTCGTAAATGGTATTCGAAAGTCACGATAGTTGTCAAAGATTTTGAATTTACCACAGTTGCCTTATTTGATTCAGGAGCTGACCTTAACTGTATCCAGGAAGGTCTAATTCCTACTAAGTATTACCAGAAGTCTAGAGAATCCCTAAGCACCGCTTCAGGAAAATCTCTCCAGTTGAATTTTGAGTTGCCTAAAGCCCATATTTGCCAAAACAAAGTTTGCTTTAAAACTTCGTTTGTTTTAGTTAAAAATATCACTGATGAGGTTATCCTAGGATTACCATTTATAAGCCTGCTCTATCCTTTCCAGGTAGAATACGACGGTGTTATTTCTACCCAGCTAGGTGAGAAAGTTAAGTTTAGTTTTCTGTCCAAGCCAGAGTTGCATAATCTGAAAGCCCTACAGAAACAATCTGTCTTTAGGTCCCTTCAGATTGTTCAGAAAACTAACCAGTTGAATTTTCTTAAAGAAGATATTAAGTTTAAAAGAGTTGAACAACAACTTGCCAGTCAGTCCTTACAGTTGCAAATTCAAAAATTTGAACAAAGATTAAAAGAAGAGATTTGTTCTGAGTTACCCACAGCCTTTTGGTATAGGAAACAGCATGTTGTCCGTCTCCCTTATATCAAAACCTTTAGTGAGAAAAATATCCCCACTAAAGCCAGGCCAATTCAAATGAGTCAAGAAATGATGGAATTTTGTAAGAAAGAAATTGAAGAGTTGCTTCAGAAGAAAATAATTCGTAAGAGCAAGTCCCCTTGGTCGTGTCCTGCTTTTTATGTTCAGAAAAATGCTGAACTAGAAAGAGGAGTCCCAAGATTAGTTATCAATTACAAGCCTCTTAATGCGGTCCTAGAATGGATTAGGTATCCTATACCTAATAAAAGAGATCTCATTAACCGGTTAGAAAAAGCAGTTGTCTATTCCAAGTTCGATTTAAAGAGTGGTTTCTGGCAAATCCAAATAGATGAGTCAGATAGATATAAGACTGCATTTGTCACTCCTTTTGGTCATTATGAATGGAATGTAATGCCTTTTGGTTTGAAAAATGCTCCTAGTGAATTCCAGAATATCATGAATGATATATTCAATCCTTACAGCCAGTTTTCGATTGTTTATATTGATGATGTTCTGATCTTTTCTGAGTCAATAGAACAACATTGGAAACATTTGAATAAGTTCCTTCAAGTTGTCAAACAAAATGGTTTAGTTGTTTCTGCCAAAAAGATCAAGTTGTTTCAAACCAATATTCGTTTTCTTGGTTTCAATATTTGTCAGTCGCAAATTTCCCCAATCGATCGAGTTATTCAGTTTGCTGATAAGTTCCCTGATCAAATTCTTGATAAGAGTCAACTCCAGAGGTTTCTAGGATCTCTAAATTATATCTCTGACTTCTATCAGAATCTGAGAAAACAGTGTAAGCCCCTATTTGATAGGTTGCAGAGTAATCCTCCTCCTTGGTCGTCTACTCACACAGAAGTTGTTAAACAAATTAAGTCTCATGTCAAGACACTTCCCTGTCTTGGTATTCCGTCAGTTGATTCTTTCAAAATAGTTGAAACAGATGCCTCTGACATAGGTTATGGTGGCATTCTTAAGCAAAAAGTCAGTCCTAGTTCTCCAGAACAAATTGTTCGATTCCATTCTGGAACCTGGACTCAGTCGCAGCATAATTACAGTACTATTAAAAAAGAAATATTAGCTATTGTATTATGCATCAGTAAATTTCAAGATGACTTGCTTAATCAAAAGTTTTTAATTCGAGTTGATTGTAAGTCTGCAAAACATGTTTTAGAAAAAGATGTTCAAAACATTGCATCTAAACAGATTTTTGCACGATGGCAAAGTATTTTAAGTATATTTGATTTTGAAATTGAATATTTGAAAGGCAGTGAGAATTCTGTCCCTGATTTTCTCACTCGAGAATTCTTGCAGGATGCACAATGGCTCCCAAGAAAGACAAGCAAAAAGCAGTAGTCAGTCAATCTAAGTTGCCCAATTCGCCCAAGTCAACCCAGTCATCCCAGTCGCTCAGAGTCCTTCCTTCCTCCATGAGTCAACCTAAGCCAGAGTTGCCCAAACAAATAGTTCCATATCCGGGTCACCCCCCATTATCAGTTGCCACCCCAATCTCAGTTGCAAACAGATTTTCCTCTTTAGGATCAACAGTTGGCCAAATTCGCCCCAGTTATCAATCTACCTTAGTTTCTAGTTATGACCCCTTTGCAGTTGAAATCCCTGCAGGGCCATCAGTTGCTTTTAAAAAATCGTCCCCTTATTTGCCTAAAAGTAATTCTCATTTATTTGTCATTGAGTCTGTATATGATATTCATGCAAATCCAGTTGAAATTGCCAAACACTATTTCCCTCCTGGATTTCATTATATGCCCCAGAGTCCCTATAAGTCCCTCAAGTATTATAGAGATATATTACTTGAGACACAATCAGTTGAAATTAAGCCGATAAAGGATCGGGATCATCCTGAAACCATTCTTTATCATTCTCTTTACATTCATCAAATTGTCAGTCAACAATCTTTCAGTAGCCATCCTTACGAGTTGAAAATACTTAAGTCAAAATTACAGTATAATTATTCTGATTATATTGAAGCCTGGTATACTATCTTTCTTCACCAATCTGAAGATTTTAGTCATTCCTGGTTTATTAATTTTGATAATAAGTTCAAAAGCCCTTTCCCTTATTGGTTCCTCCACTGGTGGGAAAAACATGGACCAGTTGATGAAATTCTACCAGTATCAGTTCTTGAGTTAATCCGCCATTATACAAAAAGAGCCAAGTTTTCCCTAGTTGATTTATTCTTCCCCAAACAGTTGCTGTTCATGGCCAGATACAAGGTACCTTGGATCCTTAAATGGTCCTATGCCATCACCAAGGACACCCGTGTATTTGCCCGCCAATTCTCAGTCAAATGGTGGGACAAGTTTGAAGTTGATAGAATTGCCAAGTACGTCTACAATGACCTCCCCAGGGAGCCAGTTGCTCGCCCAGTATCTCCTACAGGCTCAGCCAGATCATCCTTATCAATTGAAGGAAAGTCTAAAGCTGAACTCCAGGAAATTGCACGCCAGCTGATCATCCAGGCTTCTCAGATGGATGATGATGAGGACAGTGATTCTCCTCCATCGTCTAGTTGCCAGCCCATGCAGAGTCCTGCCAAGACAAAGTCATGGTTTGATGACAGCCAGGACCCCTACGATGCCTACGATCTAGGGGAATCCTCTCCATAATTGCCTCAGTTGCCGACAAGCAAGCCTCGTCAAAAGAAGTTGCTAATTTGTCAAAAGTAGTTGCCGACAGGTTACTCTGTCAAAAGAAAATGCCAAACCACGTGAAAGCAGCAGACAAAGCATCTCTGCTTTTACCTCAGTCAGATCACCGAAAAGCAGCAGACAATACACTGTTCGCTTTTTGACAATCCACCGAAAGTAGCCAAGAGCATCTGCAGGAGTCAAAGTTACCTCTACAGTTGCTAAAAGTTGAATCAGGTTGAACACCCGTGCTTCTACAGCTGTCCAACCATAGTTACCTTTGGTAAACCATAGTTGAAAGTTGTCTTTAAATTCAGGCTTGATTAACTGTGCTCATCATACGGT
>NC_034010.1:4079002-4104372 GCF_000346465.2 Prunus persica
CTGGCTGTCATCAAACCATGACTTTGTCTTGGCAGGACTCTGCATGGGCTGGCAACTAGACGATGGAGGAGAATCACTGTCCTCATCATCATCCATCTGAGAAGCCTGGATGATCAGCTGGCGTGCAATTTCCTGGAGTTCAGCTTTAGACTTTCCTTCAATTGATAAGGATGATCTGGCTGAGCCTGTAGGAGATACTGGGCGAGCAACTGGCTCCCTGGGGAGGTCATTGTAGACGTACTTGGCAATTCTATCAACTTCAAACTTGTCCCACCATTTGACTGAGAATTGGCGGGCAAATACACGGGTGTCCTTGGTGATGGCATAGGACCATTTAAGGATCCAAGGTACCTTGTATCTGGCCATGAACAGCAACTGTTTGGGGAAGAATAAATCAACTAGGGAAAACTTGGCTCTTTTTGTATAATGGCGGATTAACTCAAGAACTGATACTGGTAGAATTTCATCAACTGGTCCATGTTTTTCCCACCAGTGGAGGAACCAATAAGGGAAAGGGCTTTTGAACTTATTATCAAAATTAATAAACCAGGAATGACTAAAATCTTCAGATTGGTGAAGAAAGATAGTATACCAGGCTTCAATATAATCAGAATAATTATACTGTAATTTTGACTTAAGTATTTTCAACTCGTAAGGATGGCTACTGAAAGATTGTTGACTGACAATTTGATGAATGTAAAGAGAATGATAAAGAATGGTTTCAGGATGATCCCGATCCTTTATCGGCTTAATTTCAACTGATTGTGTCTCAAGTAATATATCTCTATAATACTTGAGGGACTTATAGGGACTCTGGGGCATATAATGAAATCCAGGAGGGAAATAGTGTTTGGCAATTTCAACTGGATTTGCATGAATATCATATACAGACTCAATGACAAATAAATGAGAATTACTTTTAGGCAAATAAGGGGACGATTTTTTAAAAGCAACTGATGGCCCTGCAGGGATTTCAACTGCAAAGGGGTCATAACTAGAAACTAAGGTAGATTGATAACTGGGGCGAATTTGGCCAACTGTTGATCCTAAAGAGGAAAATCTGTTTGCAACTGAGATTGGGGTGGCAACTGATAATGGGGGGTGACCCGGATATGGAACTATTTGTTTGGGCAACTCTGGCTTAGGTTGACTCATGGAGGAAGGAAGGACTCTGAGCGACTGGGATGACTGGGTTGACTTGGGCGAATTGGGCAACTTAGATTGACTGACTACTGCTTTTTGCTTGTCTTTCTTGGGAGCCATTGTGCATCCTGCAAGAATTCTCGAGTGAGAAAATCAGGGACAGAATTCTCACTGCCTTTCAAATATTCAATTTCAAAATCAAATATACTTAAAATACTTTGCCATCGTGCAAAAATCTGTTTAGATGCAATGTTTTGAACATCTTTTTCTAAAACATGTTTTGCAGACTTACAATCAACTCGAATTAAAAACTTTTGATTAAGCAAGTCATCTTGAAATTTACTGATGCATAATACAATAGCTAATATTTCTTTTTTAATAGTACTGTAATTATGCTGCGACTGAGTCCAGGTTCCAGAATGGAATCGAACAATTTGTTCTGGAGAACTTGGACTGACTTTTTGCTTAAGAATGCCACCATAACCTATGTCAGAGGCATCTGTTTCAACTATTTTGAAAGAATCAACTGACGGAATACCAAGACAGGGAAGTGTCTTGACATGAGACTTAATTTGTTTAACAACTTCTGTGTGAGTAGACGACCAAGGAGGAGGATTACTCTGCAACCTATCAAATAGGGGCTTACACTGTTTTCTCAGATTCTGATAGAAGTCAGAGATATAATTTAGAGATCCTAGAAACCTCTGGAGTTGACTCTTATCAAGAATTTGATCAGGGAACTTATCAGCAAACTGAATAACTCGATCGATTGGGGAAATTTGCGACTGACAAATATTGAAACCAAGAAAACGAATATTGGTTTGAAACAACTTGATCTTTTTGGCAGAAACAACTAAACCATTTTGTTTGACAACTTGAAGGAACTTATTCAAATGTTTCCAATGTTGTTCTATTGACTCAGAAAAGATCAGAACATCATCAATATAAACAATCGAAAACTGGCTGTAAGGATTGAATATATCATTCATGATATTCTGGAATTCACTAGGAGCATTTTTCAAACCAAAAGGCATTACATTCCATTCATAATGACCAAAAGGAGTGACAAATGCAGTCTTATATCTATCTGACTCATCTATTTGGATTTGCCAGAAACCACTCTTTAAATCGAACTTGGAATAGACAACTGCTTTTTCTAACCGGTTAATGAGATCTCTTTTATTAGGTATAGGATACCTAATCCATTCTAGGACCGCATTAAGAGGCTTGTAATTGATAACTAATCTTGGGACTCCTCTTTCTAGTTCAGCATTTTTCTGAACATAAAAAGCAGGACACGACCAAGGGGACTTGCTCTTACGAATTATTTTCTTCTGAAGCAACTCTTCAATTTCTTTCTTACAAAATTCCATCATTTCTTGACTCATTTGAATTGGCCTGGCTTTAGTGGGGATATTTTTCTCACTAAAGGTTTTGATATAAGGGAGACGGACAACATGCTGTTTCCTATACCAAAAGGCTGTGGGTAACTCAGAACAAATCTCTTCTTTTAATCTTTGTTCAAATTTTTGAATTTGCAACTGTAAGGACTGACTGGCAAGTTGTTGTTCAACTCTTTTAAACTTAATATCTTCTTTAAGAAAATTCAACTGGTTAGTTTTCTGAACAATCTGAAGGGACCTAAAGACAGATTGTTTCTGTAGGGCTTTCAGATTATGCAACTCTGGTTTGGACAGAAAACTAAACTTAACTTTCTCACCTAGCTGGGTAGAAATAACACCGTCGTATTCTACCTGGAAAGGATAGAGCAGGCTTATAAATGGTAATCCTAGGATAACCTCATCAGTGATATTTTTAACTAAAACAAACGAAGTTTTAAAGCAAACTTTGTTTTGGCAAATATGGGCTTTAGGCAACTCAAAATTCAACTGGAGAGATTTTCCTGAAGCGGTGCTTAGGGATTCTCTAGACTTCTGGTAATACTTAGTAGGAATTAGACCTTCCTGGATACAGTTAAGGTCAGCTCCTGAATCAAATAAGGCAACTGTGGTAAATTCAAAATCTTTGACAACTATCGTGACTTTCGAATACCATTTACGAAAATTGACTTGTTTGATTAAGTTGACAACTGGGGTTTCTTCATCAGAATCAGCAGGGCTGTCTGACTGGCTACTGGGCTCTAAAGGCATTTTGCCTTTTTGAAGACTTGTTAAGTCCTGCCTGATTGTATGGTTTTCAACTTGCAATTGGGTACTAATCTGTCTTAACTCGGCTAATTCTTGTTTGACTATTTTAACTTCTAACTGGAGATCTTGTAAGGTAACTTCTTTCTTTTTCTGGGCGAACTTTTCTATAGTAGTGGCTAAACTGACTGGCTGCGGTTTAGGACTACTAGAGCATTCTTGACTGATGACTTTTCGCAATTTTTTCAAATAATCGGACTTTAATTCAGGGTTTTCTACTCGGCTGATTAAGTCGATTAACAATTCTTCTTGTTCTTCCTGTTTGGTAAGAACAAAAATAGATTTTAATCTATTACAGCATTTATCTGTGCAACCAAATTGTATATCAGGGGAACTCGGTTGGGAATCTGAAACTTGTTCAGAATCATAACCAGAACTGGCAACTAAGGTTTCAGGGCTACTAGTTTCAGAGTCTCGCAACTCTAAAACTTGGATCAACTTCTCTCTTTCAGCTTCTGAGATCTGCAACTGTTTAATGGCATCTTTAACTTTACACTCAGAGGCAAAATGACCAAATTTTTGACACTTAAAACATTTGACTTTGGACTTATCAGTTTTGGATCGACTTTTCTGGGCTTTTCTGGGGGCTTTAGACCAATTTTTTCTTTTAAAACTTTTTCTTTTCTTATAAAACTCATTATCACTTTTAACTGGGAAGTGTTTTCTTTTGGAGGAAAATCGGCGTTTCCTAAGGTGACTTGGCTTAGACTTGTTTCTTCTAGAGGGTGGAATACTACTGAGACCGTATTGTTCACAGAAGTTTCCTAACTCATATTTGGCTGATTTCCTATCGGACTGTATTTGTTTTCCGATTTTGTAATCAACACACATTTTCATACCGACTTGATTAATTGTGCTTATAATATTACCATAAGTTAAACTATCCCAATCAATATGACCTAATTCATTACTGAGGGTAGTTCGGATCTTATGGGCAAATAGGTTTGGCAAACCATTGACAAACTTTTCTTTCCAGAATGGCTGATTACTGTCGTCTCTAAGCATTACCCTAGAGATGAAGACATCTTTATACCATCTGAAATCTGACAACTTAGGGCATCTAAGATTACTCAACTGATCATGGATCCTAGCAGTCTGATTACTAGGGGTTCCTATGAAATGGTCAATTATGGTGTAAAACAGAGTATTGACACCGTCTTCTATACCTTGACCTATTCGTTCGTCAAAGATAGGGTGACCGTCATCATTAAGTTTTACAGCAAAAGTTATTCTGCTTTTAGACTCAGGGCTCAGATGTTTATCCCACCAACTTCTGAGAGTACCGGTGAAACCAGTAACTAGCAGAGGGACAATTTCAGACTGTCTGAAACTGTGATTGGTGATATAACTATTGGCAACCATAGACATGTGTTGTAACTTATTGAGGATTTCTTGCTCAGAGAGACCATCAATATTCCATTCATACAATTTGTCGGAAGAAACAGAGAACTGGGTCTGCAGGTTTCTTTCTTCAAATTGAATGTCAGGAGGTGTTGGTCTGGGATACCAATTTTTGGTCAGACTACTGGGGCTGACAAACTTTTCTAATTTCTTAACTTTGGGTTTGACTTGGATTTCTAAAGTTTGAAAGGCTTTTTCAATTTTAGAAATATTGCTTACTTCTGACAACTCGGACTCAGAGGTGTTTTCTACTGCAAAGGCATCTAGTGTTTTAAGACCAGATTTCTCAGTTTTTTCAACTTTGGCAGGGGTCAACTGGGCTAACATGTCTTCTATTTTCTTCATTGTAGGTGTGATCTTAAGGGTCGGGCTAGACCTAAGATCTTGGAACTGGACGATTGGTTTTTCAACTTTCTTTTTAGACTCTACGTCTGTAGAACCTAACTTATCGATTTTAGTTTCTATTGTATCCAACTGTTTTCCTATAACGATTAGACTCTGGTTGGTATAATTATTTTGCTCAAGAATTCTTCTATTACTGTCACTGCTTTCAAATGTTTTGAAAGGAGTAGCAGGAATAAGAGTATCTTTATGCTCAATAATTATGGTTTCTGCTGGAGGATGGCTAGACTCAACGACAGACTTATCTGCCATTTTCCATTTTTGCTGAGTTAAGGTTTTTAACTCATCATTCGACATATAGCGGCTTTCAACAAAATCAAGGTAGAAAATTTCAACTTGGGCAGACCGCATGTAATCTTTCCAATCACTAAAGATTTCTAAGCGGCGTTGGGCTTCTGGATAGGCTTGGTGGTAACTATCTCGTCTAGACTGGTTCTCAGGGGCTTTGAGATGACTGTTTAGACGTGACCAATCAATTTTAAATTTTCTATTAAGGGTTCTTAACTGGTTATCAACAGCGGCATAGTTTTCAACTATAAAGTCAGACTGGGTAGGTGACTCAGGGGATTCTGACTTATCTTCTACTGAGGCCTTGCCGTAGCAGGGCTGGGTTACCTGAGAGGATCTTCTCAGGGACTCAAGCTTTAAATCTATCATGGTTTTTTCTAACTCTAGGTCTCGTTCTAGAGTTGAGGATGAGGCAGTAAAGGAGTGCCTAGCTGGGGCATGCCTTTGTGACTGACCTGGGGTTGGTAACTGGTGCAGCTGTACATTAGTCTTTCGTAGAGGCTGGCTATCGAACCTAATCTTAACCGTGCCATCTAGGTACTGCTGGATGTAGTCTAAATTGTTTAGACTGCGTTGGATCGGAGCTGGTTGGCTCTCGGTAACTAGGGTCCAATCTGTTGGAAGGGCAACTTCTGACCATTTAATGGTCTGGGGAACTTGGATATGGGCGTCTGAGGTGTGACTCTGGATCAGGACTATCTGATCCTTTGGGCTTTTGTTTAAGGCCTGGAAGTTCATATTGGTTCCTGTGACCTTGTAGTAAATTCTGTAAACTAATGCTAAAGGTTGGGTTCCTGGGAGGACATTATAACCTTCAGTCTTAATATTGAGAGTTAGGGTTCTCAATATATGGGGATCACTTAGGCTTACAGTAAAGTCTGGGTAACAATCAAAATGAACTGGACCGTTACACAAACTGGACTCAATTACTCCTAGGGTACTGTCACTGAACGCGGTGAACCGGGCATCGCGTAAACAGAGCAGTATGGAGGCTTTCAATCCTAACCTGGTTAGGGGCTTAACGGCAACTTGAACAAGACCAATATGCAGGAAATTGTTTCCATCAGTCTTGTGCTTTTTGATTGACTCAAGATTAAGCAACTGGCAAGTTTCGTGTTCTTTACTAAGAGCGTAAACTTGTTCAACTGTTTTGACATGTGTGGTGCTATTAAAACTGGAAGGCAACCAGTGTTTCTTATAAATTTTTTGACTCGGGACTTTAGGGATATTCCAATCTCTAAAATCTAATTGTTCTTTGCAACTAGAATCATATTCAAATTGTTCTTCATTAACTATCTCAGGGAGTCGACTTATACTGGTCTTAGAACTGCTTGACTTACAGGAATTCGACCTAAGAAAACGACTCATCTATGTAGTTGCGGCTAGTAAGAAGGTAAGATTGAACTGAGTTAACCTTGCTTCGTGTAATGCATTGTTGTGTAAAGCTTAAATTTTTTGGTAGAAAGAAGAGGGCTATGGTTTTCGAGATCCGTGATGAATGACAACTGGGCTGTTTGGTTGGATAGGGATAGGAGGTTCTTTGATGATTTGAAGGGTGAGGGGATGTGGATGAGGGTTCATTTCTTTGGCACCTCATTGGACTCTGTATCCTTGGACTTTAGGAAGTTTTCTTTCTTCGGCGTCTATATAAATGGGCAAGCTGCTGTAGTTTAGATCTTCTTTATGTGATGTTTCTGTTTTGTTCATTTGGTGTTTGAGTTGTTCTGTAATTGTTTTTGTTTTGACCTGCTAAGGGTGTGTACCTCGCGGGCTGTTGCTATACTCCTTAATTTTTCATGAAAGTTGGGTTTCGTCATTGAAAAAAAAGAAGAAGAATTTTTGTATATGTAAAACGATACAGAAATAGGACTATATAAGTTGAAGGCATATTACATAACTAGAGGGAAAATATCAATTAAGAATCAGTTGACATATTTTTATTGCCTAATTCTTGATATCCGGGAGTATTGACTTCCAACATGATTGAGGTCTTATGCTAATTGGCATATTTATTGCATTTATAATATCTTATGTGCAAATGATTTTCTTGTTTGTTTTTACAGTCCCACAAATCATTCCTTCAGCTGCAAAGTTCCATTTGATGACACTTGAAATGTTGTACTTGCAGACTTGAGAAACTTTCCCATGTTTGGAGGTCAAAGAAACTTGTGTACGCAACCATGCATGATTTCAGAGTCGAAGCTAATTCACTGGCCTTTCTGTGCTCGCTTCTGTAAGGGTATATCAGATTAGTTTGTCATCAAGATTTAATATGGCTCACTTTTATTGCTTTCCTATTACCATCAATTTTCTTATTCCAAATTGGATTGGTAGGATCAAACCAAGCAGGTTCATACTTTAAATGTATCACGTCATCAGCATTTCAGACAGAAAATGGGCCTTGAATTGTGTTCTGAGCCAATGGATTTTTCTAGAACCTAAAGTGCAATGGAAAATTACTGAAGTGATCTACACAAAGAGTAAACATTTTTTCTGTTGGATGCTGGAGGTGCCTCTTATAAGTGGCTAAGTTGCAATATCTGGTGTCATCAAATGCTCTGCAAAAAGGTAAGTCATCAAGTAACTTACGCTTTTAATTATTTGATGGGTATATCATCTCAGTTCTTGTAATGTGGAGTCGTCACCAACAGGTCCGTCACATTACATTAGTCATATATGGGATTTGAATCATTACTTTGTGCTATTGAACACTCAAATGGAGATAGATTTTTTGTCTGTGGATGCCACTGGTTAATATTATCATATCACTGGTTATTTATTGTACTTGAACAGTCAATTGAGATAGATTGTTTTGTCTCATTTCTGATGGTTGCTTACTTAAATCTGTTCTTCAGCAGTTCAAGTTGAGACTGGAGCTGAACAAGGATCAGGTCAGCTGTATATTTCGTGGTAAACACCTCTTTCTATACACATTTCCTACTGTCTACATAGATTAATTTATCAGCATGATTCTATAGTGCATTTAGAACCTAAAAATAAAGAATAAATTCCTGTTGTCATTAATTTGTTGTTTCGAATTTGGACTTCTAGGAACAGACCCAGCATGTTCATACATGGCTTGGCTCACTTCATCATCTTTTGAGACAGAAAATCAGCCTTCAACCGTCTGCTGATTCAATAGACTTTTCTATATATCTCAAGTGCAATGGAAAATTGCAGACTTACATAAAGATTCGCAAAGATTTCTGTTTGAAAATTTCTACCGGAGGCTGGAAATGCTTCTTATAAGTGGCTAAGTTGCAAAAAATTGTAGGATTGAAGGCTCTGCAGACTGCACAGAGGTAAGAAGTCATCGTCATCAAGTAACTCCTAAATGGCTGCATCTTAGAAGAATGACACTGAATGTGTATAGCTCATCTTCAATCTAAAGATTAGAAGTCACATGAAAAAGTGTTGTATTCTTTTGTCCTCTATTGTAGTTTATTTGGTGCTCTTTTGACTTTTAGAGGTGTTTTCAAATTTGAGAATCCAGTAAATGCATGCGTACATATATTGAAAGTATTCCATATGATTTCTTCTCGAAGGCGATAATATTTTCTTTTCAAATTTGCTGATGACTGCAACACCTTCTAATTTCTTTTTCTTTGCATTTAGAAGTATCTTGCTGAGCTGAGGTATGGAAACGGAAAGCACTTTGGTTAACATCCACATTTAATAGCTGTGAAAAGAAACAGGATTTCACAATCAGATGCTGAACCTGAACACCAGGTTTTGAATAACTGGTGTCTTTTTCCCAACGCATTCACACCCTCGCAGCACTTCGACATTTGGAGATGACTGAACTTCCAAATTTAGTGTCATTTGCAGAAGGCGGTTGTCTCCCTTAAACACTACAATTGGAGGCAGGAGAGGTGACGATATCTTGGAGACATTGCTCAAGGAACAGCTGCTCCCTTCCACTCTTCACACTCTTCGCATCTGGGGACTATCAAGTCTGAAATCTTTGGACGGAAAGGGACTTGGACACCTCACTTCTCTTTAAGAGCTATATATGTTAGTGAGTGTGACAGTATCCAATTCACTTCTCTCCAACTGTTATGGCATGGAGAAGCGGTATGAGAATAAGATGGGACAAGATCGGGCCAACATATCCTTGGTGTGTCGTTTCCAGAGGAGGGTTTACCATTGTACATAGCCTTTTGTTTTTCTACAAAAACAATTGACACATTCCTACATACATTTTTGGTCTAGCTTATCCAGTAGATAACTTGTCCCCTGTTTTGTGAAATGTAATGTTTTTTCTTTCCTAATTACTTAATACAAATTGGTCGATGATGGTTGATGGAGTCTGGAGAGACCAATCTACAGTAGCTTACGTACACACAATATGCACGTGTTGACCCAATTGTCTTAATTAGGAATGTCAATGGCCAAATCACATTTATTAATTTGGTGATTTTTTTTTGTTCGAAATTAATTTGGTGATTAAGCTAGGGATGATATTCCTACTCATCCTAAAGTGGAATATTATACCTCTTCCTTCAAAAGGCTGATGAAGTATATTAATTCGTCCAAACAAAAAATCGGGAATATTATATTACAATGACGCTACAGGCATCAACTTATTTATCAATTTTTAGATACCAACACATGTGGCACATGACATAGCAACCCATGTCATTTGCCATCGTGGCTGTGTAGAATGGTGCGATGAAAGCTTCAATTCTTCAATGGAAGGACTGCTAAATTTCTAAGATTTTTCACAGAGGAAGAAGGAGGTTTAACAGTAAACCTATGTAATTAAGATAGATGAGATGGCAGATGACATGGGTTGCCATGTCATGTGCCACATGTGTTGGTATCCAAAAGTGTAGCGTTATTGATTATATTATATGTTGACATAAAAGGAATCCAACTCCTAATCCCATTTCCAATTCCTATAGACGCAGTTGCAGACCAACAAGCAACAACGGTGGCAGATATCCTGCTGGTCTTGATCAAAAGCACAAAGTTTTCTCTGTCAAAGAGAATGCTGTTATGGATAACAAGAACGAGCAAGGATTTAACAACTTGGGCAACGTGCATAACTGCGGTAATAAGCAGCTTGACAACGACAACGACGACCTTTGAACAAGTCAGGCCGAACGGTCCTAACCATCAGATTGGGCCGGACTTTGACCTATCGGCTCTCAAGCTACTCAGGTTAGGCCTAACAGTCCTAACCATCAGATTGGGCCAGACTTTGACCTATCGGGTCTCAAACTACCCACTTCGAGCCCAAGCAGCATGCCAAATGATAATCCCTAAATAGGAGCAATAAGAGCGAAACTAACTATACCTATCACGATTGTACATTAGTTTTGTGTCTATCTCTTTCTTTGTGTAACTAAATTTTGTGATAAAAAGAGATAGAGACACTCTTTGAGTTTGAATGAGAAAAGTCAGATGATGGTGAAAAACTAGACTAAATTGGTAAATATAAATTCAATCATATATAATTTTATTTTTTGGCACAAAAATCCTAAATATATAAATTAGTACTGCACCAAGCATACTTACTTGGAAAGTAAAATATTTCTATTAAGAATATAATTTTATTATTACACTCCACTAGCAAAACAATCGATAACATTGCTTACAGTGCAGAGGCAGTCCAAAGGCAGAAACAAATAAATCTCTTGTCAGACCAAAATAAAAACCCTCAAAATCTCGCAATACAACTTCAGCGCCTGTGAAATAAGGGACACTGCTTTTCACCAAAAATAAATAAATAAAAGAGACTGCTTCATGCTTGAAACCTGCAACATCCTTTGTTGTGGCCTAAGTTGGCGGTTCGAAACACGAAGGAGCGCCTCTCATCACTTCGTTTGAAGCCTCAAAGTGAATGCCTGCAAGGCCAAAAGAATTTCCTTCAGCCTCTCTTTGTCCTGTTCATCCACCAAGTTTCTACTGTCGAACTTTTCAGGAGACTTGAGTCCATCCAAGAAAAACTCGGGCTTGTTGATGAAATGAAGGTCGAGAGACACTCCTACTTGGCGAAGATGATATTGGGATCGGCCGCCACCAAAGTCCCCTGAGGCACTTACAACTGCGGCAGCTTTATCAGCCCAAGCATTTGGCGGTCTTGATGCCCAGTCAATGGCATTCTTTAGAGGTGCTGGAACATAATATATAGTGGGCGAGTTAAAGGATAGTCACCATTTTTTTTAGTAAAATAAAAAATGAAAAATAATACCTGAGATGGAGTAATTGTACTCGGGAGAAGCAAAGAGGATGCTATCAGCTTCTAAAATCTTCCGACGAAATGCTTCCACGGCAGGTGGAAAACTCCCATCCTTACCCTCCAGATCCACGTTCAGAAACGGCAGCGCTGAGATGTCCACGTACTCTATCTCCAAGCCGTCGATCGACGTCTTGCTGATCTCAATTGCTACCACCCCCAAAACTCCACCGTTTTATATCATCCATAAAAAAACTTTTTTTTTTTTAAATAATACAAACTTGTAAGCTAATTTACTAACCAGAACGAATGAGGCAGCGGTTGTATGAAGCTTCACGAAGCGACCCACAAACTGCCGCAACTTTTATGACTGAATTTTTATTTATATTTTTACTTTTGTTCGTAATCGGGGCAGCCCGAGTCCCGAACAAACAAAAACAACGGCACAATTGCCCCAGACCTACTTCTACTTTTACGACCGATTTTGCTGCGACCGAAGAATCCTCCTCCTCCATTTCTGATTTCTTGTGTTCTTCGCAAGAAGAAGAGATATTATAAGGAGTTTTGATGTGCAGATGATGACTTATTTTGTGCATTTATGAACGTTGCGATAAGAACCATTATTAGATTTATAGAATCATTTTCAGTGGAAGGTTTCAGAAGTAATGGATCTTACGTACTGGTTCAGAAATAATGAATGGATGCATGTGAAAGATATATTTTTCAAATGGGTTTTTTGTTTGTTTGTGAGTGAATGAGTTCATGCTTGTGAACAGCTAAATGAGTTCCTGTTTTTAAATTATGTTTGATTCTTTTTTTGTTTTGTTGATGTTCAAACTAAAGCATCTCGAATGATATCGGGAGGAGTCCCATAACGAGATAATCTATGAACAACTGAACTGGCTTCTCTAGAACCATAACTAAAAGAATAAACATTCGACTTGTATAACAACACTCTGCTCTCTCAAGCAACCCCACACTGGCTTTTCCTCAGTCGAACAAAAATAGCTTGGATCAAATTCTTGACATCCCTTTCCACTCCACCAAGTTTAAACACGTTCAAGAATTGGATAACCAAAATGACTTTAAAATGAGTTTGAGAACCAAAATAAAACTCCTATATAAGTTCAGAGACCATTGTGCTTAAAAATCTTATTCAGAATATTATTAATTGGTGTCAGAGCACCAACTATTAATACAAATAGGGTAGTTTTTGGTTTTAGGTGTGTCAGACCATGGAAAGCGAGCTGAGTTGCAAGATTTTGTAACACTTGTCCTTTATTTGATGGCACGAACTAAACCATAACTATACTGTCTGGAAAGAGAAGTTTGAGATATTCATGGATCTATATGGAATGTGCGCTTAAAAACCTTAGTCATAATGTTATCAATCAATTGGTGTTAGAGCACTAGCTATTATTGTTATTATTTGAAAGGCTTTTAAAATTTTAAAATTTTATTTTCTGTTTTAATATTTTGACTGTTTTCTTTTATTTATTATGTGAGTTACAAATTGTTTAATTTTTAGTTTTTATTTTCTATTCATTGTCCTAATTTTTTGGTTTAATATGTCTGGAGGTTACGAGTGTTGAATGCCTATAAAAATCCACTTCTCCTTCACATTTGAACACACCACAATCAGATTTCTCTATTCTCATACTTTCATATATTCCCTACTTTCCATATTATTTTTGGGCAACGGCTCTGTGACTTGGAGATTTCTATCCGACTGTGAACGTGCTCATAGCAGACCTTAAGCCTGCGTATTGGGGTCGTATCTTGTAGTCTTGTAGATCGTCATTACCTACACGTAGGGAGGTTACAAAGGCTTTAGGACAACGTCTTTGACATGCTTTCACTATACCATACTTGTTTTCTTACTCTTGACTTATTTTTTTTATTTATTTGTTTCTTTATTTTACTTTATTGTTTACGCTTTATTTTACATATTATTTATATCTAAAGGTTTGAGTAAGAGTTTTACAGAAAAGGAAAATACAATTTTTAATTACAAAGAGTTTTATAGAAAAGAAAAAACACAATTTTTAATAACAATTAAAACAAATAGAGAGATCCTAGGGTAGTTTTTGGTTTCAGGTGTGTCAAAACCATGGAAAGAGAGCGAGTTGCAATATCTTGTAACACTTCTCCTTTATTTGATGGCATCAACTATACCCTAACTATACTGTCTAGAAAGAGAAGTTTGAGATATTCATAGATGCATATGAGGAATGCGCTTTTGAATATCTGACTATTGAATGGAGATCCCTTGTGAAAATTGTTTACAATGAATTACTGCCTAAACCAAGAGCTAAGGGAGCAATAGCTGAACTAATTTCTTCTAGTTCAAACAAAAGGGCTAGGTATAGCCATTGCCTTTTTCTAGCAACGTAGTTCTCTCAAATCCAACATTGTCTTACTGCTAAGAAAACATGTGATTAGTTTGGGATTGTGCATGAAGGTGATAACAAGTGAGGTCACTCAAACTTCAATTGGTTCTAGCTAAATTTGAAGAATTGAGAATGACATAAGTGAAATCCCCTTGATGTAGGATATATGAATTGAATAACAAGGTAGATTAGCAAAAGCGAAAACAAAGAAAAAGCATAAAGACTTATTTACTGTTTCACTCCCTGGGACTCGAGCTCGCTCTCACTTAATCACCCGAAACTCAAATTTCCCCACCGTACCACCTATTCTCCCACTCCGTCACAAATATTACCCCATCCCCTCAACGCCTTCTCATTTTCCCGTTAAATGACCTCTCTCTCTCTCTCTCTCTCTCTCTCCCCTCCCCAACCCAACCCTCATCGCACCTACCCCATCCCCCTCTTCTCTCTTCTATCTTCTCTCTGCCTCTCTCTTCTTTCCCATTCCCTCCCCAGACCCAATCCCCAGTGCACCTCCATTGCACCCGACCTCTTCCCTCCCTCTACCTCTCTCTATCTCTCTCACTCTCACTCTCTCTGCCTCTCTCTTCTCTCTTATCCCCTCCATAGACCCAACCCCCACCTCAGACCTAACCCTCCATGGAATTACTCAATACACCCAAATTACCACCACTCAAAATTTATTTAAAAAAAATATATCATCGACAACCATTCCCCATCTTCTCTCTTGGCAGAGAGTGGGAGAAAGAGGCACATAGAAGAAAGAATATGGGAGGGGTGTGGTGCGATGGGGGTTGGGGAGGGGAGAGAAGAGAGAGGTAAAAGGAAATGAAGGGTGGGAGCGCTGGGGGATAAGATCTGAGGATGGGATGGGAGAGAAAATATAGGCAAAGTGAGTGAGCGAGAGTGAGGCAAAGGAAAGGAAAGGGGTAGGGTGTGCTGGGGGTTGGGTTTAAGGAGAGGATGGGAGAGAATAGTGAGTCATAGAGAGAGAGAGAGAGAGAGAGAGAGAGAGAGAGAGAGAGACATGTAGAAGAAAGAATATGGGAAGGGGTGGGGTGCGATGAGGGTTTGGGAGGGGAGAGAAGATAGAGGCAGAGGGAGATGAGGGGTAGGGTCCGATGGAGGAGCGCTGGGGTAAGGTCTGAGAATAGGATGAAAGAGAAAATAGAGACAGAGAGAATGAGCAAGAGAGAGGCAGAGGGAGGGAAGAGGGTAGGGTGTGCGAGGGGTTGTGTCTAAGTTGGGGATGGTAGAGCAAAGTAAAGAGACCTCTCTACAAGGAGTCAAACAAGTCAAAGTTAGTTAGAATATTAATAATGTTGTTAAGTTTATGTTTAGACAGCTGTAGTTTTGATAAGATCTGTTAGAATCATGGTCTTTTGCCTTTATCTGATGTTGTTCATGGATCATTTTTTTTATTCTAATTGTGCCTTGGGAAAGTGTACTAAACTTCCATTTACTGCTTCTTCAAGCATGGCTTCTACACCACGAGTTTGGCTGTGGTGCGCCGGCTGTACCTGTACAGCCCATCACATGCTAGTCACGTGGGCTTTTTTTAAAAACAAGTGAAACTGGTTCTTTTGGTTAACCAGTGAAAATAAGGAAAAAAAAGCTCCCGCGCGTTCAAAACCTAGGCTGCACACAGATCGATTTCGTCTATCTCCTCCTCCATAGCTTTGCACAGCCACAGCTCTATTTCGGTGAAGTCACAGCTGCACAGCTTCGTACAGCCTGAAGAAGCTCCCCCCACTTCGTCTTCTCCATCTGAGGAGCATATTTCAACCAAAACCCAGAAACCCACTTCGTCTTCTCCAGCTGCTTCCTCCATCTCGGTAAGTTCGTGTGTTGATTTTCGTTATGGGTAATTGATGGTTCTATTTAATTTATTCTTCTAGTGATTTTGAATTGTTGTTTCAGTTTTTTCATTGAACAATTCCAGAAATTAATTATTCAAATTTTGTATTTCTTTTCCCACTGTGCATTTCTGCTGGGTTGTTATAGTGCCTCTTGATCTGATTGTATATATGAATACCCATGAGGCCTCTGATTGTGTATGATTTGATTGTGGTGGGTTTGTGATTCTGAAAGTGGCGTGAGGTGAAGTGGGTATCTGACATTGATGGCTGTAATGTTCATGCAATTGCATATTTCTGTATGCAATTACTAATAGCCTGTATGCAAATCCAAGTCATTGAATGCAATTACAGTATATAGTTTTTTTTTTTCCAAAGTATGCACGTATCTCAACTTTTGCTTGTATTTATTTGTTCTTTTGGTATCCTTGTTCTGTCTTGTTCACTAGAATATCCTCCCCACTTGCACATGTTACAAAAAAATCAGGGTGCAGTCACCTGCTTCACTGTTTCAATTAAGTTGCAAGATTTCAGACTTGTCTCCCATGTTGTTTTCCAATTTGTATCATATTCTGTATGCAACATGCCGTAGGGATGCAGTTGTCATTAGTTGGGTGTCAAATATCATCAAACTGATATTTTCCTTCCAACAGGTCGCTGCATCTATTCTCATTTTGTGATATTATAGTTTGCTCTCTATTTCTGTCACCATTTTTGTGTATTTTGCAATGCTGACACCAGTAGCAATTGCTTTTGCTAGTTTTCCTGTTTGTTTGTATGTTTGTGGGTGCACCTCTCTCTCATGCACCCACCGATATCATACTCACAATAGACATTTGGGTCAGAGCAGGCACCAACAAAATTTGTTGCAAAGACCTGTCTAGTTTCAAAATTTTATTGTCACAGTTAACGAAAATTATGCGTGCCCCACAGAGTTCCTTTCAATGATGTTTGCTTATGGCATATTTGTTGTATCTGCACTCTTCTTGTCAAATTATCTTCTCAGCGTGTAAGCATATTTTCACTTTTTTCAGGCAGTGGCAAACTCAACATCAGCAACTTTCTTACGTGTTGTTGGTAGTGAGTTGATTCAGAAGTACTTGGGGGATGGTCCGAAATTAGTGAGGGAACTCTTTAGGGTTGTTGATGACCTCTCACCCTCCATTGTCTTCATCAACGAAATTGATGCAGTTGGTACAAAGAGGTGAGCTGCAAGTCGCTGAACATTGATGAAAAGATTGTAAATTACTGTTAATCAAATGTTCCAGATGATCTTTTGTCTGCAGGTATGATGCCCATTCAGGTGGTGAACGTGAAATTCAGAGGACCATGTTGGAGTTACTGAACCAGTTAGATGGTTTTGATTGAAGAGGAGATGTCAAGGTGATCTTGGCAACAAATAGAATTGAGAGTCTTGACCCAGCCTTGCTTCGTCCTGGCCGAATAGATAGGAAGATTGAATTCCCTCTTCCTGATATCAAAACAAGGAGGCGCATCTTCCAGGTAAATTGACACGACTGTTTATAAGAAAGAAACAAATTCAACATCAAACGTGCCAAGTTTTTATGGTTGTGACTAACGATGATTGGATCTATTGATTGCAGATTCACACATCCAGGATGACGTTGGCTGATGATGTCAACTTAGAAGAATTTGTTATGACCAAGGATGAGTTCTCTGGGGCTGATATAAAGGCAATATGTACTGAAGCTGGTTTGCTTGCTTTGAGAGAGCGCCGTATGAAGGTGAGAAAGACACTTTGATCTTCCAACCTCCCTTCCCCATCTTGAATCTCTGAAATTTGTTTATCATTTCTTACTGTGTTTGATTCAACTGGTTGCTTAATCATTGTAATTAACGTGGGTGTTACATTTAAATTGTGTGCATCAGGTGACACATATAGACTTCAAGAAGGCAAAGGAAAAGGTGATGTTCAAGAAGAAAGAAGGGGTTCCGGAAGGGCTCTATATGTGTTAGGAAACTATATATGAAATAGTAGAAAATAAAAAGGTAAAAAATATATAAATTCTATATTATATATATTGCTATATGAATTATATAAATTAGACATATTATCTATAGAATAATATATATGTAATAGTAAATTATTATTATTATTAGTTCCATATACTGTAACTGCATGCACATAAGGTTGATGGTTAAGGTTGTGCAATTGCATGTACGTATTCCTGTTTGCATACAGGGACGTTGTGTTTGCAGTATGTCATGGACAATTGCATTATGTGACGGCCAATTGGACGTTATCTACTTCACGTAATACATTGCACACCAGAGTTTTTTTGTTGCCGCAATGGGAACATGATAGCAGGGTATTGAAGCCCCGACTTCATTTACCAAACAGGAGTTCCTACTAGATTGATAATAAAGGTCTCGTAACCATATTTTGGGGTTATTTTTTTGTACATTTTATACCCTCAAACTATTCTACCATACCGATTCTAACATTTAACATCCGATATTATGGCTGAAATTATAACATCTGAAATGACATCAGAAATGATGACAACCAACACCAAATAAATCATACAATACCGGTGTTTCACGGAGCTCGCTTCTCCAAAATAGCAATTGCTTCGTATACCTGGATTTTGTCCCACTTAGTTGAACCACCATCAAGCTGAGCGTATTTCCTAAACATCTCAAAGCCGATCTCAATCCCGCCATTGTAAATGTGGTACTTGGTCGTTGAATCTCCTTCATCAAAGATGTTACTAGCCTCGGTGGGAGGCTTCGTGACATCATGGGCTCGTTTGACTTGTTGGCGGACATAATTCGAAGAATTAACACCATCATCACCCAACCTCTTGTTCTTAGGTGTGGTGGAGCCTCTTGAGCTACCAACCATTGAATGTGACATTGTTTGGGTTTTCTGTTTTTGTCTCTCAGATTGTGTTTGAATAATGGATTAAGTACAAAAGAGGTGGAAGTCTTTGAGTTGAAATGTAGAGGAAGTAACTCCTTAAATAATCCTTCATTTTACCTTGGTTCTTTGTAAATTATGAAAGTTATATTCAGTAATTTATGCCCAACAAACCTACCTAAAGAACGCTAAGCGACTCGTTCGTCAAGTAAATAATGTTGTTCGTTGACCAAATTACCCAACGAACTCCTTGATTTACTCAACAAACAAGGTATTTTACTTCGAAGACGCAAGGGGAGCGCTTGTTGAGTAAAGTTCGTCGTTCCCCGGAAAATTTGACGGACTAAAATACTTTATCAAACAAACACGCTATTTTTTCACGCAAATGCAGGGGGTGCGTTCGTTGAATACAGTTGGCGTTTCCAAGGAAATTGGACCCAACTAACTTACTTTTTCAAACAAATGAGCTATTTGTTCATGCGAACGCAGGGGTTGCGTTCGTTGAGTAAAGTTGCCCGTTCCTCGTTTCTCGTTCCCAGGAAAAATGGGCCCAACTAACTTACTTTTTTTAATTAAACGGATTATTTGTTCACGCAAATGCAAAAGTTGTGTTTGTTGAGTAAAGTTACCCATTCCCCGGAAAAATAGACCCAACTTACTAACTTTTTCCAACAAACGAGCTATTTGTTCACGCGAACGCAGGGGTTACGTTCGTTGAGTAAAGTTGCCCGTTCATGGAGAAAATGGGTCAACTAACTTACTTTTTCAAACAAACGAGCTATTTGTTCACGCAAACGCAGGTGTTGCATCTGTTGAGTAAAGTTGCCCGTTCCCCGGAAAAATGAGCCCAACTAACTTACTTTTTCAAACAAATGGCAATTTGTTCACACAAACGCATGGGCTGCGTTCATTGAGTAAAGTTGCCCGTTTCCCCCAAAAGTATACCCAATTAACTTACTTTTTCAACCAAACGGGCTATTTGTTTATACGAATGCAATGGGTTGCGTTCGTTGAGTAAAATCTCCCGTTCCCCAGAAAAATGGGCCCAACTAATTTCCTTTTTCAAACAAATGGGCTATTTGTTCACACGAAGGCAGATGTTGCGTTCGTTGAGTAAAGTTGCTCGTTCCTCGGAAAAATTGGCCCAACTAACTTACTTTTTCAAACAAACGAGTTATTTGTTCATGCGAACACAATGGTTTGCGTTCATTGAGTAAAGCTGCCCGTTCCCCATAAAAATGGGCCCAAATAACTTACTTTTTCAAACAAACAGGTTATTTGTTCGCGTGAACGCAGAGGTTGCTTTCGTTGAGAAAAGTTGCTCGTTCCTCGGTAAAATTGGCCCAAATAACTTACTTTTTCAAATAAACATGCTATTTGTTCACGCGAACGTAGGGGTTGCGTTCGTTGAGTAAAGTTGCCCGTTCCCTGGAAAAATGGACCTCACTAACTTACTTTTTCAAACAAATGAGATATTTATTCACGCGAACGCAATGGGCACTTTCGTTGAGTAAAGTTACCGTTCCCTTGGAAAATGGACCCCACTAACTTAGTTTTTCAAACAAATGAGCTATTTTTCAGGCGAACGCAGGGAGTGCATTTGTTAAGTAAATAAAAGTTCACGAGAAAGAAGAAGACATGAATGGGTGTTTTGTTTTGAGTTGAAGAAATTACTATTATTATTTTTTAAGGAAAAAATGTATGGGTGCGATATATACTATTGTTGGTTTAATTGGATCTATCCTCTTATATTTTTCACGTGCTTCTTTTTTAAAACTATTTAAAATTTTGTTCTTATAATAAAAAGGGAATAAAATTACAAATATATGCACATGACTATGACTCGAACCTAGGCCTTGTACCAAGGGATATGCACTAGAAACCAAATCCACTAAATACACTTCTATATTAATGTGTGTCTATTATTCAATATTAGTTTACACAATTCGGGATCTACCCTCAAGTCAAATATGCTACATGACAATGTGTATTACAACGTAATTTCGATAATTGGTCGCTTTGTAATATAATATGTTCGGCTTATTGCCCCTTATCGTTTCTCATGCTCTGTATTTCGGTTAATTTCGACCTTCGATTTATAGTTTAAAAAACAGGTGTAATTATGCCTGTACAAAAGAATAAGATTCATTTTTCTGAACAATTAGGGGTTTGCGCACAGAAGGACTTGCATTGCATCATCGTCATGCAATTGCATGTGTTCAATGCAAATACCGACCCCCTGTGTGCAAACTGAACAAAGCTTAACAACGTTATGCTGATTAATGTATAGCGCAAAGACAAACAAAACCAAGCAAACACTTAGTTGACCCTATGTCTATTATTCAATATTAGGGTTAATGACATTGTGTTTTACACAATTCGGGATCTACCCTCAAGTCAAATGTGCTACATGACAATGTGTATTACAACGTAATTTCGATAATTGGTCGCTTTGTAATATAATATGTTCGGCTTATTGCCCCTTATCGTTTCTCATGCTCTGTATTTCGGTTAATTTTGACCTTCGATTTATAGTTTAAAAAACAGGTGTAATTATGCCTGTACAAAAGAATAAGATTCATTTTTCTGAACAATTAGGGGTTTGCGCACAGAAGGACTTGCATTGCATCATCGTCATGCAATTGCATGTGTTCAATGCAAATACTGATCCCCTGTGTGCAAACTGAACAAAGCTTAACAACGCTACGCTGATTAATGTATAGCGCAAAGACAAACAAAACTATGCTTATTAAAATATCTACCATCCTATTTGATCGATCATTAAACTTCTCATTTCTCAAACCTTCTTTAGAACAACACCTTCCCTTCCGAATTTCGAACCAATTTGTTTTTTCTCCCGCTAAATCCAATGCCCTTCGCATAACTCATATAATATTCTTCCGCTAATTTTATCGTTTTAAACTCTTTCCCCATAACATCTTCTTTCCTCGGTGCAATAATGTCAACACCATTATCATCACTACTTTCACTAACCATATGTTCGACCGACATATGCCCACTCTCTGTTGCCGGTGCCCTGTGACTTGACCTTTCACAACCATCCAAATACCCTGAATCACTATAACCACCCTTTGATGTCTCTCCACCCCTGTCCATCTTACCAGACCTCTCCATGCCTGAGAAACATAATTTCAAACTGAAATTACATTATACTCTATGTGCTAACATACTTTCTCTTAAAAAAAAAACTCAAATGAATAATGTCATGCTATTGCACATACTAAGGTCAATAATTGACCACGTATAACTGTTTCGCAACTAAAAACATGCAATTGCATAAACTCAATACCCAAAATACATTCAAGTCCTAAACCAGAAAATAGGGTTCTTTGACATCTTACTTGATGTTTCCATACTTTCAAAGCCTCCTCCTTTCACTTCCTTTTGCCACCACCTCAAATTTCGTCGTTAGCAGCCAAGGATCTTCAAAATCTTTACAACCACATTATTATTACAAATCCATTCCCCTGCAAAATTTTAATTATATATCACACAATGCCAACAGCCCATACTAAATTACTTAAATCCCTCCAATTTGGTGACCATTTCATCATGGAGGTTGGACCCACCATCAATTTGGTATCTGCATTTCAGTTTCGGGCAACTAGAGAGAAGAGTTGAGGACCTCAATTCTATTACCATTACCTTCTTGCAGATGCGTTTTGCCCAAGCACAGACAGGAGTTGCTAAGGATTGAATTTGGGCAAGCACAGAGAAGAGCTCCTGGAGGCGCTACGGATTGGATCGACTTCATGTACAGTTTCCTCTGGTGCTGTGACTTCTGTAAGCCCCCCTTCACTTCAGATGAAAGGGCTAAAGCCCGAGTCTCTACTGCTCCGAAAACTCAGTATTCACAGAGGTAGACAGAAATGGGGTCTCACAGAGTCCTCTAGTTCCCTATGTTGTGTTCGATTTGGGAAACCAGAATGGAGCGGACTGGTCGCGTCTTCTTCTCCTCCAAACCTGCCTTTCTCTTTCCTCACATGCCACTCACATGCTGAATCACAATGGCTGAAGAGGTCATTAGGTCATTGAATCTCAGCCATCCTTTTTTAACATGGAACCTCAACCGTTGGATAGCTGGCTGTACCGGTACAGCTGAGGCACCACAGAATTTTCCCTACAGCACTAGCCTTAGTGCACTCTGATGTATGGGGACCAGCCCCTGTTACTTCTTTCAGTGGTTATTGGTATTATGTACTCTTTGTTGATGACTGTACGAAATTCTGTTGGTTTTATCCAATAAAGACAAAATCTGAGGTCTTTCAGACATTTCTGCATTTCAAAGCCCATGTTGAAAAGTTGTTATCTCTTTCTGTTAAGGCCCTAAGATCAGATTTAGGGGGTGAATTTCTCAGTACTGCTTTTGTGACCTACCTCAAGGATCATGGCATTGATCATCAACTTAGTTGTCCTCACACTCCCCAACAAAATGGGTGTGCTGATAGAAAACACAGACATTTGGTTGAAACAGCTAGGACTTTACTGGCTACTTCTAAGGTTCCTCAGTTTTGGGTTGAAGCCTTTACAACTGCTATCTACCTTATCAATCGACTTCCTATTTCCTCCAAAAACTATCTCCCATTTGGAACTTTTACTCAAAAGAAAACCATATTATTCTCAACTTAGAGTGTTTGGTTGTGCTTGCTATCCTTGGCTCAAGCCCTATACCTCATCCAAACTCGATCCCAAGAGCACCAAGTGTGTGTTTTTGGGTTATATTCCTAATCATAGTGGTTATAGATGCCTTGATCTTCAAAACACTGGTCATGTTTACATTTCTAGGCATGTTCTTTTCATGAAACAGATTTTCCATTTCATACTCTACCTTTAGTCTCCTCTCCTTTGCCTACTCCCTCTCCTTCTTCCCCCAGCTCTCTCACCTTTTCCGTCCCCTTCTCTCCCTCCCTTCCTCCACAATCTGCCGTTATACCATCTGCCTCTATACAATCTGCCACTATACAATCTGCCCCTCTCCAGCCAGTTCAACCCACTCACCCAATGCATACTCGATCTAAGAGTGGAATATACAAACCTAAGGCCTACACTGCTACTAAACATCCTTTGCCCAATTCAATTATTCCTACAGATTTAGACTTTGTTCCCACAACCTACCTTCAAGCCTCTAAGTTTGCTCATTGGAGACAAGCCATGCAAGAAGAGTTTAATGCTCTCCAACTCACTGGTGCTTGGAGTTTAACGCCTTCTTGTCCTCAACAAAATCTTGTAGGCTGCAAGTGGGTTTTTCGAATCAAACGAAAACCCGATGGTTCTGTGGATAGATATAAGGCTCGCCTTATTGCAAAAGGTTATCATCAGCAAGAAGGTGTAGATTTTGGTGAAACATTCAACCCTGTGGCCAAACCAGTCACCATTAGACTTTTGCTTACCCTGGCAGTTCATCATAACTGGTTCCTTCATCAATTAGATGTAAGTAATGTTTTTCTCCATGGTTTTCTTAAGGAAGTTGTCTATATAGAGCAACCCCCAGGCTTTGTAGATTCTTCTAAACCTACTCATGTCTGTCAGCTCCATCGTTCTCTTTATGGTCTAAAGCAAGCTCCCCGAGCTTGGTATGAGAAATTGCATTCAGAACTTCTTTCTCTTGGTTTCAGTGCTTCACAGTCTGACACCTCTCTTTTTATCAAACGAGTTCCTTCTTTGGTTATTGTTTTAGTATATGTGGATGATATTATCATCACAGGTCCTTTTACTTTGGACTGTACCTCTGTAATTACTCAGTTGGGTGCACTATTTCCAGTCAAGGATCTTGGTCCTCTTCATTACTTTCTCGGTCTCGAGGTTCAGAGATCATCCATTGGTTTATTTCTTTCTCAAGCCAAATATGCCACTGACCTTCTCACCAAGGTGCAAATGACTGGTGCTAAACCTTGTGCCACTCCTGTTGGTTCTACAAAGTCGAATCACAGTGGTGATCTCTTGCCTAATCCTGCTCAATATCGATCTATTGTGGGGGCTCTCCAGTATCTTACTTGGACTAGGCCTGATCTCTCATATGCAGTCAACCAGGTGTGTCAGTTTATGCATACTCCAAGAGAACCTCATCTACAAGCAGTAAAAATAATTCTGAGATACCATAAAGGCACAATCAGCCATGGTCTTTTATTCAAAAGCAAGCTACTAATGTTCTATCTCTACAAGCCTACTCTGATGCAGATTGGGCAGGTTGCCCTTATGATCGACAATCTACTGGAGGTTATTGCAATCTTTCTAGGATCTACCCTCATTAGTTAGAGTGCAAAGAAACAATCATCTGTGGCAAGATCCTCAACAGAAGCTGAGTACAGATCCCTCACCTTAATAGCCACTGAGCTTTCCTGGATTGCAAAGTTATTTGTAGATATTGGTTACAAACTTCCCTCTCTTCCAGTCTTATGGTGCGATAATATATCTGCCATAGCCCTATCAAATAATCCTATGTTTCATTCTAGAACTAAACATTTTGAGCTAGATTTCCATTACATTAGAGAACAGGCTCTCAAACAAAAATTGACTGTGAAGTATGTTTGTAGTCAGACCAAATTGCTAACATTCACCACCAAGTCTTTGAGGCAAGCAACGTTTCCTCTTTCTCAGGTCCAA
>NC_034010.1:4104472-4127541 GCF_000346465.2 Prunus persica
GAATTAGATGGGATAGCAGGACGGAAATCCAATTTAAATTTTTAGTTTCAGAAAGGCCGAAAAGATAACTTTGTATACATAATCATGGAAGTCTTTGAGTGCTCCGGCATTCAATCTAATTAATATTGATTGAATGTCTAATTGTCGTCTTTCACTTAATATATTTTTATTACTTAATATATATTTTATACTCTCTCTCTCTCTCTCTCTCTCTCTCTCTCTCTCTCTCTCTCTCTCTCTCTGGTACAAAACCCAAATGGAGGAAATAAATCAATTAATTCAAATCCCTTTTTATTTTTATGAAATTGGGAAGAACCTCATAAAACAATAGCTAATCATTAAGCCATTCATCATCAAAGAATCCACCCAGGCAGAAGCCTCCTCAAATAAGCAAATTCCCAAATTTAGATTGTGGGTTTGGGCATGTG
Source organism: Prunus persica (assembly GCF_000346465.2). Lineage (NCBI taxonomy): Eukaryota > Viridiplantae > Streptophyta > Magnoliopsida > Rosales > Rosaceae > Prunus > Prunus persica. Next base: position 4,104,901 of record NC_034010.1, read on the forward strand.
GCTATTGAAGAGAGAGGAGGGTGAAGAGAGAAATAGTGAAATAGGAAAATGAGAGAATATAAAATTTTCAATTAAGAAGCAGAGAGACAAATAGATTGAGAAGAAGTGGAGAAGGAGAGAGGAGGGAGAAGAAGAAGATGAAGTTGCAGGTTGGAAGAAGAAGATGAAGTCGCAGAGAACAAAAGAAGAAAAGTTAAAAAAAACAGAACAAATAAATCCACTTGCCTTTTTTTTAAAATTAAAAATAAAAAAGTCAAAAAATTTAGTCCTAGTCTAATTGGCACCAAACACAGTACAAGTCTTATCCAACTTATGTCAAGCCAAGCCAATCCAGTACAAGTCCCAATATTTAGTCTAGTCAACGGTTTTGTGGACAGAAATGGACAGAAGTAGTAAAGTAAGAAAATTTCAGCAATTTTTAGAAATTCAGGGGGTAAAGTGAAGAAATTTAAGTTTCGAGTGGTTAACTGATAGCGAGCTTAAGTTCTAGGGGTGAAACAGTAAATAAGCCAAACAGAAAATAGATGAATAAAGATTTTATCCTTGCTAAAAGCAAAGTCCTAACCCAAATAAATTAGGAAACTAGAAATCTGGAAAAAAAGAATATAAAAAAAAAAAAAACTAGAAACCATGCTAAAATATGGAAAATTACAATTTTACTAGAATATGGAAGACTAACACTCCGTTTGGATGAAGGAATTGAAAATTACATAGAATTCTAAAATGACGAAATTTAGATTCCCATCATTTCAATTTCTGGCAATGGAAGATTTCAATGTTTGGATTTATGTATGTCAAATTTTTTAAATGACAGAATTTTGTAAATGGCACTATAGAAATTGTGAAATGACACCTATTTTGGTGGAAATTAAACTTAGGAATCTGATGCTCCAATTTCCTCGATTTTTTCCACGCGTCATTTTATAAATTTCGGGCTTAAGTTGACAAATAAGGGAATTGTCAATTTCTCCTCTTAAATTCCCGATTTTTAACTAAATTCCGAGTTATTTTCCCTCATCCAAATGGAGGATTGATAACCTAGGAAACTAAAAAATATATTTGAAAACTAATAAATGATGTATGCATCAATTCCCCTTGGCTGAGAAGAGCTCAACTACGACAAGATAAATTTGTAATAACATTCCAAAATGTCGGGATCAATGCGCTGCTGGTTCTCCTTCGGAACCCATGTACTATAAGAATCAGATCTAACTTCCACTTGAGTAGGAACTTCTTCATCTTCCCTAAATTAATTAAGAGTAGTTATATGAGGAGCTTTGGATTTACCTACTTTGTCGTGCACGTCCTTATTTGGTGTAGATTGATTCACGAGCTTCGGTTGCAGTGGTTTCAAGGTGACAACATATATTTTCTCGACCAAAGATGGTAACATTGAGATCTTAAATCCATTGTCTTCACAAGAGAATATTATGACCCACATCCCTTGCCATCACATCACACCAAACATGGTCCTTGTAGGAGGAAAACTCAATAGGAACTTGACGTCTTTATTTTTTGGGCTTAAAAATTCACAAATGACCCAATTTCATGCAAAGAGAGATGATTGGGCCTAGAAAAGATAGGTGCTTTGAAGTTAGACTTGGGAAAATATTAGTTATGAGATTAGAAATTTAGTATTGGACTTAAATAATTTATTCTTTTAAATAAAAAAAATACATAGCTGGTCTGGTTTGCTCCAGTATGATTTTGTAAGGTGTGAAACAGACATTGAAATCGATTTGAACCGGTCTAATCCGGTTCAGTGCCGACTTATTGACTTTTTAGTGAACACGGTCGTTTTTTTGGGTCCGATAAGGCTTGGTGTTCTGATTTTTTGGTCCCGATGCCCACCCCTACTAGAGAACCTAGAAAACTAACAAATACATTTTAAAACTAATCAATGATGTCCGCATTACCTCTGATTTTTATGAGAGACTAGAATGTTTAACAAATTATGCCATGAGTTTGGGTAAACCTATTGCAGAAATTGCCATTGTATAGAAAGTTCTCTGGGTCTTACCAAAAGAGGTTTCAAGCAAGGATTTTTTGGCTGCGAATAACATTTTCCTAAAATAATAATTAATTATGTATAAAAACATAATTTTACAACTGCATTTCATTAGCAAAACAATTTGATAACATTGCAAGTGTATGCCAATCCTGGATAGCACACTTTGCTGGGCGATGGATACATTTTATTTGCACATGTTATGCCAAATCAAAGGTCTAAATTCTAATTCCAGAGGCAGAAAGAAATAAATCATAGCATAAACTATAAAGCATCAAACTCCTGCAATGCTAACATGGTAGAGCCAGAATCACACAGTACCTATAAGTCTGAGAGAATCACATCCAACTTCAGCACCATGAAATTAAAGGGCAGCCGGTGCGAGGCTGCTGCCATTGCGAGGTCTAAGGATAGGCAGATGTACACACAGCCCTGTGAAGAGACTGTTTCTTGTTTCAAACCTGCAACCTCCATTGAGACTTAGAAGTCAGGCAGTTCGAAACACGAAACAGCTCCTCTCATTGGTTTTGATGAAGTTTCAAGCTAAATGCCTGCAAGGAGAGAAGAACTTCTTTTAATCTCTCCTTGGCCTGTTCATCAATCAAGTTGCCATCACTGTCAAACTTTGCAGGAGGCTGGAATGCGTTCAAGAAAAACTCGGGCTTGTTAATGAAATGAAGGTCAAGAAACACTCCAACTTGGCGAAGATGATATTGCGATCGTCCACCGCCAAAGTCGCCTCCGGCACTTACAATTGCGGCAGCCTTATCAGCCCAAACATTTGGTGGTCTTGACGCCCAGTCAATTGCATTCTTTAGAGGTGCTGGTATATATAGCGGAGGTTAAAAACTGTTTAGGCAGTTGATGCAGAAACTTGCCAATAAACCAAATTAAGATAGTGATCAAACTCCATATACAGTGAATTTGAATTTCAATAACATTAAAGTCAAAAAAGCACTTCTGTTCAGTGTATCGCAAAAGCACTTCTGTTTAGTGGATCACAAAAGCATTTATGTTTTTTAGTGGATCACAAAAGCATCTCTGTTTTTTTTAATGAAAGTTTTTTCGTTTTGATAACATGCTAACAAGTACGTTGTATTTATTAACGTATTTTAACAAAACAGCATGGCCCATCAAGTATTAATATTGATATGTATATTATATATATAAAGGCAAAGAATGGTCAAACAATTTTTTTTTTTTTTTTTTGGCCAACGAAGAGAGTTTTATTAAGACGAATAGCAAGGTTTACATCACTAGCTAAAATATCAAAAATCCACTCAAGCCACACTTGTTCCCAAACGTGGTTACCACCTACTCTAGATACAAAGAATGGTCAAACATTCAAATACGATAAAATGCACTTGGTTAATAAAAATATTAAGAAATGAAATATTCATTAAATAAGGATAATATAGTAAATTAACAATTCCCATATTAAAAATAATAAAAACAAAAAACAAAAAACAAAATAAGAACACGTCCTAATTTCATGAGACACACCTAGACCCATTTTCTCTTTCTTATAAACAAAAAACCAAAAAATAATAATAATAACCAACGGAAAAAAAACCAATTGGAATTAAAGAACTAAGATTGAAAAAAAAAACCAATTGGCACATTAAGGAACTAATTATTATCATGTCCATACCATTTATAAGAAAATGAGTTTGGCCCCATTAAAGATTTTATGTTAAGAATTGGTTAAAGACTTCATATCTCAACTATTGTTTGCATGTATGATATATATATATAAAGGACAAAAAGTAATTTTTGGTTCCTCTAGTTTGCCGGTTTTATCACTTTGGTCCCCGTAGTTTCGTTTTGTCAATCTTATGCCTGTAATTTTATATTCATATCAATTTAAGAACACGTACAAGCCTGGTCAAATTTCCAATTTTGTTACAGCTTGACCATAACATGGAGAGGTATTTTTGTCCATTCGAGCCAAATTCCTCCCACTTCACCAAAATTTGAATTCAATTAACATATCTAATGAATGCTTGAGATTAAAACTCTTTAACTATTCCTCCCATTAGTCATATCATGTATCAACCAAGGGCGGCCTTAGTATGGTGCAAGTGGTGCCACCGCACAAGGGCCCCGAATTTTTTTAACTTTATATTATATATATTAATATTATAAACACTCTATATATACTCCAGTGTGCAACAGTTTGATACAAGAGTGTATTTGGTGGAGCTGATTTCTAGCAAGGTCATTCTATTTGAATTTTTCTTCTTTTTTCATTATAACAACAAAATTTAAAATAGTTTTTCAAAAAATACATAAGCACGTGAAAAAATAAATAAATAAAACAAGGGGAAAGATCCAACTAAACCTATTTGAATTTTTTTTTTTTTTTCATTATAACAGAAAAAATTAAAATAGTTTTTTTTTTTAACATAAGCACGTGAAAGGGGGGGGGGGGGGGGGAGGGGAAGGTGGGGAAGAGAAAAGATCCAACTAAACTAACAACATTATATATCACACCCATACGCTTTCTCCTACAAACAAAAAAAAAGTACATTCAAAACAAAACCAAAACAAAAATTCATGTCATTCTTCTTTCTCTTGAACTTTTTTTTTTTTTTTTTTACCGAACATACTAATATTTAACTTTATCAAATGAAAGCATTAAAAAATTTATGAATTTGATTTGTGATTGTTATTACATGCTAATTGATGAATTAGCATAACAACCAAATTTAAAATAGTTTTAAAAAAAAATAATAAGCAGGTGAAAAAAAAAATTAAACAAGGGGAAAGATCCAATTAAATTAACAACATTATATATCACACCCATACGCTTTCTCCTAAAAACAAGAAACAAAAAAGTATTTTCTTCCACTCATAACAAAACCAAAATAGAAATTCATGCCATTCTTCTTTCTCTTGAACTCCTTTTTTTTTACCGAACATATTCGTATTCAACTTTATCAAATGAAAACATTAAAAAAATTTATGAATTTGATTTTTGATTGTTATTACATGCTAATTGATGAATTTTAGTTATAAAAAAATTATTTTATGATATTAAGTTATGACCAAAAAAAATTTTAATATTTTAATATTAAATTATGTGAAAGCTCTAGTTTAAGTTTCGTACAAAGTCCTCAAAATCTCAGACGAACCCTGGTATCAACACACACAAGTAGTCGCCATAAAAACAAAATAAAAAACACACGAGTAGTGTGTGGGTGTGTCATCTCCTGAAAAGTAAACGAATGTGGCAATATCCATCATTATTACAACATTAATTAAATAATTATCTAATTTCCAAACGCTTTTGTGACTTTGATCATCAAAGGTTAGGCAGTAAGGGCATGCATTGTCCAATTGCAAATTAATTATAAATAAATAAATAAATAAGAGAATAATAATAAAAATTATACCGGTGAAGGAGTAATTGTACTCGGGAGAAGCAAAGAGGATGCTATCAGCTTCCAGAATCTTCTGACGAAAAGCTTCGATGGCAGGTGGAAAACTCCCCTCGCCTTCCAGATCTGTATTCAGCAGTGGCAACGGTGAGATGTCTATGTACTCTATCTGCAGGCCGTTGATCGACGTCTTGCTTATCTCAATCGCTACAAACCCAAAAACGACGCCATTCAATTGGAAGAAAAAGAAAAAAAAGAAAAAAAATGGCGGTAAAGTAACTGACCAGAGCGAATTAGACCACGGTTGTAGGAAGATTTACGAAGAGACCCAGAAAGAGCTGCAACTCTTATGAGCGATGATGCGGAAACGGAAGCAGCCTCCATTTTGTTTTCTGGTTTATCTCTATTCTTCTTCTTCTTCTTCTTCACTAGTCTCTAATAAGTGGAAGAAAAGAGCCAAAACTAAAGGCTTATTGCTTTTTCAACGTGACTGTATTTTATTATTGATTTAAAGATTATCTATGCAAAATAAATTCAAATGTAGTCCACCACTAAATTAAGGGTTGTCATTATTGTGTTCTTAAAGAAGCTTCGTATTTTAGACGAATTTAGCTATTGGGCTATATGGGCTATAGCCCATGCCGATTGTTCTTTTTTAATTGCTTATCTGCTTATCTCATTCAAAATTGTTGGGTGCGAATAACATTTTACTAAAAGTAAAGAAAATTAAATAAGCGATAGTTTTTTATTGATAAAGAAACAAAAGTACAAAGTACTGATGTGATGTACTAAATATGGATAAATCTTCTCTAGTGACCAAAACGCAACACATATTGAATTGATTTGGAGAGAATCACGCACAATCCAAAGAACTAAAATTCGTGATTCAGGGACTAGAAGCACGTGTACTCAAACTTACAATAAAGATTTGTCGTGCAACGGTAAAAATAACAAATCTGTATCTAAAGCCAAAGCTAAATACAAATGAAACAATCTAGAGATAAGACAAACCACAAAAAAAACTCCTAAGAATTTCTAGACTCAAACAAAATAAAAAGCACAACAACCACTCCACATCCTTCCACATCCTTCCGAGCAATCCGAAGAGAGACATACTGGCTAAACCCATAGTGCCGCACCTACTAGACCTAAACCCGACGCATTAGTTATGTACGAAAACATAATTTTACAATTGCATTTCATTAGCAAAACAATTTGATAACATTGGAAGTGTATGCCAATCCTGGATAGCGCATACTTTGCTGCGATGGATACATTTTATTAGCACACGTTATGCCCAGAGAAACATAAACACAAATCAAAGGTCTAAATTCCAATTTCAGAGGCAGAAAGAAATAAATCATAGCATAAACTATAAAGCGTCAAACTCCTGCAGTGCAAACACGGTAGAGCCTGAATCACACAGCACCTATAAGTCTGAGAATCACATACAACTTCAGCACCATGAAATTAAAGGGCAGCCGGTGCGAGGTCTAAGGACAGGCAGATGTACACACAGCCCAGTGAAGAGACTGTTTCTTGTTTCAAACCTGCAACCTCCATTGAGACTTAGAGGTCAGGCAGTTCGAAACATGAAACAGCTCCTCTCATTGCTTTCGGCGAAGTTTCAAGCTCAATGCCTGCAAGGAGAGAAGAACTTCTTTTAGCCTCTCCTTAGCCTCTTCATCAATCAAGTTTCCATCACTGTCAAACTTTGCAGGAGGCTGGAATGCATTCAAGAAAAACTCGGGCTTGTTAATGAAATGAAGGTCAAGAAAAACTCCAACTTGGCGAAGATGATATTGCGATCGTCCACCGCCAAAGCCGCCTCCGGCACTTACAATTGCGGCAGCCTTATCAGCCCAAACATTTGGTGGTCTTGACGCCCAGTCAACTGCATTCTTTAGAGGTGCTGGTATATATAGAGGAGGTTAAAAAACATTCAGGCAGTTGATGCAGAAACTTGCCAATAAACCAAATTAAGATAGTGATCAAACTCCATATACAGTGAATTTGAATTTCAAATTCAAATTATGGAACTAGATTAGTCCATTCATCATAATTAAATGCTGGCCAACTTCATGCATTAGCAATTAGCCTGCTTAACTAATTCTTTTATTTAAAACAAATTCAATCAATATGTATGTAAGGTAATGAAATGCGTCACAAAAGTCCCAAAAGAACTTCTGTTTAGTGGATCACGAAAGCATTTATGTTTTTTAGTGGATCACAAAAGAATCTCTGTTTTTTTTTAATGAATTTTTTTTCTTTTTGATAACATGCTAACAAGTATATTGTATTTATTAACATATTTTAATAAAGCAGCATGACTCATCAAGTAGTGGTGGTATGCGTTTATTAATATTGATATTATTACTACAACTGTATATAAAAGCAGAGAATAGTTAAACATTTAAATAAGAGAAAATGGGCTTAGTTAATAAAAATACTAATTCATTGGCACATGCGTACCTTTAATATTTTATTTTTAGAAATAAGAAAAGATAACATGGGTAGTTATGTTCCATAGAAGTAGGACATATTATTTGATTTTGTTTTTAATTTTAATTTTTTAATATGAAAAAAATGTGAATTTCCATATTATCCTCATTTAATTAATAATTTCAACTCTAATGTTTGAATTAACCAATGGTATTTTTCTGATATTCTGAAAGTTTCATCGTTCCTTCTTTTTGCCTTGATATATTGTTTGAAATTTCATCCAACGGTGAGTCACCATAAATCTCTTGGACCCCTTGTAATCTAAGAGATCGGGACTGTATATATATATTAAGAAATGAAATATTCATTAAATAAGGATAATATAGTAAATTAACAATTTACATATTAAAAATATTAAAAATTAATAACATGAGTCCTAACTTCATGAGACACACCTAGACCTATTTTCTCTTTCTTAAAAATAAAAAAAATAATAAATAAATAAATAAAAACCAATTAGAATTAAAGAACTTCGATTGAAAAAAAACCAATTTACACATTAAGGAACTAATTATTATCATGTCGATACTATATATAAGAAAATGAGATTGGCCCATTAAAGATTTTATGTTAACAATTGGTTAAAGACTTCATATCTCAACTAGTATTTGCATGTATGATATATAAAGGTCAAAAAGTAATTTTTGGTTTCTTTAGTTTGCCAGTTTTATCATAGTTTTGTTTTGTCAATCTTATGCATGTAATTTTTTATTAAGATCAATTTAAGGATACGTTACATACTCTTGTCAAATTTCCAATTCCGTAATATGGAGGGGTATTTTTTTCCATTCGAGCCAAATTCCTCCCACTTGACTTCACCAAAATTTGAATTCACTTAACACATATCTAATGAAAAAAATACTCTTTAACTATTCCTCCCATTACTCATATCATGTATTATCAACACACACAAGTAGTCGCCATCAAAACAAAATAAAAAACACACGAGTAGTGTGTGGGTGTGTCATCTACTGAAAAGTAAACGAAAGTGGCAATATCCATCATTTTTACAACATTGATTAAATAATTATCTAATTTCCATTAAAATGCAATAAATAGAAAGAAATGCTTTTGTGACTTTGATCATCAAATTCAAAATCATTATTTAAAAAGAAAAAGAAAAGAAGAGAAAAATAATTAAAAAAATAAAAAAATTATACCGGACATGGAGTAATTGTACTCAGGAGAAGCAAAGAGGATGCAATCAGCTTCCAGAATCTTCTGACGAAACGCTTCGATGGCAGGTGGAAAACTCCCCTCGCCTTCCAGATCCGTGTTCAGCAGTGGCAACGGTGAGATGTCTATGTACTCTATCTGCAGGCCGTTGATCGACGTATTGCTTATCTCAATCGCTACAAAACCCAAAACGACGCCGTTCAATTGGAAGAACCAAAAAAAAATTAAAAAAATAAAAAAAATTTGCAGTAAAGTAACTGACCAGAACGAATTAGACCACGGTTATAGGAAGATTTACGAAGAGACCCAGAAAGAGCTGCAACTCTTATGAGCGATGATGCGGTAACGGAAGCAGCCTCCATTTTCTTTTCTGGTTTATCTCTATTCTTCTTCTTCTTCTTCACAAGTCTCTGAGTGGAAGGAACACAAATATATAAATAAAAGAGAGAAAAGAGCCAAAGCTAAAGACTTATTTTATTGTTTTTTGACGCATCGTTCGGGGAAGAATCCAGCTATTGGGCTGCCATGCCGATTCTTCTTTTTTAATTGTCTCTCTCTAACCCATGCATTTGTTTTTTTTTTAAATTTGCAATACCTATGTTCTCTTTCTCTCTCTTCTTCTCCTCATTTCTCTCTTTTTCCTCCTTATTTCTATTTTTTTTTTTCGGGTCTATCTTTTTTCTCTCACTATTGAAATTTCTTGCGTCCGTAAAGTGAATTTAACCCAAGCAGTTTTCAAATCCTGGATTCATCCGCCTAAATGTCTTAATGACATTCAAGTTGTTTTAATTTTTCGCAAGCATGATCGAAGACTTGAAAAATAGAATATTCATATTATTGAAATAAAATGTGTCCTTTAAATAATATTATTCAAAGAATCCTAATATAATAGGATCATATATATATATATAGTCCCCTTCTATTGAGGGATCCCTCAAATAAAATTATTTGAGGGACGCCCTTTAGGGTACCCTACAATTTTTTTCTCAATGATCCAAACCATTTATTTTTTAGGTGTTCATTTATAGATCATCCTTACAAAAAATTAGACAAATCGGAAACCGTTTCAACATCCAATTGTGTCTTACAAAATCAATGAACACAGTGCTTCAAGAAAATGCTAAAATTTCAATAACTTAATTAAGTGGTCAAATGATATCGGATTTAAGTGATTTTTTGTAGAGATGATCTTTGAATGAGTATCTACAAAATAGACGGTTTGGATTAGTGAAATACAATCCGGAGTGGGGCCTACAAGGGGTGTCCCTCAAATAAGTATTTGAGAGATCCCTCAATGGAAGCTCTCTGTATATATATATATATATATATATAGTCAGTCCAATGCAGTCCCACCCATTAAACGTAGCTTTAAAATTCAATTCTACTAAAATTTATTATCTATTTTACCTAAATTTTTTGAATGTTGATCTGGTAGAGTTTGGATTGTAATATTTGAAGTATCAAAGTCAGAACATATATTGGGGCCACAAATAATATATGTTATACTTGCACCCCCGTCTCAATTACGTTGCATTACTTTAATTAATCAAAGTTTTTACATTATTAAAACACAAACTCCTTATTATAAACACACACACACATATATATATATATATATATCAACCAATGGACAATCCAATTCCCGAGTCTTGATTTAGGGTCAATAATTCTTGATAAATTTGAGATACCATCACAGTAGCATTCCCGTTACATGTAAATTCTTTTCTAATATTAGATTTTTAGTTGTAAGTCAAGTTTCATGAAGTAATTTAAAATATGATTGAATTTCATGAAATTGTAAAGATGAGAGTAATTTTTACATGAAGTTGTAAAAATTTGGTGGGAATTTGTTGTTGGTGTTGGGCATTGAGAAGGATTAGGAAATTTTTTTTGCAAAGGTAAAAAAGAAGTCGCCAGACTAGAGGGCTTTTGATACCACAAAAGATTCAAAACACAAGCAAATATGTTTGTCCAAAATTCACATTGAAGTTGTGTGTTTTCTCATGTATATTTGTATACAAATAGTTCCTAGACATATCAACTGTTATCATGGTAATTCAAATACATCGAGCCAATCATAGTAAACAGTTTCTGATTGAGGTACTGTTTGAGATTGCTTTTTTTTCGTCAAAAACTTACTTTATTTTAAAGTTAAGCCGTTTAAGGTATTTAGTAAAAATAAAATATCTCAATTATTTTAAAAGCGTTCTGAATAACTTTTTAAAACTGCTTTCAAAAGAAGTAGAGATGAGCTTTTAATGAATTTTTTTAATTCCCAAAATACCACCATTAATTTTTAATAATGACACAATCTCTACCACCACCTTCATCACCTCTGCCACCACCACCACCATCACCATCACCATCACCGCCACCGCCACATCCTCCTCCTCCACCACCAACACCAACACCACCACCACACCGCCACCGCCGCCACCACCCCCTCCCAATCTTCACCACCTCCACCTCCACCTCATATCCACAACCGCCAATCCCACCACCACCACTATCTCAACCATCATCTCCACCTTCATCACCACCACCACCTCTTTCACTACCACCTTCACCCCCATCTCTTTTACCACCACCTGCACCACCACCACTACCACTACATGATTAGTGCATAACATTTTCAATATTATGTTTATTTTAGTTATTGTTTACAGTTACAACATTTTTATATTAAAATTTACCAAAAGGTTTTGACACTGTTTTTTGTACTAACAACACTTTAAAAATATTGTTTACCAAACATGGAGCTGCTTTACTTTACAACTAATTATTTTCAAAGCACAACAAAAACAACTTTTTTTTAAAAGTGACAGCAATTCCAAAATTGCCGTGAGTGAAAAGAATTCAAATTCAAATCACATATCCATCAGGACATTGAAATTCAAGCCGTTAACTTATTCAACCGAGAGAGAGAGAGAGAGAGAGAGAGAGAGAAGGGGTAAGCTTGTTTTAAATCCAGTTAGGCGTAACTTGTAATTACACTTTTTTCTTAAATTTTTGTGGTTGGTAATCATGGTTGCCGACTACGGGGTGTAACCACTTTTTTTTTTTTATAAATTAAAAAAAATATATTGATTTAAATATAAAAACTATATATGGTTTGATTAAGTGGTTATCCAATGCTGGTTTCATTAAAGCGAACACCTGCCTTGGTCGTATAACTAACTGAAAAACTGTACAGTGTAACGACAAGTTTGCTACTGTCGTTCTTTCTTACATGCCAAAAATAACCTAATACAGATACGTACAGAAATGGGATGCCTCCGTTCCTAACTGTTGCAACAAATTATGTATGCCTGGCGTATATATATGTATATACGAATTACATGCATAAAAATTTCATTGTCTCTCTCTCTTGCTCTCGTTCTTAGTCTCGTTGTATAAGGCTTCCGGATACGAATGTAATTCGGAAATCAGGAAGAGGAAGAGGAGAACGACGGCGCTGCTATACATATAAACATAATGGGTAGTGTAACTGGTACAAGGTCATACGCAGGGGAATCTTATACTGTATTCGCCGACTCAAAAGATGAACTAAGGGCATGTTATAACAAGACAATATCCCCAACTGGGCTATGGCGTGTGGAGAATCCGTTGATGCAAGCTCTCCCAGTCACTGTTATAAAACTCGTCATGGCCATGGTCAGCACTCGTCTTGCTATGCTCCTACTCAAACCCTTCTACCAACCGCGTATTGTTGCCGACATTCTTGTGAGTTCTGCATGCATCCATATCCTTAGTAATTAACAATGGCTTTTCTTTTGATAAAAAATAGAGATGTTTGGTAGAAGGACCGTGTACTTCTAAAAGAGATGGTACAGTAAAAAATTATGTTCGTAATAGAAGTAATAGGTGCGTTATTTTTTCAACGTAAAATTGTATGTAGACTATTATATTTATAAAACAATAATATAATAGATAATTAATCACGTATACTTCTTAAATATGAATTTATTGTTAAATTTATAAAAAAAGTTTTCAAATTAATTCCTACATCTATTTGGAGATCTTTCCAAATTCAAGTGTGTCATTATTTACACTCCAATTAAAATTGTCTCTATATTGGTTCCTACATTATAATATACAAAATGCAATAAGGCTTAGTTGGGAGTATTTTAGGAATCGAGAAAGTACAAGAAATTCGATTTTGTGCTTGATTAGGTAACTTGACGAATTGGGTCCTAGTTATCGGATTTTATTTAGAAGAAAACAGGATTTTATTCAAACAAAAATAAAGAGATAGGTTGTAGTTGGGGAAAAATGACTTTCAAGAAGTTAAGCTAAATTTACTATAAAAAGAATATTTGTTGTTAACTTATGGATTAATCGTTAGAATTAATTTTCAGGGTGGCTTTTTAATGAGTCGGAATATGAGGGGTGATTTGTACCCACAACTATTTCCCATAAGTAACACGGTGGTTGCCGAGACCTTAGCAAACTTAGCACTCGTTTACCACATGTTCCTGGTGGGTTTAGAGCTTGACTTCAAACCAATACTACGTGCTCGTAGGAAGGCTGTCAGCATTGCCCTTACTGGCATGGTCTTTTCCTTCCTTACTGGTTGGGTCTTGTATCGTTATATACTCCTCAAAGACTTCGCTAAACAAACAAAAAACATGGGCACTAAGGACGGCTCATTCTTTTGGGGAATTACTCTTGCCACAACCAACTTCCTGGACCTTGCCAAACTCCTTGCTGATCTCAAACTTCTCTATTCTGATGTTGGAGGACTCGCCTTGTCTGCCTCCGTTATCTCCGATTTGTGTTCATGGATTCTTCTTTTGCTTGGAATGGCAATAGTGAAAAGTAGACCATTGCTTACTGTGGGGTCCACCTTGGCTTTTGTAGGACTCTGTGTTTTTGTAGTACGACCAGCTCTCGTGCGGATCATTAATCGCCGGAGGGGAGCACAGGAGAATGGCAACGATAATGAGCTTGCATGTTATGTTATGGCCGGAGTGGTGCTTTGCGGGTTAATCACCGATGCATGCGGGTCCCACTCCATCGTAGGGCCTTTTGTATTGGGAATCATTATGCCTAAGGGAGAGTTCTCAAGCATGCTTACAGAGAATATGGGAAATTTCGTGCGTGAGATTCTGATGCCCTTCTTCTACTTGATCAATTCCAGAAGACTGAGTTTCTCTGATATTCTGAATACGAAAGATCCAGAGGAGGCAAAAACAGGGACTAACATATATCGTGTAGTGTTAATAAACCTGGTTTCCTACGCAGCAAAAATCGTGAGCACTTTCGTTGCCTGCGTATTGAACAAAATGTCACCTCGAGATAGTCTGACTGTTGGAGTACTCATGAACACCAAAGGCCTATTGGCACTCATCATACTTAACTCTGCTCGAGACTTAAAGGTACGTACGGTGCATGCATATTCATATGATATTTTGCAAGGTTTATATGGTTTATAATGAACGAATGACAATTGTGTAGATCTTGAACAAACAATCATTCACACTAATGACGGTGGTGATTTGGATTATGACATTTTTCGTGGGGCCGTTTCTTGCCCTTTTTTACAAGTCAAGTGCTAGGCCTTTGGTGCAATACAAACAGAGGAACGTACGAAGCGTTGGACCTAATACCGAGCTTCGAATCCTTGCATGCACCCACACCTCACGGAAAATGTCTGGCATTATCGACCTCATTGATAGTTCTAACCCAACCGAAAAATCCCCTATTCATGTCATTGTCACACACCTCGTGGAGCTAACTGGCCATGCTTCAGCCATGTTGGTTGTGCACAACACTTGCAAACCGAGTAGCACAAACACAACAACCAATGATGCACACTCAACGGACTACGACTCCTCAAATGGCTTTCAACTCTATGCCCAACAAAGAGAAGGAATCGTCACGGTGCAAACAATCACCGCCGTGTCCCCTTATGCCACGATGCATGAGGACATATGCAACCTGGCTGAGGAGAATCGTGTTTCCCTCATAATCATCCCCTTCCACAAACAATCTGCCATATCGGATGGAGGAGCAGCGATACAAGATTCAAACTACTCGCATTTAAAATGCCTCAACAACAACTTGATTGCACATGCGCGCTGCTCTGTGGCTGTTTTTGTGGATCATGGTCTCGGTACGTCCAACTCCGGCCACCACTTTGCCATTCTCTTCATCGGAGGGGAAGATGACCGTGAGGCTTTAGCATATGCAGGGAGGATGGTCGGGCATCCTAGGGTTATGATAACAGTTATACGATTTAACTTTAACTCAAATAAAGGGGCACCGAAAGTTTACTCTAATGATAATGATGATGTGGATGATAGCGATAGCGACAGTGATGGTGATGGTGATGATGAAATTTTGGTGGCAATGACAAGTTCTGGGAAGCAAAAAAAACTTGATGACTTGTTCATAGATGAGTTTAGGTTGAGGTCAATAAGCGATGACTCCCTAGAATTTTTAGAGAAGTCAGTAACAAGTTGGGAACAAACTCTCACACTAATAAGTGCAATGGAAGGTGACTATGACATGTTCATAGTTGGAAGAAGCCATGGGAGCAACTCAATCGACACCTCCACAATGTTACTAGAATGTAGCGACGCTAATGAGATGGGAGTTCTTGGAGATGCATTGGCATCTTCGACCTTTTCGGGTAGTACATCCATTCTTGTAGTGCAACAGGGTGAGGATTTAGATATTGTTTAAGGGTTTAAGGGTTTGAGGGTTTGAGGAAATGGGATCCACTCACATTTGGAATTTTTTTGCCGACATAGACTTGTGTCGATGATCTTTCGTCGAGAGAGGTTTTTTTTTTCTTTTTCGAAAAACAAATTAAATATATAAAATTAGTTTCTTTACTTTTGTTTTTTGGCTACTTCTTTAATTTAATATATGTAATTAAGTCATATCTTGGCCTTTTTGAATTACTTTAATTAGTAATTATATTTTAATTATTATTTAATATATAAAAAATTAAAGAAAAAGTCCACAAAATAATTTATTTCTATTTATTAAGTCTTTTGTGAATTCGTTTGGGTGTCTCAATTAAATTTCTCCATAGCCCAAGAGCCTTATCAATTACTATGAGGCCATTACTCGAGTAACTATTGTCCCTTTTTGATTTTTTTACTTTTCCAGAGTTATTGCTCATATAAAGATTTTAGCACTTTCACGTTTAATAATGTATTATCCGTTGCCTCGCCACCACTAATAACGATAGAGAAACTCAGAGAATTTAAAGAGAAAGCAAAATGGAAATAGAAGAAAGAAAGAAAACCACCATGGCTAGTCGACAAGATCTTGAAATCGTGGGTCTTCTTGGGGTTCTAGATTTATTCCGACTAGATCCATGTCATGCGATCTCAATATGGTAGGAACCATTGTTCGATAATGGCATAGGTTGTATGATGTCAAAGTGGGTACGTTTTAGAAATTTTGGGGTTTGGAAATTTGGGTTGTTGATTTGTAAACGAACATCATAGCTGGACCCGATGCAGTCTAGAAATTTGTGGGGTGGAGTTCAAGTCGAAGTTGAATTGGATTGGATGGAGAAAATAAATAAAAGTTAACTAGGGAAGAGGAGCCATAGAAGCGTACCTACAGTAGAATCGGAGCCATGAATAGTTCAACAAGGAGGGGAGAGGAGAGAAAGGAGACGCCAAAATCAAAGCAAAGTACAAGAAGACACTCACGAGTGTCAATGAGTGAAGTGGATTTCGAAAATAGAAGTAGATTTCAAAAGCTATTTGCAAACCCCATTTCCAGAGGCCATGAACACTCTCAGACAAACCAAAGAGAAAATTATGTTTTCCAAAATGTGCAAATGAAATAGATGAGGTATTAAAACTTTGATATGCAAAGCGATGGACATATTTTCTAAAAAAGAAGTAGCTTTCAAAATGAAATCTTGAAAACCCATTTCGATGTCATGAACACTCTCAAACAAACCAAATAGAAAACGAAGTTTTCCAAAATGGTGCAAACGAAAGAGATGAGAGATTAAAACTTTGATATGCAAAGTTATGGTCAGATTTTCTCAAAAAGAAGTAGCTTTCAAATGAAATATTGTCATCAACACTCTCAGACAAACCAAAGAGAAAAACCAAGTTTTCTAAAATGGTGGAAATGAAAGAGATGAGAGACGAAAACTTCATATTACTAACAAAAGTTTGAGAAATGAAATTTCAATGAAATCCCAAAAGGAATTCAAGAACCCATATGAACTCTTCTCTCCAAAAGTAAGACCTAATTTATGCACAATCTCTCACTAGAACTCTCTCTCTCTCTCTCTCTCTCTCTCTCTCTCTCTAAAAACCCATATGAAAAATGTAAAATGAGAGAGTTAATGAGTCCATACCAGCCCCGACCTTTTAGGTAGGTCAAAAGGACACTTGGGAGCCAATAATTGGACTTATAATAAGCAAAATCACGTGTCTTGGTTAAAAATCTAGTGTTGGAAATATTGGCCTATATGACTGGTCATCTAGACAAATTATTATGATGCAGATGCTGATTTTCCTAATGATGCCCATTATAAATGAATGCACAAATTATCATGTCCCGAACAAAACTTCAAAGCAAGCATACTCAAACTTTGAAGAAAGAACATGTTTCGACAGCATCAAGAAGCTCAAATACTGCAACGGCATTAGCTGGACAAACCTTACCGAATGGCAGATACTTCAACCCTACAATTCCCATTTGGGTCTTACATGTGGACGGCTCGACCAATCAACAAGGATGTGGCGCGGGTCTCGTCCTAACCGTGCCCGATGAGTTCAAGATTGAATATGCCCTCCATTTGAACTTCAGAACTTCCAATAATGAAGCCGTCCTTGCTGTCCTTGGGCTAGCAGAGGATATGGGTGCTGGGCAGATCAGCATACATAGTGATTCCCAACTCGTTGTCAACTAGGTGATAATTGACTTTGTCACCAAAGACGCATCCATGACGGCCTACGTATCGGCAACACATTAGCAACTTTGAAGATTCTTTGCCTATGAGATTTGACAAATACCAAGGGCTGAGAATAGTCACGTCGATGCCTTGGCAAGACTAGCTTTTGCCATAGACGATAAAATTAGGTGGCAGGTTCCCATAGAAATCTTGACACAACCAAGCACATCCGATTCCGCAGTATGTGTCGTACGGTATGTTGATACCCGGATGTTCCCCATCTACTCTTACTTGGCGAACAACATCCTACAAAATGACAAAGCCCAGGCACGAAAGATATGATACTGATCGGCAAGGTATACAGTCATCAATGACGTCCTCTACAAATGTGGCTACACTACCCCTTATCTCAAGTGTATCACTTCTGAATAGGGGTACTACGTCCTTCGGGAAATTCACGGGGGCTTCTACAGTGATCACTCTAGCTCCCGTTTCCGGCTAACAATGCATAGCGACGCAATCGATCTGGTAAATGCTGGAGATTCGGCAACATAGCCCATGTACCTGCCGAACCTTTGACATCAATCGTAAGCCCATGGCCTTTTGCCCAATGGAGACTTGATCTCATCAGCCCAATGTCGCAGGGAAAAAGGCAAGTCAGGTACGCAGTGGTGGCTGTACACTACTTCACAAAGTGGGTAGAAGCTGAGGCACTGGCGACTATCACTGCAACAAGGATAGAAGATTTCTTATGGACTCACATCTACTGTCGATTAGATATCCCATATACAATCATCAGTGATGACAGCAAGCAATTTGATTCGGACCTCTTTTGACAATTTTGCGATCGCCTAAGGATCAATCTCTTCTTCGCCTTACCAGCTCATCCTCAGTCAAATGGGTGAAGACTCCTCTAAACGACAAACTTTCCCCCAAAGCCAATGAACAAGGATTTCACAAAAGACTTAATAAATAGAAATTAATTATTTTGTGGACTTTTTCTTTAATTTTTTTATATTAAATAATAATTAAAATGTAATTACTAATTTAAGTAATTCAAAATGGCTAAGATATTACTTAATTATATATATTAAATTAAAGAAGTTGTCCAAAAAACAAAAGTAAAGAAACTAAATTTATATTTTTTAAATTTTAAAAACCTCTCCCAACGAAAATTCGTCGGCACAAGTCTATGCTGACGAAATTTCCCAAATTAGATTTTCTTTGTAAAAAGTATAGCCGCGCAGCTATACTCTTTATAAATATAAAGGACGCGCCCAAAACCTAGGTGCCACGTGTCAAAACTATAAAGCTGGCCGGCTATACTATTTTTAAAATACATTAGCAAAAAAGAGTATAGCTGCACGGCTATACGATTTCTTAAAAAAATTCAAAAGAAATCTAGTATAGCCGGACAGCATATATGTATATATATAGACCCGCTCAGTGCCTGTGAGCCACGTGTCAAAAAAGTAAAGCCGTGCTACAATTTTAAAAAAATTTAGAAAAAAATAGTATAGCCGGGTGGCTATGCCGGTTTAGGAGATAAACCCTAAACCTCTCCCGACGACATTCAAACTAAAGTAAGATTTGACCAAAGTTTCAGGGGATACTACAGTAAATAAGCCTTTTATTTTTTATTTAATCAAATATATAAATACTATTTATTCACTAAGTAAATAATAATTAAGACATAACTACTAAATAAAGTAATTAAAAAAGAGAAATCAAGATTATCTTATTTAAAATGTATAGCGTGCGGCTATACGTTTAAAATATTCTATTTATAGAGTATAGCCGCACGGCTGTATAGTTAGAATATTCTATTTATAGAGCATAGCTGTTCGGCAATACTCTTTAAATTGAACAATATAGCCCCTCAGATATTCTCTTAAAATATCCTTTTTTAAAATTTTCTTTTTCATAATGAAATAATATCTTAGCCCTATTTAAATACTTTCATTAGTAATTATGTTTTAATTATTATTTTTTAGTGAATACTTAGTATTAAATATTTTAATAAAAATCCTAGAAATTTGGTTTTGTTACCCAAGTATTTTAGTATTCCAAAAATGGATTTTAGCCTGGAAACTTAAATCCAAGTCACAATATGATTCGACAATATCAACTACTTGTTGGAGTTTGATTGAAATACATGAACTTGAGTCTCACATTAGAAAAGAAGATAACGTATCTACTCATTAGTAGGCTTATGGTTAGGGTTCGAGGCTTCAGACAGGTTTTGGAACAAGTTCGGAATCTAGGGTTTTTGGTTCGAGACTTGGATTAATCCAAACTAATTTTGTATACTTTTTTTTTAAGTCCACAAAATAATTTAAAATAATTAATTACTATTTATTAAGTAATTTATGAAATGAATAAAATATTTAAATATTTAGTAAATAAATAATAATTAAAATATATATTACTAATTAAAGTAATTAAGAAAGGGTAAGATATTACTTAATTACATATATTAAACTAAAGAAGTTGGCCCAAAAAAAAGAAGTAAAGACACTAATTTTATAAGTTCAAAATTCAAATTTTTGACTTATTTATTTATTTATTTCAAAAAAAGTGAGAAACCTCTCCTAACGAAATTCAACTATGCCGACGCAATTTCATCGGGAGAGATCTAATCTGGCAAATTTTGCAGGACAGACCTGTGCCGACGAATAACGTACCTAGTACAACGTAACTGGACCTATCCTAGACCTGTCCTAGTGAAATTTTTTCAGGAATCCAACTACAAACCTCTTGTTAAAATCTACCTCAACTAACTGAGTTAGGTCCGGTCATGTCATACTAACCGTATATTGAGATTGAAACCTTAATCGAGTCATAAGTGGCCCATAGTAGGCTTATGTTTAGAATTCGAGGCAAGACAAAGGTTTTGGAACAAGTTTGGAAGCTCAGATTTAAGCTTCAAGTATAATATATTTAAAACACTTCGAGTATAGCCGCACGGCTATATGCTTCGAGTATAATATATTTAAAACAGGTATAGCCAGGCTGCTATACTATTTATTCAAAAAAAAATTATAAAAAGAGGACCCATCCATTTGCATTTTTTTACTTTATATATATATATTAATTTGCTAGTTTTGATATACATAAAGTTATTCTCTTATCCGAATGTCCACATGTTATTATAGTGCGGATGCTATTGTAAACAGACAGGAAAACAGAGAGGGATAGTACAAAATACATGGTGTTAACACGATAATAATGTTCGGATGTCCGCATAGGAAAATTTATGTATATATATATTCATTATAGATTTAAATTTTATAAAATAAATTATTTTTATTCAATATTATTCGAAAATTATTTGTATAATACGTGAATTTTGTGTGTATTATTGAAAATTTTGAACAAAACCAAGTGTATTAAACATGAAATTACGTACGTATGTGAACAATACGAGCATTAAATATGAAAAATACTAAATTCTCTATATGGGTAATAACTCTGGAAAAGTATAAATTCAAAAGTGGACAAATGGAGACACGAGTAATGGCCTAATAGTAATGGATAATGCAATAAACTACCGATAAACAAAAATCAAGGAAAACACTTTTTTCAAAAAGATCACAGTATCTTCGTTAAGTGTATAGCCGTTCATAAAACAAATTTTTACAGCAGCCCCGCTGTACAATTTTTAAAAAAAATTAAAAAAGAGGACCCCCCCAAGCGCCCAACTGCCGGCTAGTGTCAAAACAAGTATAGCCGCACGGCTATATGCTTTAAGTATATTTTATTTCAAAGGAGTTTAGCCTTGCGGTGATACTATTTATTCAAAAAAAAAAAATTATAAAAAGAAGACCCTTCCATTTGAATTTGTTTATACTTTATAGATATTAATTTGCTAGTTTCGATATATACTTTATGGATTTAAATTTTTGAAAATCAATTATTTTTATTCAATATTATGCTAAAATTATGTGTATAATACGTGAATTTTGTATGTATTATTAAACATTTTGTACAAAACTAAGTATATTAAACATGAAAATTACGTACATACTTGCACAATACGAGTATTAAACATGAAAATACTAAATTCTTTATACGGGTAATAACTCTGGAAAAATAAAAATTCAGAAGGGGACAATAGAGACATGAGTAATGGCCTAATAGTAGTGGATAATGCTCTAACTACCTATAAACAAAAATCAAGGAAAAACAATTTTTTAAAAAAGATCACAGTTTCTTTGTAAAGAGTATAGCCGTTCATTAAAAAAAATTGAAAAAACAAAGACCCCAGTAAAGCCGCGCGGCTATACGCTTTTTATATATAAAAAAATCCCGTGTATAGCCGGCTATACTATTTATTTCTAAAAATAAAAAAAAATAAAAAAAAGAGTGACTTAAGTTTTGTTGATGTGAGTCTCCTAATTAATCAAGGATATTTACTTCCTTAATTAATTAAGGGATTTACTTTCCTATTTTTTATATAGTTGATAAAGTATTGTTTAATTAGGATATACTTTCCTAATTCTTTATAGCACCCTGTAAACTCTTATATATAGAATATGAAGGTAAAAAGTCCCACATTGGAAGGTAGAAAATATCCTTGATTAATTAGGAGACTCACATCAACAAAACTTAAGTCACTCTTTTTTTTATTTTTTTTTATTTTTAGAAATAAATAGTATAGCCGGCTATACACGGGATTTTTTTATATATAAAAAGCG
>NC_034010.1:4127641-4227481 GCF_000346465.2 Prunus persica
CGATTCTCCATCTCATCAGAAATGGGCCGAAATAAGAGATATGAGTAGAAAAATGCACCAGCCAAAAAGGTGACTTTGACTTCTGCTGCGCAGTCCGAACAAGTACCGACCAGTTGTTTTGTGAATTTCTTAATTAACTGTTCTCTGCCAAAACTGACCAGTCGCCCACTAATTTGTTGAATTCTAAGTTCTCCAAGCATTTTCAGCCGGTCACCCTATCTTTTCCAACCGGTCAGGCAAGGTATGTACTGTAATTCTGAGTGTTCAAACAAGCAATCTCCTGAATGCAAATGAGGATTATCCTAAAAGCCAAATTTCTAGGATGCCTGTTATGAACATGTAATGCATGAAACGAACATACACATACTGGACATCCGGGATATCCTTTCCTTTGTTTAGTCATAGTTAAAAAAAGTTAATTCTTCAATATAATTAGTCAACAATTTTCTTTACATTTGGCTTGAAAAAAGGAAAGAACTGAACAAGCCATTTTAATTTATCTTCGAAAGGTGAGGACATCTCTCTCTTTATTTTGTCACTTTAATAGCCTCGCAATCTCTGATAACAATTGAAATAGTATGAGAAATGAATCACACATAACTTGAGCAACTATCTTCCTTGGAGTCTCAAAGTAAAAGCCTGCAAGGACAGCAGAACTTGCTTCAAATTCTCCCTGGTCTGTGCATCAATCAAGTTGCTATTTTTGTCAAACTTTGCAGGAGGCTCAAAACTTTGCAGGAGGCTCAAATGCCTTAAGAAAAACTCTGGCTTGTTGATGAAATGGAGGTCAAGAAACACTCCAATTTGGCGAAGATGGGATCATGAACCACCAGAGCCTCCGGAAGCACTTATAATTGCAGCAGCCTTATCAGCCAAACATTTGGGGGTCTTGATGCCCAGTCAAGTGCATTCTTTAGAGGTGCTGCATTAGTGGGGGTCAAATTGGTCAGCAAATAGCAGAAACTACTAGTCAACAAGTTTTCTAGTCCATGGAAAATGGAAACACGCATGCAAAGAAACTCTTTTTCTTTTTTTTTTGTTTTGTTTTTTTTTGTTTTGTTTTGTTTTGTACAACACAATAAGAATAGAGTTTGTGCCAAAGAAAAATAAAAACCATGATGGTGTTACTTTAGCGAAAGCTATGGGGAATAAACCATGTTGATGTTGCTTTAGCTAAAGCTATGAACCATGCTGATGTTGCTTTAGCTAAAGCTATGGGGAATAAACCATGATTTGGAGAACCCAAAGACCTCCTACAAAACCTAAAATCACATAATTAATAAGTTCACCAAATTAAGTATAGAACGTTCAAAATTCTAAATGATGAGAATAAAAATGTAACTTAAAGTGAAATTATCATTATTAAGTCAAATTTATACCAAAAAAGCCTCTAAAAGAATATTAAAAACTTGTATTTTGAGAGTCTCATCGAGTGAATAGGTGTATTTTACAATTTATCTCTAAGCTTAAAACTATCCACGAAGATAACAATGCAATTATGTGTGAATCAAACACATGCATATGACAACCTAGAATCAAAAGGATTAGTAATCCCCACTCTAGCAACACCTACATGTCATTCACACATAACAAAGTTATCAAACTGCGAGCACAAAGGCAGGGGTGAAATCTGTCTTGCAAGCCTCAACTATTAAATTTGTTAATATTTCTTCCAGTTTGTGTTTGTTGTTTTACATTAATTTCGTGTAAGTTTAATATCGTATTTAGTTGTTACATTTTTAATAGGAATTATTATCTTTAAATTCATATTTTCTATTGTTCCATAAATAATGTATTAAAGGTGATCGAGACAATGGAGGTCGGAGCAGCTGAAAATCATCCCATCTCATCAGAAAATGGGCCGAAATAAGAGATATGAGTAGAAAAATGCACCAGCCAAAAAGGTGACTTTGACTTCTGCTGCGCAGTCCGAACAAGTACCGACCAGTTGTTTTGTGAATTTCTTAATTAACTGTTCTCTGCCAAAACTGACCAGTCGCCCACTAATTTGTTGAATTCTAAGTTCTCCAAGCATTTTCAGCCGGTCACCCTATCTTTTCCAACCGGTCAGGCAAGGTATGTACTGTAATTCTGAGTGTTCAAACAAGCAATCTCCTGAATGCAAATGAGGATTATCCTAAAAGCCAAATTTCTAGGATGCCTGTTATGAACATGTAATGCATGAAACGAACATACACATACTGGACATCCGGGATATCCTTTCCTTTGTTTAGTCATAGTTAAAAACAGGAAACACAATAAGAAAAGTAAAAATTAAAGATAGGATGTCAAAAGGAAAAAAGGAGAAAACTGAACAAGCCATTTTAATTTATCTTCGAAAGAGGACATCTCTCTCTTTATTTTGTCACTTTAATTGCCTCGCATTCTCTGATAACAATTGAAATAGCATGAGAAAAATGAATCACACATAACTTGAGCAACTATCTTCCTTGGAGTCTCAAAGTAAAAGCCTGCAAGGACAGAAGAACTTGCTTCAGATTCTCCCTGGTCTTTGCATCAATCAAGTTGCTATTTTTGTCAAACTTTGCAGGAGGCCCAAATGCATTTAAGAAAAACTCTGGCTTGTTGATGAAATGGAGGTCAAGAAACACTCCAATTTGGCGAAGATGGTATTGGGATCGTGAACCACCAGAGCCTCCGGAAGCACTTACAATTGCGGCAGCCTTATCACCCCAAACATTTGGGGGTCTTGATGCCCAGTCAAGTGCATTCTTTAGAGGTGCTGCATTAGAGGGGGTCAAATTGGTCAGCAAATAACAGAAACTACAAGTCAACAAGTTTTCTAGTCCATGGAAAATGGAAACAAGCATGCGAAGAAACTCTTTTATTTATTTATTTATTTTTTTGTTGTTGTACAACACGATAAGAATTGAGTTTGTGCCAAAGAAAAATAAAAACCATGATGGTGTTACTTTAGCTAAAGCTATGGGGAATAAACCATGATTTGGAGAACCCAAAGCAATGTGGTGAAACTTAATAAACCAATGGCGAACCAACCGATTTAATTTGGTGCGCCAATTATTTATTTATTGTATTTTGCGCCAATCCAATCTCAACCGAATACTCCGATAAAGAATTAGTTGATAATGTCCACCTCCTATGTGCTCAACTCATAATCATTTAAAATCACTTTCAAGCATACGAAAGATGATTCTTTCTAAAAGTGATTCTGACCGGTCGCATATACATAGCCTTTTTAGAAAGCAGTCATTGCTCTAATCCTTTACTAATGAGAGCAAAAACTCTAGAAATTAACGTTAAAAGAAAATTTTGGATTTTGATATTATCTAGAAATAGACGTAAAGTGACCAGATGCAATAGAAAACAATGAAACTTGAACCTCAAGTTGAAAATATAATTGTAAAATAAAAAAGGAAATTCAGAAAAATACCTGAGACAGAGTAATTGTATTCAGGGGAGGCAAAGAGAATGCTATCAGCTGCTAGAATCTTCTGACGAAATGCTTCAACGACCGGTGGAAAGCTCCCCTCGCCCTCCAGATCTGTGTTCAGCAGTGGCAGCTCTGCGATCTCCACGTGCTCTATTTCCACGCCGGGGATTGACGACTTGCTTATCTCAATCGCTACAATCGGCACCACATCACAACCCAAACTCACATTGAAAAATTAACAAGCAAAAACAGATGCCAGATCAGATGCAACTAACCAGAACGAATGAGACCGCGGTTATATGAACCTTCACGCAGGGACCCACAAATAGCCGCTACTTTAATCAATGGTTTTGCTTCCGCTCCAACTGCCGCCGCCATGTTCTGTTAGTTTTCCGTTGTTAAGTTTTTTTTTTTTTTTTTTTTTGGGGCAAAATGGAAAATCAGAAGCTCTGTCTCTCAACAAGAGCAGGCCGAGTGGAAATGATAGATATAGCGTTGGAAATGGGCGTAGTTTGAGTACGATGAGGAAACGAAGTTACGACAAATTGTGGGGTCGAGATCTGGCGGTGGCGAATTGATCTTGGAGAATCAACGGTCTAAGTTGGTGATGTGTGCCTGTGGTGGTCGTCATATTGACTTCTTACGTCAGCAGTGAGGTGGTGAGATGGATGTGGTACGTGTGCAATGAGGTAGGAGGGGAAAAAACATTTTTGAATTTTTGAATTTGTTGCGCCCAATGCCTTGGAACCCGTCTGTGTTCATTCACCGTGAACAAATACGTCCTTCTCGCATATATGTACTCTGTTTTTTTTTTAATGCAGGCTTTTTATTTTTTTTATTTTAATACAAGCATATTTTAATCTAAACGTTGGAAGGAGGATTCGAACTCAGACACAAAGTGAGGAGTATATTCGCTCTGTTTATACCTGAATTTTTTCCCCTTGGACCTACAAAAAAACGACATGACAATAACCTAGTGAAGTCTAGTGTTGGGCCCAAAAGGATGAAATGTCCAAATTCAAAACAAAACTGAAGGATCGAGATCAAAAGCCCACGGTTGTGACACAAAGGGCTTAGCCCAATGTTCAAAGCGAGGTCCAAATTGCCAAGACTAAAATTATCTCCATGATCCAAAAACTTATGGGCCTTGATCTCGACCCAAGAATCACGATAATGACTAAAACCCTCGGCCAAACCATATTTCACGATGAAGCTCGCCCAAAGTCAAAGCTTGGAGATTTGTTCCTTGGCCGAGTAAAATTGCAAGTACCTAGTTAGAAAAAGGTATCACATTACTCACCAGGTCTGGGAGTTTTCGATTAGATACGAACCACAGTGTACTCCGGAGTGCCTATAATTGGTTTACAAGCATTGTATTGTATCAATCCAATGCATGGTAAACTAGGTGCAAAGGCTCATAAGGCATAATAAAACTTTGCTAAAAAATCAGCTTACATCTCCATTTCCATAGATACCATAGATAAATCGAAAAGACTGAGTACCAAGGCAGGCCATGATATACAATCTTTTTTTTATTGAAGATTCAGAAGAAGACAGTCATCAAATTCCATAAAGGGGATGACAAGGAGTATGTCAGTATGAAATTGTATTGACATTTCCTTGAACTTAGTATAGGTTTGGAAGTGTCATTTAGCTTCAGAATTGTGACTTAACACGTATGAGACATTTGATCTTAAGGGTAAGACATGTCATTTTTCATGCACTCATGATAAGAACATTTTTCTGGAGTCAGAAATGATTTTATTTCTTTGATCTTCCTTTATTTTAATCAATTAGAATCCATTTAAGAGTGCATTAGGCATATTTTGCAATATCTTTTTACTTATTCTTTCTTTCTCTCATCCATGATTTGTTACTTATCTTTTAAGTAATTTACTTGGAAATTAAGTTTTAATCAGATCACATTATCAAAGGTGTTGAGATATTCTTGGTAGTTGACCTAAGAATATTAGGACTTCTTTAATGGTGGGATTATCATAAATTCCCTTTGTTGGGTTTTTATTTTCCTATTGATTGGACTATACGCTCCTTAACTTTAGAATAGGACAAAAATCTTTGGTGATTGAATTTATTTGTCCCTCATATTTTTTAACGTGGTTTTATTTTTTCGGTGGAGCAAAAAGCATATAAAAGAAGACTGTTGTCTTCTTCATCTTGTACAGGGTTTTAACAATAATTTTGTGTGCTTAAACGTTCAAGTGTTCCATGTTTACTTGGTGATTTATCAAACACTTTATCATTCATATTGCATACATTTGCAAAGTTCAGTAACTCATATGGTTGAGGGCACCAAGACCGTGGTGGCGGTTTTTCTCCGGTGAGTTTGAATCGATCCCGACCTATATCGGGTTCCACATAAGGAGAGTTGGAAGGTCATTCCGTGATAGAAGTTGAGTTACGAAGAAGTCGGTAAACATTATCTAGAATGTGAATAGGATAAGTGTGTGAGTACTTTTTGTAATCATCGTTCTATAGTGGATTTGTTTTGGACTGAGGAGTCCCGAGAGGTGGGGTTTTACCATGTAAATTACCTCTCTTTGTGTTCCTTTATTTTATGTTCTGCATGTTTCAAGATTGATAAGTCATATCAATCCTACCACCGAAGTTTATTTTTATTTATTGATTATAATTTTAAATTGGCATATTCACCCCTCTCTAGGCACTATTAGTCATCCTACAAGTAATTTCAGAGCAGGACCGCAACCACCAATCCTATTCCAAAGGGAGTGGGTAACTTGACAATACTTTGTGCATGCATGCATTGTCATAGCCTCTTTTTATTAATTGATGTGATATTGGAGAAAAACTTAGTTGCAACGGGGATAACACTACTTTGCTATCCCCGACCAAAAATGTTATGCCACGTAGAAGTGTTATCACATGTGTTGTAGTATTATTAGTCAAGGATAACAAAATAGTGTTATCCCCTTTTCATAGAAGTCTTTCTCGTGATATTATTATCTGCAGATCGATATTTCCACTAGAATCCAATAAGTTGTAAATAGGCCTCTCCAAACATACGAGAACATTAAGAAATTTGGTATTATTATCTGGTTATGCCATCAAGAACAAGGCTGAATGATGATACCTATGAAAAATAGTTGGTAGTTAATATGAGAGGTTCCTATCAACTTCAAAGATTTGAATGGAAAATCAAGAGGAAGGCATATATATATATATATATTCTTTTTCTTCTTCTTTTTTTGGCACATTTGGCTTTTTTGTGGTGTTGAGGATATGAGAACAAATATTTCGGCTTCAAATCACAAAGCACTACGTGGACAGGAAGAATATCTCTTAAGTCAATTAATTGAGCTAATTTATTTGACAAATTAATTGATACTAAAAATAAGGATATTATCTTTATTTAAAAAGATAATATCACCAATTATGATATTATCCTAATTTGGAGATATCATCATCAAATCAGGAGATCGGATCCCAATCAAATCCCTAATGGACTCAATATCTATAATTTGGGGATATAATAAATTCCTTCCATATAGAAATTATTCTTTGAAAAACCCTAGATACCTAGAGCACTATAAATACATGGCTTCATTCAACACACAAGATAATCTGAAACTTAATTTGAAACCTAGCTCTAAAATACCCGAAATTCTCCACTCTCACTGTCCTAGCTGACGGCTCTACCGTTGCCTTTGGCCACTCCTCCATCTCTCCGTATTTTCATACACAGCTCCGACAACCACACATGGTTACGACCACCTGATTCTCACCCTAGAGAAAACAACGTACCCTTTTTTAGCTATTATTTCACCCAGATTCAATCGAACTAACTTAGGCACTAAAGGGTCTTTGGCCAACCCCCCAGGTGTGGTCTATTTACTATGGTCTTTTTTCGTAGGAATCGAGGAAGAGAGAGAATGAAGTTCTAGAGACGAGGGATCTTCAAGTGGATATTCTCCCATGAGAATATTTGCACAAACATTTGCTGCTTTCATTGAGAGCACGAGTTATATTCAATGCGTGCTCTTGAATCAAAGGAATTTCTTTCCTTCATTTTTCACTCAACCAAAGCCTTCCGAACAATCATGGCCAGAAACAAGCACAAGAGGAGCAAGACTGACCCAATGACCTAATCCACGAAGGGCTCAGGCCACCACGATGTTGCGGCTCCTAGACAGTCCCATGTTGTAGTCGAAGCAGTGGCTCGCCCTCACGATGTTGCAGCTGCGACCTCGGCCCCTGCTGCTGTCGCAACTCCTCCTCTAGGTCCTGTGACCGAGATGATCAGCTTTGCACACATCGTCGCGCTATCTCATGACTTATGGAAGGAACACCACAACCACTAGGCTTTGTGGCTGAAGCCACCACGCCATTGAACGGCCCTGCGGTCGAAAATAGTACGCCCCTCCGTAGTGACATCGGCGCAACCTCGCTACCGTGCCACCACGCGCTTGGCTCGAGCAATCCTCCACCATGCGACCTTGCTGCAGGATTTGATGCTCTCCATCACCACATCGCCGCCCGCAGCTAACTTGGCATCATCACCAATTTTGGCCTAATCTGGGAGCAACTTCACTCATTCCCTCATTTGTCATTGGACTAGACATATGCTCACGCGTACACCTCCAATGAAACCCCAACCCGTGTATAATTGGGCTCCACACAATTCTCTCATCTCATTCCACGAAGTCAAGTAGACCTTAATCTTATAGTTGACCAACTGACCTAGAGAATAGATTACCAAAAGGACTTGGTGAGGCAAATCCTTAACCAAATATACTTGGTCTAAAACCTTGTTCTTAGACCGCATGTCGAAGAGAGAAGGATGGACAAATGCATCAGCAAGCAGTTTGAGAGGTCACATGCAGGTCGAGCATGAGTAAGCAAATAAGGAGAATGACAAGAACGTGACCAGAATGCTGGCATGTCACAAGCATCTGCGAGCCACGCTCAAAGCAAGCGAAGTCTCCAATCTAGATTGAGTTCAGGGACCAATGTGCCCGAAAAGTTAGGCTCACGACCTGACATTCGCTCCCGCCTAGGCCCATAAGGAAATGTTCATGAGTGGCTAGACCTTTAGGGGGGGTCAACCTAACTACACTCACAATGAGATTCGCGGAGAAAGACTCTCCGTAGCCCATTCTAAAAGAACCAATTCCCGTTGGCAAGCCATAAAGAATCCCCCGCACGCGCAGTCCACCAATACGCCACACAGGCAGGACAACCAAGCAGGTTGGCCCTTGCGAGCCAACGAGGAAGTCAATCAGCGCCGCCTAAATCATGAAGGTCACTAGCGTGACCCGCAAGCCATGTGCGCAAAAGACATCAAGAAGCTTGTGAATAACCGACTTCAATTCCTGAAGATCGAAGGAGATTTCAAAGATGCTCTGTGCAGGGAGGTGGACTAAGCAAACTCCGCACCATTCACCGCCGAAATCCAGCAGGCTACTCCCCTAAAGCGATTTTCAATGCATTCTTTCACACACTTCAAAGAGGATTCCGATCTCGCGAGCCATCTAAAATACTTCAAAAGTGTTATGATTCTCCACAAGGCCAAAGACGCACTGATATGCAAAGTGTTTGTCATGACTTTATGAGGGGCAGCTTCAAGGAGCTAGCTTTTGTCTTCACCAAATAATACATTTCTTACTGAACGATCAAGAAAAACTCTGACCACATGTTCAATCTGCACAAGAAGTCTGATGAATCCCTCTGAGATTACATTAAGAGATTCAAAGCAGAAAAGGCAAACATAAATGACCAAATCAAGTCTTATGCGTTCAAGAAAGGCTTGCCAGCTAAGCACGACTTATACAGAGAGTTGACTATTGCTCCCAGCCAGACTCTGGCAGAGGTCTTCGCGATCGCAAAACACTACGCACTCTGGGATAACGATCGAATCGTCATGAAAAAGTCTACTAAATAGGCTAATCAATTGACCAAACAGGTAGGTCAGAAGAGTGATAGGTTCAATAGCATGAATAAAGGAAGCGCAGGTGGCGTCACCGAGAAGACGCTTTGGCATAAGAGAACTACACCAAGTTCTCCATCCCCATACATCATATCTTAGTCCAAGTGAAGGATAATCCTTGGGTAAAAAGACCATAACCCTTGAAGAGAGACCCGGATAAGAGGGATGCCAGAAGATATTGTGCCTTCTATGGGGATAGAATAAAATCCCTAATGGACTCAATATCTACAATTTAGGGACAGAATAAACCCTTCTAAATAGGAATTATTCTTTGAAAAATCCTAGATGCCTAGAGCCTTATAAATACATGGCTTCATTCAAAACACAAGTTAATCTGAAACTCAATCCGAAACCTAGCTCTAAAACACCTAAAATTCTCTCCTCTCTCTCTCTCTCTCTCTCTTAGCCAACGACACTACCATTGCCCCAGACCATGCCTTCCTCATCTCTCCATATTTTCATACACGGCTCCGACCACCATACATGGCTACGGCCACCAGGTTCAGACCCTAGAGAAGTCTTCGTATCCTTTTTTAGCTATTGTTTCACCTAGATTCAATCGAACTAACTTAGGCATCGGAGGCCTTTTGGCCAACACTCCCAGGTGTGGTCTATTTACTTCGATCTTTTTCGTAAGAATCGAGGAAGAAAGATAAGGAAGTTCTAGAGACGAAGGATCTTCAAGCGAATATTCTCCCATGAAAATATTTGCACAAACATAGAAGTCCATGATTAGTATTAGGGAGTACATGATTAAGTGAAAATCAGTCTCTATCCGATACCCCTACCTCATGCTCTGGCTACTTTACTCGACACCAATGTTGAACCCACCTGTTTCACACAAACTGCTTGATCTTTTGAATGGAGACAACCCATGCACGATGAATTCAACACCCTTCTCAAATAGGGCACCTGGTCATTGGTTCCTTCTTCCACACATAACATTGTTGGGTGAAAATGGGTATTCAAGGTAAAACGGCGATCCGATGATACTGTCGAGTGCTACAAAGCTGGACTTGTGGCTAAAGGTTTTCATCAACAGTATGGGGTAGACTATTTTGATACGTTTAGCTCGGTTTTTAAACCCACAACAATTCGGACTGTGCTCAGTATTACAATAGTTTTGGGTAGCCTTGAAAGCTCAACGTCAAGAACACCTTCCTCCTTAGCCCTCTATCTGAAGAAGTCTATATGTAGCAACCCTATGGGTTTATGGATCCTAGCTGATCTCAACATGTCTGCAAACTTCACAAGGCTATCTACGGCCTTAAACAAACACCACGTGCTTGGTTCCAATGTTTTAGTTCGTTCTTGCTCCGTGTTAGTTTTACTTAAAGTCACTCTGATGCTTATATGTTTGTTTATCAGGATCAATCTTATAATATGATTTTACTTTTCTACGTTGACGACATCATACTCGCGGAGAGCAGTCAGTCACATTTACATGCCTTTATTGATATGTTGGGCGCCGAATTTGACGTTAAAGACCTCGGCAGGTTACATTATTTCCTTGGCATCGCAGTCACCTATCACTCTGATTCTGTTCATCTCAATCCAACCATATGCCCTTGATATTCTCAAAAGAAGCAATATGCAAGATTGTAAACCGATCTTTACACTAATGGCTTCTAAAGGCAACCTTTCTCGCACTCATGGCACGGCTTTGCCCGAACCCACTGTGTATAGACAACTTGTCGGTAATCTACAGTACCTAACCATGACTCGTCTTGACATTTTCTATGTCGTATAACATGTTTTCTAGTTCTTTGGTTCCCCCATTGATGTTCATCATGAAGTAGTGAAACGCATTATGCGTTATCTCAAAAGCACCCTCAATATTGGCCTTCCTATTCGTCATTCTACGGACTCCTTATTCCTTATTGCCTATTCGAATGCCGATTGGGCAGATAGCTGGGATACTCGTCGGTCCACCACTGGATACTGTGTCTTTTTATGACCAAATCTAATTTCCTAGAGTGCAAAGAAATAATTCACAATTTCTTTTTCAAGCGTCGAAGCTGAGTATCGCGTCCTAGCTTATGCTTGTGCAAACACTATATGGATTCGAGGTCTATTACATGAACTTCGGCATCCTATTCCACATCATGTTATTCTTAATTGTGATAATCTTTCAACCACATATCTTGTGGCCAATCCGGTGTTTCATGCCCAGACCAAACACATAGCTATCGATTATCACTTTATTGGGAATGTGTTGCCTCAGGAAGTCAATGGGTTCGTTTCATACCTTTTACTTATCAACTTGTAGATGCCTTCACTAAAGAATTGCCTACAGATCGTTTTGCTCGACATATTTCCAAACTTGTCTCCTCAGCAATGTCAAGTTTGTGGGGGAGTATTAGGGAGTTAGAATAGTATTTCAGTTACAATAGTTAATCATACTAATGATAGAAAATGGTCAGTTATCAATTACATTGTTATTAGGCCATAACTCCATATTTATGTTTATGATAATGGTTTATTGTAACTATAGGTTGTTCTCTATAGATTTGCATATATATCTTGTACAATGGTCTTGTGAATGATTAAGTGAAAATCAGTTTCTACAATTAGCGATCTCTTAGCCTCCACCCACATCACACTCAAAGGATATTGTGGGAATTCCTTCAGTCTTCGTCAATGTTTTGCCATTGTAGGAGAAATCCTCATCATTCGCCATCTTCGAACATCTCTTAAAAGTCGGTGTAGATATTCGCCATCATTGTAGATCTCCTACCTATCATCGTAGATTTGCACCCAATGTCAAAGATCTCCTCCCGCTCATCGATGTGGAGGAAACCAATCGCAACCCAACTGCAAATGGTGGACAAATTTTTTTTGTCATGCCTCATATCTGGTCGGCATGTGACCAACGATTCTTCACACCGACATGGTCAACACTGAACCCTCCCAAGTTGTTATGCCCATCTACAGTTGCGCTTTTATAAATAGGCCTAAACCGAATCAGCCATGGTTTGATGAAATTTGAAGTTATTGATATTTGGGTTGTAATCAACTTTGAAAATTTGATGGCATGTTTTTTTATTTTTTTTATTTATTAAATACAAGCTATTGTCTAAACTACTCTAATTAATCTAAACTATAATGGCATATTATATTTTAATGTGTTAAATGAAAAATGTATAGCATGTTATAGACATTTTTGTTATAATTGGGCTAACAAAGTTGAAAAATGTAAAAGAAAAATAGATTAGATTGGACCTAAATTGCCTGAAATAATTTTATTAAAACCAAATCAAACCAAACCAATTTATTGCATTTGATCCGATTGCATTTTTTAATGCGAACCATGTAATACTTACTGATTGATTCCGTAGTTTTGAACTAACCCTACCACATTATGTTCTATTTGTGCAAACTTTTAGACTTCTCCGTATTCCATATTTTTGTTTTCATTATCGCAATTGTCGATCCATCATAGGAATAAACCGAGTTTGGGTATGTAATTCCTCGATTTTGGGATTTTCTGTTGATTTCCTTTTAAATGTCAAATAGATTGATGTCATAGGAATAAACCGTAAAACAAAAGCAAGGAAACAAGAACCTGCCAATAAGACAAAAAAAGAAAAGAAAGAAAAAAGGTAAGTAGGACTGATTATATATTTATCTTCTGACAGAAATGCATTCTAATGATTTTCTTACATCAATTAGCATTTTTTATTTAATTTTTTTTTGGCAAGAGATGCTTTAACATCAAAGCATTTGACGTCCGACCAAAAAGAAAAGAAAAGGAAAATTTAGCATTGGACATTGGTGTTATAATCTATGTACTAATTATTTTTAAAAAACCCTAAGATGTGAAAATTAATCCAATAATAGTTTGGCATGATGTTATAAAAAGGTTGCTCAAACACCAACCGAAAAAGACACACAAGGAGGAGTCGGAATCTCCATAACCCACACTTTTGTCAAATCGACAAAATCCTTACTTTATTATTTCTCTGATCCGAACACCCGTTTTCCAATCTCTTATCCTTCTCCACCTGCGCGCAGGTCAAGGTCCTCTCTCTCTCTCTCTCTCTCTCTCTCTCTCTCTCTCTCTGTGTATGTCTGTATGTGTCTGATCTCCAAAACCCGTATTGTTTGAGCTCTATACCTTAATAACTGAGACGACTTCTACATTTTTTTTTTACTTCCTTTAATCTATCATTTTTCTTTTGGGTTTTTTCTGGGTTCTGGGTTGGTTTCTAAAGGTATGAACTTGTAGTTGGTTTCTCAGTTCTTTGTACATTGAATATCTAAATTCTTATGTTCTGGTTTTACTGATTAGAGTATGTTAACTGTTCTTATAATATGAATTTGGAAAAGTTTGAAAAAATTTGAAGCTTTGAGTGTGTCTGATCTATATGCTTATGATGGTATCCAATTCACATTGGCATGCAAGAGTTAAATTTTGGGGAATTCTATTGACAGCCCCCAAAATGAGCAGGTGTAGAGAGCATTTGAAAGGGTGTCAACTGAGTTCCCCTTGAATTTTTGTTTGTATGTCTTGAATTGCGGATGCTGCTTTTCCCACCCTCCTTTTCTTAAGGACGTTGTCGGTTAAAGATACTCCGGAGTCCGAATTAGTGGAAAGCAGAGGAATTTGAAATTGATTATATGAGTTTACTGGTTCACTTATTCTTAATGGCATTTGTCATCATTCTTGTTTAAAATTTGATCCAAAGTGGTCCCCATCTCCATTCTTTAGTAATCTTAAGATTGATATGTTGTCCTCAATTTGATATAAACTGCTCATTAGTGCTCAGAATTTGTGGGTTATCTCCTGAAAGTTCTCTTGAAATTCTATGATAACAGCTGTTAAATACTGATTGCTACTCTATCACGTAAACAACCTATGAATTATTAATTAGAATGGGTTTGCTAGAGTGTGGGTTATTTCAATTCATAAATGTGTTTGGGTCAAATTCATTGAAAAGTTCTTGCATAATTTTTTTAAAAAATTTTATTTACTGGTGATCTCTTGTGAACCAGTGGCCTTAATTTGGTCATCATATCAATTCTTTTGGGCTAATTATTTGGAGTTGCTTAATGTAGGTATCTCCAGAAACTTTTTCGGAAGTTGTACAAGATAAAAGAAGGGTTTAATGTTGCTGCTAAATTATGTTCTGAACAGCTGAATTTGAAAATTCTCATTCTATGCTGTGATGGAATAGGAAAATTACTGTGTTATTCATTTGGGAAAGCTGAGATTTTGATTCATTTGTAATAAACAATGATTGGGAGGAAGAACATGGGACGAGCTTCACCATTACTTCTGGTTCTTTTGGTTCTTGGGTTTTTCTTTGCCACTTATAATTTTTTAACTATAATAATCCCCTATAGATCTGTTGGGAAGTGGGTAGGTGATAATTCGAATGGTGGGTTACTGTCTGACCCCATTATTGGGATGCCTGAGAATGTGAAGAAATTCAAGAATTCCAAGTCACCATTCCATGTTGCCTTAACAGCCACTGATGCTCCTTACAGCAAATGGCAGTGTCGCATTATGTACTATTGGTATAAGAAGAATAAGGACTTGCCTGGATCGGAGATGGGAGGTTTTACCCGAATTTTGCATTCAGGAAATCCTGACAACTTGATGGATGAGATCCCAACTATGGTCGTTGATCCTCTTCCTGCAGGTCTTGATCGGGTTAGGCTTCTTGCACTATAACCTTTTGGTGACTATATTCCATGTCTTTGTATGTTTCATTCATTTGTTCTTTCTTTTCAACCTTTTAGTTGTGAATTCTTACTTCTTCCCTCAGGGAGTAACTTCATTATATCAGTTGGATGTGATTATGTCTGTTTGCACAATTCTATGTCTAATCTAAAGTCAAAATAAGGGGGCTTGGCAATATTAGATATGTTTTAGAATTTGCTGAAAATAAAGGAGAGTAAAGGAAAAGAGCCATAAAGAAAAAGCTAAGATTATGCCTTTTTTATTCTTTTCTGGAGCTCAAGCTAAGACTGATGTTGAGTATGGGAGAAGCAATGAATCATTAGAAGAATAGCATGTATTTTGATTTTCACGGTTCAAGCTGATCCAGGTTATTTCAACGATTTGCTACTCACTGGATGACATGTGAAACTTATTAATTTAAGTTCCGCATCTAATTATTATATCCTTTACGCAAAGATATTTAGGGTACTGTTATGAAATACTTGCAGAAATGCAGCCATTTTAACTTCTTGGATCTTTCCTTAATGATGACGTATATGGTATTTCTTATGAATAAATGGGTTTAACTGTAACTTGATTGATGTGTAAATCTTAGACCTTGTAACTCTGTAGTTGAAGATTTTTGCTAATCCTGTGTAAACTGTTTTGATTGAAGCCTTTTTCAGAGTCAGAGTATATATCTCTACCTATCTCCTATCACAATCTGTCCATATGATGTTGTTGATTGGGTTCTGTTTCCTTATCTATCAATCAAATATGTTTAAGAGTAGCACCCCCCTTAGGTGATTTTTCACTAACTTTTATATGATTATCAAATAAGTTTAATAAATTTTATACAATTATAAAGGAAGTTTAAGTAGTTATTATCATTCTGATAATTTGTACTATGTACATTTTATCGAGATATATATTTCCTGACATAATTGAAAATTTTTTATACAGGGATATATTGTCTTAAACAGACCATGGGCTTTTGTTCAATGGCTGGAAAAAGCTACAATTGAGGAAGAGTGAGCTTCTGCATATTTGATGATCTTAAGTTTTCTTATGTTTAACCTTATACTTGAGTATTAAATCCTTCTACTTTTGTTGTTGCAGATATATTTTGATGGCAGAGCCTGATCACATTTTTATAAATCCTCTTCCTAATTTGGCTCATGGAGGATATCCAGCTGGCTTCCCATTTTTCTATATTAAACCTTTGCAGAATGAGAAGATCGTAAGAAAGTTTTATCCTGAGGAGAATGGCCCAGTCACAAATGTTGATCCAATTGGCAATTCTCCTGTAATTATCAGAAAGGTAGTATCTTTTGGTAAACTGTACTTTGTTTGGCCTTATTTAGTATTTGTGATGGCCCTTATTATGTTTGAGACATTTAAAAATGTTGATGTGCCAATTTATTTTGAGTTTCTGAACTGTAATGGTGTTTCTAGTTTTCTGTAATTTTTTCCTCTTAAAATTACTCATTGTCATCATATATAACTCCTGGAACTACTATTGCTGATCTATATCAAACTATCTTCTTTTGTTGGGTAAAGTGAACCATGTGATGACCGAGTAAATGTAATCATTCAGGATTTGCTGGAACCACTATTGCTGATTTTTATTGATTTAGTTTTGTAGGGCAAAATTGAGCCATGTGATGAATGAATAAATGTAACCATTCAGGATTTGATAAAAATAATATTTCTGATTTATATCAATTGATCTTGTTTTGTTGGGAAAATTTGAGCAATGTGATGAATGAATCAATATAATTATTCAGGATTTACTGGAAAAGATTGCTCCAACATGGATGAATGTTTCTTTGAGAATGAAAGAAGACGCAGAGACGGATAAAGCTTTCGGATGGGTGCTAGAAATGTAAGTTTGACTGACTTTAGTTTTAACGAAATTGAGTTCTAGCAATTAGAGGTACCAGCTTTGATGTGTCTCTCTGCTTCTGATTTTCTTTGATGAACTAAGGTATGCATATGCTGTAGCATCTGCTTTGCATGGAGTGCAGCATGTTCTTCGGAAGGACTTCATGCTGCAGGTTTGGAATCATACTTAGAGAAGCTCTTCATATCAAAGTTGATTTGCATTTTTATTTTATGTATACATTGTGGTTAATAATGTCCTTGTGTCTTTAAATTTTCAGCCCCCATGGGATTTGGAAATCGGTAAAAAGTTTATTATTCATTATACTTACGGGTGTGACTACAACTTAAAGGTATGCGTGGCCCTTCCCCTATTTGTCGATTCCTGTTATGAATTTGCGCTTATAAGTACAATGTTAAAGTTTGGACGTGCTTTTGGGTTAGCCATTACTGAGAGCCAGCTTCTTCTTCCTCTTTGTTTCTTGTTTTGCACTAAACAGATGGAATATAGATAATATATATCCCATTGTTAGTTCTCTGAAGTTTCCAACTTTTTAGGGTGAGCTAACTTACGGCAAAATCGGGGAGTGGAGATTCGACAAGAGATCATATCTACGTGGACCTCCACCGAGAAACCTTCCCTTACCCCCTCCCGGGGTTCCTAAGAGTGTGGTATGTCTAAGGAATGTTATTGTTACAAATTACAATTTGCATCTTCTGTTTTAGATGATTTGGTGTACCTTGTATTTTTATTTATTTGTGTGCCCTAGTTCTCTTCATTTATACAAGAAAGTTGGTAGCATTATGTTTCTTTGAATGCTGCACGCAGAGAGGTTGTTTCCCCTTAAGACAAAGGGCTACCTTGTCTTTACATTTTTGTTTTAAATATTTGTCATCTGGGTATGGCATCATGGATGTAGTCTGAAAGGCAGAAATCCAAACCGTACATTCTTAAATGAAGAATGAAGAGTAATATGCCTCAGAAATCCCCTACTCCGATGAAAATAAAATTAGTAAACAAGCAGAAATCCCCTTGTATGCCTAGTGATCATAAACCTTATAAGATTGGGTACTTTCTTAACCATGAGAAGCTGTAATTTACTCAGCCCATGTGGGGAGTGGAAAGCCAACAGTTGTAGTTGATGGGTAAAGGGAAAGTCACAGTAAGGTGAACTGGAGACGAGGGAGGGGGAGGGCCGGGGTTTGTGACAGACTCATGCTGAGGTGATATATTCACATCATGGCTTGTGTTGGTGCTGGGAATAGCTTTAAGATTTTTTCTGCAACCAGTTAACTTTCTGGACAGACTGACTGACTGACTTACAAAATACTTGTAATTTCCTCACTTACAAATTTGGATTCCTTTTGTGGGAGAAATGTTTAGAAATGTGGAGGTGTAGTGTACTAGTGAACTGTAAACCGTTGGCAACCATTTTTTAACTGATTTTTGGATTGAAGTTTTCATAGTATATGACATGTTTTATGAGTGTTTTTTAAATCTCTCTCTCTCTCTCTCTCTCTCTCTCACTCTCTCTCTCTCATATGCTCATTTTGTCTGCAGGTCACCCTTGTAAAGATGGTGAATGAAGCTACTGCTAACATACCTAATTGGGACACACAATAGATATCAGCTGCATTCCATTCAAGATAGATTATGATACACCAATGTTTAGAGAAGGAAAATCGTGATTCAAGTGTAGCCTCTTAGAAATAGGAATATACACAAATCCCAGATCGTAAATTGAAAATAAGAAGGTTCTGATGTCTCAAATGTATATCTGGGTTACACTTGGATTTTAGGGGAAACTCAGGGTGTTTGAAGGGTAGAGGTTAAGCTGCTGAGCAGCATAGTTTAGGATTTTGTGATTGCTGCAATGTGGATTATTTCGAGTTGATTATATGCAATCATTCATTGTAATCCCTGAGCCAACAGGATCCAGCCTTAGAGGGGGAACTGGCTTTAATTTTGGATTAACACATCCCCTCGTTGAGATTCTGTTTAATTTCCTCGGAAGGAAAGGAGCTTTGTTTTCTTTTAATCTCGTTTCAAAGCATTTGAACATTGGTACTTCAAATTGTGGATGATATAGCGACAATGTTTCAGTTCCTTTTGTTATTCACTTTGACAAAATGGGTGTGACACAGCCAAAACTATATTACTGTACCTAATTTGTTACAGTAACTGGTGTAAGAGATTAAATTGGTATTAAAGTAATAGTTGAACTACCAAGTATTGCGTGCATTGGATGAACCATTCTATTTGGACTTTATTCTATCTTGGCTGTGTTTCGATCTGTGTAACGTGTTATTTAGGATGAAGATATGTTTGGCAGATGTATCAACTCCAGCATGATCCAAAAATAATTGCAGTAAAAGATATTTTAGCTGAATTACTTGATGATTGCAATCAGTATATGTCGAAATTGTTCTTGTTAGTTATTGTTTTGTTTTAATATACATCCCTCGTGACTCTGCTAAGTTATGAGTCTTTTAATACGAACAGAAACAGAACTAATAAAAGAAATATAAAAAACATAACTAGTCCGATATTCTCCCAACCAAGGTATTAAATATCAAAGGGTTCGGAAATATTAGTAGTCCAAAAACACGGAAATATCAATGAAAATACTTACAAAATGTCGATATCGGTAAAAATTGAATAAAAACGACAGAAATTGTTAGAAAAACATGGAAATTTTCAATAAAACTTTAGAAGATGTTCATTTAGTCAATTTTTTTATTGTTGACACACAAAAATTGAAGAAAATACGTTGTATGATGGTTTTTATGATTTAAGTTGCGTATAGTGCGAGCTAACAAACGCAATAACTTAAAAAATGA
The DNA here is from genome assembly GCF_000346465.2 of Prunus persica. NCBI lineage: Eukaryota > Viridiplantae > Streptophyta > Magnoliopsida > Rosales > Rosaceae > Prunus > Prunus persica. Next base: position 4,147,403 of record NC_034010.1, read on the forward strand.
ATAATATGCAAGTAATAAAAGGGGTTTATACTATTATATAGGTTAAGAATAACACATATGTAGAGTAACAAATTTATTTATAAAAAAATATATATGATAATTTCTTTGATTGAGTAATTAAGTCCATATGTTTTTCTCTTTAAATAAAAAAAGTAAGGGCATTATAAATAGTAACCAGCAAATGTCAAATATGTGTTTATAAATACAACCAGAAAGGAAGAACATAACAAGTTGACATATAACTCAGTTGGAAAAAGCGCCAGAATTTGCCAAAATATCCCTAGTCCGAAAAAAATGAAATCATTGGATAGTCCAAATAGATGGTAAACTTGGCCAAACAAGCCGCATATAATACTTTTGTGGTGAATCCAACCGCAAAAGTTGCCTTAAATCATCCAATCGTATTTCCTTTAGCGGTGAACTTGAGAATCTTTATAGCTAGCATGTACTCTTCTTGGACACATCATATTTGCACCTAATGAAAAACCAAGATATTAATCACTTGCTATTCAATTTGGTTTTCTCCAATATCCCATTTTTCTAACCCTCAAATCCATGACATGCTTTTTCTCCCTCCGAACTTATCAAATTCTCACATTTTTCTCTTGACCTGTCAAGAAAACTCATTCTTAATTATCACGAAACACACCCATACTTTGCGATTTGCCATTGAAAACAAATATTTTCGTGCCAATCAAAATGGTCATGAGAGAAGAATGACAAATAAATTCACTCATTTTCCATGCAATGATAATACCTTCACTCATTTTACGTGCACATGACTCAATCTATAATCAATGCATCGCATGCCTAATTGTTGAAGTACATATTGATTTGATTACCAAAAGAAGTCTGGGGGCTAGCTTAAGTGCCCCCAAAAACTACGACCCAAATCAAAAAAAAAATTCTTTTTTCTTTTTTCTTTTTGGTCCGATGACCCAAATCTCACATATGTTTCTTTCCCATTCTCATTTTTATTTCCATTTCCCTTCCGTTCCCATTTCTCCATGGTAAACACATAGACATGGCAACCAACACCTAAGATGGTAGACCACACATATATGGCAACCACAAGTCTGAATCATTCATATCCAGCTAGCCCCAAGAGGTGAATGAAAGGCTTAATTCCAGATCTATTAAATAAACAGACTAATTTCAGAAACTCGTATTATCTCATTTCTATCAGACTCAGACCACCAATCTGTGAAAAAATAACGGCCTGCGGGTTACAAAATGGGGCCAATGGGTGCTTCAATTTTAGAAGAATAATGGGAAAATATAAGGGAATAAATAAAGAAAATGTACATCGTTCCCCCACCAACTGAACTATCACAATTCTTCTAATTTTACCTAGGACCGTCCTCTCGAAAATGGACATGGTCTTGATTTGGGCGTCACAGCAAACTCTCACTCGCTTTTGCAGAAAATTGAAGTTCTATTGAGAATTAGTGAGGAAGAATGGCTCATTTTTTCTCATTTTGACCATCACTGAAAGCCAAATCAAATATCTGATTGTAGTCATCCACAAAATGAACGTCAAGACCTTCTTTTACATTAGGGGCAAGCTCATCGAAATCCCTTTTGTTAGCTAAAGGGAATATGATGGTCTTCACATCGCTCCTCCTTGCTGCTATCGTTTTCTCCTTAACCTATATTGTTGACAAAAATGTAATTTTTACAAGTTTGAGATGCAACACCATGTACTCAAACACAAAGATAACGAGACATAGAAATAAAAACCAGGCATCAATCAAAACCTACAGGACTATGCATGTCAATTGGAAATCATTTTTACAAAGCTTTCATGAAGTCAAAATCACAAACACCAAAAATACGCAAACATGGAGCTTGAAAATTCATCATGAGGAAACCAAAAGTACACCCTGAAGCATAACATCAGATGTACTGAAGTTTCCTAAATATAGAAAATAAAAGTAAATCGCGTAATTTAAGTCATAAGAAATATATAACACTTCTATTAGCAATACATGGAAACATACTCTTGCCAGACACTGGCTACATAAGATGCTTAGGTTTCCAGAGCTTTTACGTCGATTTTGCTTGAATGTGTGGCCTAGATGACAGTCTGACAACATATGCACTTCACGTTGTTAGACTGCCTCGCAAAAGAACATACCCTGGAAATGTATAGCCTGGCATATGCCATCAAATCAATACTTCATTGGCCACCTCTGATTTTTAGTTTGTTGGACAAGACTTTGTAATACAGTGTTACTATATGTATACATATACATACAAATACATACATACCTACATACATATATATATATATATACACATATGGAGAGAGAGAGAGAGAGAGAGAGTCATTTAACATACCCCACCAATTGGAAGGATCCTCCCAGTTAGTGTTACTTCCCCTGTCATTGCTAAATCCCTCTTGATAGGCTTCTTCATGGCAACGGACAACATGGATGTGATCATGGTGCAACCAGCACTAGGCCCATCCTTCGGCGTGGCCCCTGCAGGAACATGGAGATGAAGCTTGGAATTGGCAAAGAAAGTGTGGTTATCTGGATCTTTATCGAGCAATATCGCTCTGGCAACAGTGTGAGCAATTTGGGCACTTTCTTTCATAACATCTCCAAGTTGACCAGTGACATGAAGGGCTCCTTTCCCCTCTGCTTCCTCAATCTGAGTGGTTTCTATATACAAGGTGGAGCCACCCATGGCAGTCCAAGCAAGACCCATAACAACTCCAATTGGAGTCTGATCATAGATACGTTCAGCATGGAAGACAGGTTTGCCAACAAAATCAGCCAAGTTTGATGAGTCAACCAAAACTTTCTCAACTGTTTTTGTTGCTTCACCCTCCTGAATTTTCTCAGTTTCTTTTGCATCCTGTAAATATAGCTACAACAAATTTTTAGTGGGTGAACACACATAAATTCAGACATCAATACAGATGGCATGAAAACATTGAAGGGAAAGTATGTCACGAGGAAAAAGATGAGCACCAAAAAGGAAAATTTAACAAGCTTTAATATTATGTGGAACTTGCATATCATCCATGGTGTCTATATATTATTTTCCAAAAAAATGTGGCCAAAAATCATATAAACATATGTAAAATGAACTAAAAGAATCTTTCTAAACTCTCTCATCTTGGAGATCCATAAAGAATGTTAATTACCTCTCAACAAATACCTAGCTGCAAAATAAGTTTACAAAAGAGAATTATATCAACTGCATTCAAGAAATTTCTGATGCAGAGTAAATCAGTACCCAGACTTTATAGTTTGTTACATACCTTTGAATCCACGGGTTCATCAGTATCTGCAACCTGAACTTCAACAACTGCAGGTTCATCAGGGAGAGCCATCTGAATAGTGACTTCTTCTGCAGAGGTTTCAGAACTATGGTCATGATCATTGCCCTCCAATGATTCAGCTGCAGTCTGATTCTTGCTAGAAACCACTTTTTGATCCAACTTATCATCTTCTACTTGGGTTTCATCAGTATCCACAAGCTGAACTTCAACAGCAGCAGGCCTATCTGGGAGAGATTGTATTTGATCAGCAACTGCTGCTTCATCTGATGCTCCTTGTCTAACAAGTTGCAGAGCTATCTGCCACAGCATAAAACGTAGGTTAAAGCATATTACTGTTCAAGGACCCATATCATTGTTTAACAAAGCCATAAATTTGTTCAGCATTTCAGAAGTAGTTCCTTGGACCTAAGAAAACCATGTGGAAACTTTTAAATCATGTGGAAAAAATGTTTTCAAGTTTATGATGATGATCAAGATTTAGATATTTTTACAAACCTTGCGGTAGATCTTCTCTATGTGCTTTTGAAGGTTCCTAACACCTGCTTCTCGGCAATAATTTTCAATGAGAGCAAGAAGAGCTGCATCGGTCACTTCAACCTGAAAAGATAGTAATTTTAACACACTAAAGCTAACTGAAATATAGCATACAAACAAGCGTGCATGTCCACACACCTACACACAGAGACAGATACCAGTACCTGTTCAGGTTTAATTCCACAAGCTTCACGTGTGGTCTTCTCCAAATAGTCCCTAGCAATGTGCATTTTCTCATCAGTGATATATCCAGCGATTGAAATCACCTCCATTCTATCCAAGAGGGGATTAGGTATCATCTCCACAACATTTGCTGTACAAACAAAGAGAACCTACAATAAAAATTTCAAAGTATGATTCCTCAACTTAGTAATAAGGATTCAAAATAAACCATCCTTGATTCTTATTACATTTCATCCATGCTACAACTTACATGGACACTTCTCAGATGCATCATGTAAAAACTGAATGTGTGAGGAAAGAACATCAGCCCTATGGTGTTGACTACAACCAGACATCTATCACACGAAAAAATAATGTTCCAAATACAACCAATTTCTTCAACTACTTTATGATCAATTCCATGTTACAATGTTTAAACTTTAAAGTACTAGAGATATGATGCATACATTTATCTGCACTAGGTAGAGAGAGTAAAAGAATTGGGAACCCAAAACATCCCGTTTCCTTTCCATATTGTAAAGTTAAGATTATACCAATTTAACAATCATACACACATACACCAGATGGCTTGGATATGGCAACCTAATTGTTTTTAAGAAACAAAATTTATTGCATATAATAAAATAGCATTTTGCTCTGCAAAAAGTAGAATTAGCATTTTGTTAACCTTTGACAGGTCGATTGGAACATCAAGATAATGGTCTAGAAAATTAGCATTTTGCTCTGGATCAAGAAGCTCTAACAAAGCACTTGCTGGATCACCAGCATGTCCCCTTCCCAACTGAAACAAAACAACACAAATTTCAGATTAAACTATCAATAATCTATGTAAATAAGTATTTTATAAAACTACTCACTCTGGACTATAAAAAAAAAAAACCAACAAATAGGATGTGTTTCAAATACAATATGAAGAAAGCCAACCGGCCATTTATATACCTTGTCAATCTCATCAATCAGAACTAAAGGGTTGGCTGTTCCCACATTTTTAAGGCATTGTACCATCTTCCCTGGCATAGCACCAATATAGGTTCGGCGATGCCCCTGGATGTAATTTTCAAAGTTAATTGTATAAGATATAGCTGCATGATACACAGATGTTTATCAATATTTCAGAGTAAAAAGGTTTCCAAATACCTTAATTTCAGCAACATCAGACAACCCTCCTACAGAAAACCGAAAGAAGTTACGGTTCAAGGCACGTGCAATTGAACGACCAATGCTGGTTTTGCCCACTCCAGGTGGGCCAGAGAGACAGATGATTTTCCCTGCGATATATAATCAAAACATCAATAATTCGGGTGTAATGAGAACTAGCAGTCTGCAGCATTGGTTAAAACCAAAGAGAAACAAACATAAGATAAGAGCCAAGATCAGTGTCTGAAAAACAGGACCAACCCATGGCATGCAGTGAGCAATGCCCATGAATCAAGACACGCAATTACAAAAGTATCAAACTATAATGACCTTGTGAGATTCCTCTGAGTTTTCCAACTGCAATAAATTCCAATATCCTTTCCTTTACATCATTTAATCCATAATGATCTTCATCAAGAATTTTTTGCGCCCGAAGAACATCAAAGTTCTCATCACTGCATTACGATTGAGATAAGAAATATTATTATATTGAAAATTGTATAGAAATGTAAAATTGCAATAATGGGGCACATTTCTTCAATAAAATAATGCACTAACTCAACAAAATAGTACACCCCATTTTAGATTATATACTAGATATCTCCTTATTACCAAGGTTTTAATAGACGTTGCGTAGGCACGCCTTGAGGCAAGGCATTATGAATCGCTTTGACACACTTTGTTTACCATTAGGGGTACAAGAAACTGTTGTGCCGTTATGAGGCCCTGCAATGTCGGCCAAGGTGTAAAAAGGGAAGAGAGAAAGATAACTTCATGCCCTATTTTCCTTAATGTTTTTATGCAAACCCCGTCGTTTCGTCCTAGTAGCCCAAGATATTTTAAAGTGAAATAGCAAGTTTCACTTGAAATGGTAGAAAATAAATAAAGAACTACAAAACCCCTCCAAACGCTGTGTTTTGTTCCCTCTTCCATCTCAACGCCAAACCTAGCCCATACTACAGCCCCAAAATAAAGTCCTAGCCCTATATTTCCTCCAGCAAAACCATAGCTTCTCCTCCCAAGTCCTACCGATCCATGTCAACTCCCAAAACCAAATATGATAAGCCCGTAGGATTGATTATTGTATGAATGTTGTGTGAAAAAAAAAATGAATATTTTATGTGCTGTGATTGATATTATGCTTACATTACAATTAGTAGTTATGTTTAATTATTTTCTAACGTATGTGTATATATATATATATATTTACATTTTCAAAAGCCTCAACGCCTCCCCTTTTGAAACATTGCTTATTACACATTCCTCTTTGACCCTGGAATTCATAGTCATGCTAGTACCATGGTCCTCCAAAATCGTTTGCACCACATCAGTTTCTTACTACCCATATCATCCTACCCTAAAATATATAAAACTAAGGACACATTGACAAGATGAAATCCTAAAGCATTATGAAAAATAAAAATAAAAATCACGTGTGGCAACAGTGTTAATAAATGGTCATCTATTCTATCCAAACAATGCTTATAGTATAGCCTCAACAAATTATTAAAATCTTTCAGCAACTCAGTCACAGATAGGAGTTCAATATATTTGAATCTCAAAGATTGCCCCAAAATAAGATTTGAAGTATTGCAAAGACCTGTAGTTTCCCCAGGGAATTGAAGTCAACCAATCTAGGTAATTGCGTGTCACATTAAATTCACTTGAACTGGCCTCCAACAGCTGCAGTTTTGTAAGTTCTTCTTCTATAACTTGCAAAACATGAGGTGGGCAGTTTTCCCTGTTTGGTTCAAGCCTCTCCCTAAACTTTTCTGCAGAAGATCAGAAAAGTGATGCAACAATTACCTTTATGTACATGAACAATCAATATTCAGACTAATTAATGTTTGCCACATAAATGCTTAAGTCATACTTAGAACTAATGGACAGAAAACACCGAGAACATACAACCATGATGGACACAGATTACAACCAAGCTACTTACAAAATTTAGACGCTTTGCATACATACAAGTATACACACACACACACACACACACACACACACACACAAAACAAATAAAAACTAACCAGAAAGTGCCGTTTTGTCATCTGTCTCTAATCCCAGTTCCTGCATTATATCAAGCGAAATAAATTCCATAAAGGCCCAGGGTTGAAATAAAGAAACTGATACAAAGCCACCACAAAGTGAAGATTATTTAATAAACTACAGTCAGTGAAGCAGCAGTAATTCATGATATACAATAATATCTCTCGACGGTGGAGGCGAATACCTTCTTTATGGCTTTAAGCTGTTCATTCAACAAGTATCGACGCTGTTCACCACTTATCTTCTCTTCAATTGCTTTTGCAATAGACTCCTAAGTATGATCCATAAGGAAAGTTCAAAAGACAATTAAATTGTAATGGAGAACACATGCCAAGTACAAAAACAATGGCATATTGGCATTTCATACCTGAATCTTGCTGATTTCTATCTCTTTCTTTACTAATTCCAGAGTGAGTTCTAAACGTTTATACACCTGAGGAATAATGGAAGAGTTAAAAAAAAAAACATAAGAAATTTGAATATAAAGGCTTGACAAAGTTCTATTTTTAAAAATAAGTAACATAACAATTGAGCTCTCTAATTATAAGCCACTCTACTGTAATCAAGATAGAGTGATACTCACATCTAACTCTTCAAGCACTTTCTGGCATTGCAATTTGTTTGCACCAGATATTGCAGCTCCAAAATCTGCTAACCTTGGAAAATTAAAATCACCTATATGCTGCAAAAATGGAAAAAAAAGAAAAATTTATCATGAACTAAATTATATATCCAAGTGATTTCAATACACAGAGATGTATGTGAAACACTTTTTTTTCTCACTAGGCCAACTGTTATCATAAAGCTATGCATCACATGCTATAACTTCATCAACTCATTTAAAAATAGGGAAAACCAATTAGAATGGACAGAAAGTTTCACAGAAGTTGCAAGGAGAGAGATTGGTGATGAAGCAAATAAGCACACAAACAGAACAAACCTGAGTGTATGTTTGAACATGATCTCTCCAAAGGGAACTAGTCTTGAGGACATCTCTTAAGGTTGATATAACCTCAAATGATGTTGCCTTTATGACATCATCATCTTTGTTATATGGTTTATCCTGCAATATAAGTATATGGCCCAAAAATAAGAAAGAAAAATATATGTGGAACCTTCAAAAATTAATATTTTATATGGGATAAGATAAAATAAACATGCCTTCAGATGGTCAACTTTTACAGTCAGGGGATCCTCGTCAACCTGTAGAGGAACCATAACTTTTCTCAGTTTAACAATCTTTATCCCAAAAAGTTTATACTAATTTGTATTAATATACACGTAATTGAGTGTACATAAATCTTGAGGCATTCAATTCTAAAATGTCCACAAGAGCCAACTGTTTTAATCAGTTCAGGAAAAAATCTGTAAATGAATATGAGGAAGGTCATGGAAAATGGTGCCTTAAGATGGATTTTCAAGATTACTGATTATTTCCACTCACCATCTCTGTAATTCGAAGTCTTCTATGACCAATAAGGACTACTTGGTCCCCTTGGATGCTTGAAATCTGATACACGAAGATACAAGTAACTACAACATAAAAAAATTGAAAGGAAATTCTAACAGATGTATATCAAGTTAAACCACAAAACTAAAGATGCATGAAACATTAAAGCAAAGTTAGATACCTGGGCAAGCGTGCCAACTTCATGCAGACGATTGAACAACTCTTTTCCTTTCAAGTCATGTATGTTTTTATCTGTTTCAGAACCTGACACCAAACTAGGATCAGTCCCCGGTTCATCCTTGAGAAGAAATGCACCTGCATAAGGAGCTTGTCGCTTTCGACTTTCTTGTAAAGCTGCTAACAATTTAGGATCCTACACGAAAAGTAATTCACTATTTTACATTATTTAGTTTCAATCCCCTTCATATTACCTCAGAGTTATTTCTACGAGTGCATGGTCAAAGGTGGTTATTGATATGCTTAAGTAATTTAAAATTGCATAAACCTTGAAGTAACAGTAGCTAAAAAGTTGACCCAACAATGAGATAACCAAAAGAACAATCTGATTTTCACTTTACTCGAGAATCTCATGTACCTTCACATAAATTGGCATGTAGAACCCAGGAAAGAGTGGTCTATGCGGCAATGGCAAAGCTAAAACCTGCCCCATATAACAATAGCCAAAAAACAAACATGTTAGCACGATGGCTATGGAAGAAACCATCACGCAATTTATACATGGAAAAAAGCCAAGACATTTTCTTATGTTTTTTCGGAATCCGAACAGACCACTTAGCAAAACCAGATTCCAAAGCCAACCAACCGTAAGATAATCTTCGGGTCTAGGATTGGTGGACACAATGGCTGACGAAGACTTGGACTCCGCTTCAGCCTCTGCCTCGGCCCCCGCCCCCTTGAACTCAATTTCCACCACCTGATCAGACCCGTCGCTGCGGTCCGAGCAAAAAAACGCTTGGCGAGCCGAGTTAGGGGTCGGCCGAGTCAACCTAGTGAGCGAGCCGAGAACACGGAGAACCGGCGAGGCCAGCTCGGTGGGCCCGCGGCGGAGGCTGTGGAGCTGGCCATGAAGGCATGACGACGAGGAAGACGAGAGAAGCTTCAGCATTTGCTTAAGGCAGCGAATGGATTGAGACTGTCGTTAAAAATCGGAACTTCAATTTAACGAAACCGCCATTTTTGTGTCTCAAAGCCCCTCATAAACCCTTGTTTTGCTTTCAGACGAACAAAGAAGAAAGAAGAAAAGTTTTTTTTTTTTTAATTGACGGAATCAACCCTACTGTTCGGAAGTAATTACTTGATGAACCAAACGTAAGTATAAAAGGGCGCTGTCGGTAAACGTGTGGCTCCAGTTGTCCAGACTCCAGTGGACTTACAGTAAATACAGTCTGTCAATCAACTCCAAGACGACCAGACGAGAAGATCAGGTACGCTAACATTTCGTTCTATTATGCTCTGTTTGGTTTCTCGGAAAATTGAAGTAAGTTTGATTATTTCTTTGAAGAAAATAGGAATGGAACTTTGATCTTAATGTACCGTTATGTTTCCCTTGAAAGTTGTTTTCTTTGACCGTTTTCTTTGTGTGCATGGATTAAATTCTGAATGCCGATTATGTTATTGAATTTGGGTAGGTTGTTATTGTAGAATTGTATTTGGATTAGATCTCTTTGCATCATTATAGCTCGGAATAAGCATATCACACGCAGCTCAATTTGTTGAATTTGCTACTTATTTTGAGGCTTTGTGATTATTTAGCTCCGAATTAGAACATCTTAGATTTTTGCAGATGGATGCGGCGTTTTTTAATAACGTGGGGAGTGAACAACGGTCTGAGGGGGATGGGTCGGAGCACAGCTCCTTCAGAAGTGGAGTTGGAGGAGGGATGTTTGAGTATTTTGGGTGGGTGTATCATCTGGGTTTGAATAAGTTAGGGCATGAGTATTGTCACCTCCGGTTTCTCTTCATCCGGGGCAAGTATGTGGAGATGTACAAGCGTGATCCTCACGAGAACCCCGGCATTAGACCCATCCGGCGGGGTGCTGTTGGGCCTACACTGATGGTAGTGGAGCTCGGGCGCCGAAAGGTCCAGCATGGAGGCAAGGGTGGGGATATTTATGTTCTTCGGTTTTACAATCGATTGGATGAAACAAAAAAGGGAGAAATTGCTTGTGCTACGGCTGGAGAAGCCCAAAAATGGATGGAGGCATTTGATCAGGCCAAGCAACAGGCTGAGTATGAGCTTGCAAGAGGAGCTAGTGCCAGAAACAAACTGAACATGGAAGAGGAGATTGATCTTGAAGGGCATCGACCTCGAGTTAGGCACTATGCACATGGATTGAAAAGGCTTATAAAAATTGGGCAAGGCCCGGAGACGCTCTTGCGCCAATCCTCAAGCTTGGGCCCAAATAGCTCAGAGGGGTACTTTCAAACGGACTTTGGAGATGCAGTTGAGGCGTATGAGTGGAAATGCGTGAGAACAGTTAATGGTGTTAGAATATTTCAAGATGTTGCTAACACTGAGAGTGGTAAAGGTGTTATCGTCAAGGCTGTTGGTGTTATTGAAGCAACTGCAGATACTGCTTTTGAAGTGATTTTGAACACTGCTCGACATCAGAGATATGAGTGGGATACGCTGACAGGTGACTTAGAGCTGATAGATTCTTATGATGGATACTTTGATGTTGTCTATGGGACATTTGATCCTATGTATCTTTCTCGGTGGCATTCCAAGAAAGATTTTCTGTTTTCTAGGCAATGGTTCCGAGGACAAGATGGAACGTATACAATCTTGCAATTCCCAGCAATTCATAAGAAGAAGCCTAAGAGGTCTGGATATCATCGTACAAAAATAAATCCATCTAGTTGGGAGATTAGAAATTTGAACGCATCCATGGGTTCAAATACTCCACGATGTCTTGTCACACAAATGGTGGAGATACCTTCTAAGGGCTGGTGGAGATGGAAGAAAAATCACTTCTCAAACTTTGAAAAGAGTGTACCTTATGCATTGTTGTGCCAAGTGGCAGGTCTGAAGGATTATATTGGAGCAAATCCTGCACTCAAATTCAAATCTGCTGCTTCTGTTATCAAATCAAAAGTACCTGATGGTCCCGTTTCCAATGCTGAATATGAGGCTGAGGCAGTGCAGGATGAGTTTTATGATGCAATTTCAGCGGGCTCTTCATCTTCTGATGAAGAAAGTGAGAGTGATGAGCTTGACCAGAAGGATGCAAAAGTGAAACTGAAGAATGTTGCATGGGCCATCTCAAGCTTAGCTTTGAAGCGAGCTTCAATTGCAAATGCTAATAAAGAACTGGATCCCAAAGCAGCTCCTATCACAATTGACACAAAGCAGTTCCATGGTTCCTTCTGCAAAGGGAATGATGAGGCCGACACAAACTGTTGGACATCTCCAAGTGGTGTGGGATTTATGATCAGAGGAAAGACCTACCTAGAGGACAATTCGAAGGTAAAGGGAGGAGATCCACTTCTCAAGCTCATAGCAGTAGATTGGTTCAAAGTTGATAAAAGCATAGATAGGTTTGCACTGCATCCCAGGTGCCTTATTCAGTCAGAAGCTGGAAAGAAGCTTCCTTTTGTGCTAATCTTTAATCTCCAGGTTCCAGCAAAACCAAACTATAGTTTGGTACTTTACTATGCTGCTGACAGACCTCCCAATCCAAATTCTTTGTTTGCTAAGTTTGTGGATGGCAGTGACATGTTTCGCGATGCAAGATTAAAATTAATTCCAAGTATTGCTGAAGGATATTGGATGGTCAAGCGAGCTGTTGGAACAAAAGCTTGCCTACTGGGGAAAGCTGTATCCTGCAAATATCTCAGACAAGATAATTTTCTAGAAATTGATGTGGATATTGGATCCTCATCCGTGGCGAGGAGTATCATCGGACTTGTTCTTGGATATGTCACGAACATAGTGGTTGACCTTGCAATTTTGATAGAGGCAAAGGAGGAAGCAGAGTTGCCTGAGTATATTCTTGGGACTGTTCGACTCAACCGTGTGAAGCTTGAGTCTGCTGTTCATTTGGAGGTTTGAGGTTGTATTGGCATTCTTCAATCATGTTATCCACATTTGTCAGAGTTATTACTTCAACAATATTTTTTGTCCAATTTACAGCACACTGTAGAATAATAAATTGTAGTCTACGTATAGACTCTCATACATTTTCTGTTATATGTTTATAAAATGTACTTTACAATTTCCAAGTTCAGGTGTGTTAATGTTGACGTATGGACAGCATAGGCATTCTGCATGATCATCTATTGGATGGAAAGATTGATGAAGGCTACATCAAAGTGTTGTGTACATTATTTACAGTGTATAGTTAAATACGGAATGATTTTGTAAATGATGTAGAAGATACTTTGCCACTCAGTGGCTAATACTATGTTTTACAGAACATATTAAAATTCCCATGTTGGGAATTTCACACTTTGCACTACAATATATAATATCTTGGGCCATTTATACCCTGTTAAAGTTTGAGCACCAAATCAATCCTAAAATTAACTGAGTACATTTTATGATTTAAGTACACTCAAATATTGTAATTAAAATATAAAATTAACTAAGCACACTCTATTTAACTACCAAAAATACCCTTGGTACACCCTAATACAAATTCTATCACACCACACCTTAATATCAATCTTAAACCAGATTTCTATTTTAACATGAATTTATGCCATCTTTTCAAATTTTAGGTTTGTATCAAAATCTTTAATTTTGTAAGCTGATGTAGAGTAGATTTGCTAGCTCCTTCAATTTAAAGCTTGATTCTTATAAATCCTTGTGATTTTCTTTATTTATTTCTTATTTTTGGATTGAACTTATTGCCCTCCAAATATGTTCTATCATCTTATGAAAGTTTTATGAGTTCCTTTTGTTTTTTCTGGGTAAAATGAAAGTGTTTCGCACTTCTTTTACAAAGCAAGAAACCATCCATTGATTGTTTGTAAAGCTTTGTGGTCAAAACTCCAAAAGAATATTTGTCTTTTACAGATTGAAATCTTGGATGACTGTTTCGTCATCCCATGAGTAAACAGATAAATCAGATTATTACTATTATTGAAGATGTTATAACTAACAAAACTTGAAACTATAAGAATCTCAAAGCATAGGAATCGGAAGTCAACCTCAGCGGGTTTTGTTCTTTTTTGTGGCCTTGAAATGAGCATCGGTATTACAACCCACCTCCTTGCACCTTCAAACATTCAACGACACCTCATTGTGTCTCCATCAGTGCTTGCTGTGTTGTTCGTGAACACCAAGTAATACGAAAATTTCTCTACATTTGATTAGATTTGAATATAGTGAATATGGTGTACTTATTAAAATTATATGTGTTTAACAATTCAATATATCCTTTTTGGTCATTTTATATTAGGGTAAATTAACAATTCAATAAATAGTTTGGTAGTATGGTGTACTCAGTTAATTTTAGGGTTTGTTTAGTAGCACTCTTTTTATTTTATATACAAGTGATATTGAAGGGCAGAATCGAACCTAGAGCCTAAAGTGCAGGGTGAACATTCTTAACCTCTTGAACTATAAGCTCTTTGCTTTGGGTTTAGACAAAGTGCAAAAAAATTTGGAAGGACTTTCATGGAGATTTTAGAATTCTAGCATTTGGGATTTAGGGTTTATAGAAAATCAAAATTTAGTCATTCTATTAATGACACAATTTAAAGCATAAAATCATCAAAATGAAATAGAAATAAAAGTTTAGAAAAACTAGAACACGGTCTAGTCTAGAACTTCGTTCTATCTATTTAAGACAAAATTGCTCCTCACTCGTGCTTCAAGGTTCCAATGGCAAATGTCTCCCATGATACAATAGCCTCCTTATGTAGTGGGCTTCTCTATTTATAGATGATGAAGAGACATTCCCCAAAGTATGTGACTTAATTTGAAGAGGCAAGTAATGCATCTCTTCACTTAAAAGATGTATTGTTTCAAACTTGGATAGTCACACCTTTTTTATTTTAATTTCTATTTTATAACAGAAAGCAGGATGGTCAACCAAATCATAACTCATCCTTTATAATTTGGGCTCGGGTTTTAGTTTGGGTTTCATCGAAAAAAAATGTTAATCCAATCAAATTCATCATGAATTCGGGTTAATTTGGACTAGGTCTAGGCTGCCCAATTTTATGGGGTTGATTCTAACTCCATATTGACATATTTTACAATATTTACCATAACTTGTTTTGTAAATATTTTTGTTTTAAAAAATTGATAATAATCTACTACAATGACAAATGAAATTATGTATACAAAACTTAAGGGCTTGTTCAGTTAAGTTTTAAGGAGTTGTTTTCATTTTCATAGAAAAAAACACAGCAAGAACCTGTTCGGTGAGCCAAAAGCAGAAAACACTGAGAATGTTTTCATAAAATGAAAACAAGTTCACGTGTACTTGTAGAAAACAGACAAAAGATGTTTTCATTCTCATGAGAAACGCTCAAAACAAGGGAGGTTGAAAAAGAATAGTTGCCGTTGCTCACTATCGTCAATCTCTCGCTCAATCTTCTCTCCCCATCTAACCAAAAAATAAAAATCTTCTCTCCCCCTTTCTCGACCCAACAACCATTACAGGCCAATCAAACCAGAATCACCACAACAGACTAGCCACCTGCTAATCGCACCACCACCCAGTCGAACCCAATCAACCCTACCATCAATACTACCACCCACTCAGGAAATTGCCAGAGAGAGAGAGAGAGAGAGAGAGAGAGAGAGAGAGAGAGAGAGAAATATCAGGCCTTGGATGGGAAGGAAGAAGAAAAGAGAACGGAGAGAAGAGGAAGAAAGAAAGGAAGATGAAAAAAAAGAAAAAGAAAGGACAATGCACATAATGCCCTTCTTTTTTAGAACCTCAAGATAAATGTGATGTTTTGTACATGCTTTGGTTGTTAAATTTATTTAATTTTAATTTTCATGTACATCAGTCATTTTGTATTCCAATATAGATAGGAAAAGTGGAGCGTCATGGGCTTACAAATAGAGTTTGTGGTGGTTTGGTTCAGCGTGTTAATACAACAAATGATGATAATAAGGTAAACTTTTTTTTACTTTTCAGCCAGTACAACATTAAAAATTATGTTTCTATAATTTATTTAAATCTTTATTTAAGAGTATGTAACCTTCCTATTGCATATGATTGTACATGAAAATAGTGTATTTGACAAAATCTCATACCAGGATGCAGAGTGTAATAGGCATGTTTCAGTTGTCTCTTCGGGTTGGAGTTATTCAATTATAATGAACAACAGTGATCTTGGTCTTCTAATTTTGAAAGAATGGAAAAAAGAGAAAACAGAGCAGTGAGTATTGTTTTATTGGAGAAATATTTACTTTACCTACCTATAAGTTAATGATGACAAGTGACAAATATAGGTGGCCTAAAAATCGTGCACTTGAGCAGCTCAGACATGCAAATGTTCGTCATATCATTTGGACCTACATAACAGTTTGTTGGATTAGGTATTGTTTTTATTTAAAATTAGAAAGAAAAAAAATCATAACCTTTATGATGATACTCTAATTTTGAAACAACATTTTTCTTTTTGTATAGGAGAAAACTTAATCAAAGACATAAAGACTTTCTACGCCAGGTACTTTATATCACTTTAGCATCTCAAGTGAATGAGTTTACACTTTAATTTATTTTTGTACTCATTTTTGTACTAGTTTTACAAACACCGTACCCGTTGCTATGTGGAGAAATTAGAGCACAAAATTAAGGTAGCAAATCATGAAACTGTTCCGTTAATCCTCTACCAATTTCTTATTCATTGTTTTATTGTTAAACTTGGCTTCTTATATAGAAACGAAAGGATTTTCCCTTTGTCTCTTGACTTTTGAAATTGGCGCTATTTTTGGTACATTTTTCTTCCAATAATTGGAGTAGGCATGTAGCGAAGAATAAACTATCAAAGTGAAGGTGAGTATACGTGTTCCCAAATTATTTCAATTAAAAATTTAAAGGGGAGTGTTTAAACTTGGTCTCATCTCATGTTATTTATGTATAGATTGACAATGAAAAAGTGAAAGATCATTTAGAGAAGAACGGGTGGCACAAGTGGTCTTGATCATTGCATATCTTCTTCCTATGTGCATGTTATGTAAATATTTATGTCCAGAATCTAATCACGCGATGTTCTGTAGAATGATAATATTATGTTACTTCAATTATTTGAGATTTTCCTATTAATATTGGATTTGCTTTGGATAATATTAACGTGTTGGTCATTAATTGAATAAGAATCCCCCTAGCTCTTAAAGTTCATTAGAGTAGTCTCCCTGCAGACGCTTCAGCGCTTGTGAGAGGCTTTTTTTTAATCACGCGCTACGCGCGACTTACAAGGTTACGCAAATATTTTTTGGCAATTGTATTTATATAGATGTCCGTTTAAACAATTTCATATTTTAATCGAGCGCATGTGATAAATCGTCGTCTTAGAAGTTTTCCTTTGTCGCCCGTATTTTTCTAGAAGTCCATTTTAGCAGTTTCTTTTTTCTTTTATAGCGTGTAAACTGTTAAGATGACGTCTAGAAAAATACGGGCGATGAAGGAAAATTTTTAATACGATGATTTATCACATGCGTGCGATTAAAATATGAAACTGTTGAAACGGACATCTATATAAATGCAATTGTGAAAAAATATTTACGAAACTTTGTAAGTCGAGCGTAGCGGGCGTGATTAAAAAAAAGCCATTCGCAAAGAGGCAACGATTATCAACCATCACAGTCAATTATCATAGCTCATGTGACTGTGATGATGGTGGTCTTTTTAGAACATAAATTAGCAAAAATACACTTGAAAAATAACTCACATATTATTATTATCAAATTGTACTACCATATACATTTTCATTGTCTTTGTTTTCTGAATCTATTTTCTAATTAATATACCAGACGCATTTTCAAATCCTGAAAATGCAAATTCGTTTTCTTGTTTTCATTCTCTAAAAATATTCTAAGAAAATATTATCCGAAAACGTTACCGAACAAGCCCTAAAAGTCCAATTCAAAAACATTGAAAACACAAATGGACAACCACTTAAAACAACATTGCTAGTAGCAACAGCCCAATACACATTCACAGATTCTTATTCCTTCTATAAAGTGAATTAAATATGTGTAGAATGTGCATATATCCATATAAATATAATATATTAGAAATTGGGTTGAATTGAACTTAAGACCTTGAATGCAGAGATAACTACTTTTAACCACTTAAGTTACAAGTTTCTTGTGGATTAAAATCAGATTGAATTCGAGTGAGTTTTTATTTGCCCGAGCAAATTTTTACCTAATTTTAATCCGCCCAATCGGGTTAAAAGTTGGTTGACCCGACCCAGTTCCACCCTCAGTGTCGGCAAAAGAAGGAAGGCCCGTGACAATGCGACATACTCAAAAGGAAAGAAGAAAAAGAAGGGCCTCTGCAATTCCTGCAGAAGTTGGTGGTATTTAATTTCTTATGATTTTGGCTTTTACCTTAATTTACTACAGTGCTGTGTTGTTTACCCTACACTGGACCACCCCTCCCAACACTTTGGCATTTACCTTCAATTTCAGAGCTAGGGAATTCTGTACTGCTTTTTTTTTTTTTTTTTCTTGTTTAAATTTCTGCACACACTTTTCCCAATTCTCCTGGAAATTGTTGCTCTAGGTAGTCTTTGTCCTTCTTTCTGGAAATAAAGAACAAGTTTTAAAAAATATATATTAAAAACAAAATAGCTGCAAAAGAAAATAAGGAAAAAGGTGACTTTTTGTCCCTTTTTTTGTTTGGTTATTGTTTGTTTTACGGGGTTTTATATGTTTTGTAAATTCTTCTCCCTCATTGAGAACATGGTTGTTTCTTATACTTGAAAAAAAAAACAGAAAATAGAGGAAAGAACATGTAATTATAATAAGTTTTGCCTCAATATGCTAACTTTCTTTCAAAACATCACACGTTGTTAGTCACTTATTGGTAGTGCATTACAGAAAGGAAAGAAGTAACCATAGTTTGATGGTCAGTCCTGGTTGGATCAAACTATCTCTTTACCATTTAATTAATAATCAATTATTATTAAATGAGTTTATAATTTTTCCTTTGCCAAGTGATAGAATCATGAATTAATCCACAAGAAGAAAACTTGCATAAAATGGGATAGCACTGTTTTGCTATCTTTAATCAATCACAAATTAACATATGAAAAAGTTATTATGCGTGGTTGTTCACCCGTTTTCGTGTTTAACTCCTGATGTGGAAGGGCGAAGTTCCCCACTGGCTTGGAGACCACTTGTTGGTCGGCAAGTCAGCTTTCTTTGGTGTGCGAGCGTGCCACTGCTAGCAATGTAAATTCTAGCAGACTTATTTTTAGAGTGGATAACTTGCGCCTCAAGTTACTGACTTCTAAAACAAACGATTGTGAATTTGGGTGAGGAATATCTCCCAAGTAAGTTCTTTTCTTGCCTCAGACTGGTGAGGACTTTCACAATTTATCTCAGTATCAAAAATGGTTGTTCTGGCCAGAATAGATAAATAAAGTACTGTTTCAGGCAGAACTGCCTTTTACAAAATTAAGAAGGGAGAAATCAACTCTAGAAAGGCAAAAGGATGGCTGGAATCCCATTTCTGCCTGGGTAGAAACTTCTGATCCGGGCTGGACTGGGTATGTCTATGCTGGACTGTACTGTCAACAACTTTAGCTGCTTGGCTTCAGCTGTAAATCGATACCAAAGTTCGATTTTGGCAGAGCTTCAATCTACTTCAAGCCTTGGGAGGCTCTTAAGCGGGCAGAACTGTGACTTCTTCAGTCTGAAGGGACAGAAGTGGCTATTCTCGAGGATTTAGCAAGCTGGAACCATGCTGTAAAATTTGTTGAGGTTTTCATAGTTGTGAAAACTCAGACCATGTTTGTCTTGGCTTTTGCTGAACCAAATTTGTAACGAGGGATCTCGTTCTAGGAAATTTGTTTTCTAAGTCTGAACCTTGGAATTCTGATTTAAGGTTGGTTTCTCTTGGAATTCAAGTGAGCTCTTGGCTGTTTTTCCTGCTGTTGTTTTTTTGGTTGATGAGTTGAGTGTCCTTTTTTCCTTTGCCTACTTTCGTTTTTTATAAGAGATCTTCCTGGGGAGGTGATTTTTAATCCTAAATAATGGGCGGCAAAAAGATCTCTTATAACATAAAGTAAGAAGGATTTCTTATCAATCAAGGCAGATAGGTTCTGAGCAGTCACCTCCTAAAGCAGTCCCTTCCCTGGTTTCCTGGGTGGCAGTCTTCTAATTAAAACCACCGCCACTATCTGTGTAGGCTTTCTATGGCGGTTTGCCCTTTTCTTTTGTATTTTCTGAATGGTTCCCTGTTTCCCGTTCTGATTTAGAAAGTGTGATCCGTGAATCACTTGGGGGGGGTGGTGCATTGATTTGGAGCAAGATCTTGAACATAGATGGTTTTTTGATCTTCAATTTGGCAGTGTTTCAGAGACGTCCCTTTCATATTTTTAAATTTCAGTTGGTATTGCTGACTTTTCTAAAGCTGAGGCAATCACGTGGGTATGTTTTTGGTCCCTTGGGTCTGAACCTAATCAATAATTCATGGGCTGATCTTTTGAAGCCTATCTTGTCAGTTTCCTCTTTGGGCCTTTCTTTGGGCTGAAGCTTTGTTTTCAACATTCTTGGTGTGAAGCCCAATCTGTCTGGATCTTATTTTTATTTTTCTCAAGTCTTTGGGCTGGGCAGGCAATTTCATCATGGGCTTGTCTCTTGGTTTTGGGTGTGCCGAATTTGGGCCCAAACAGTGGTATGTCATGACCGGACAGAATAGCAAAATAGTACTATTCTTGTTTTACACAAATGTTTCATGATTCACGAGAACTAAAACCATACATAATGATTTCTAGACAATCCGAGAAAAGGATTTGGATAAGCAATACAAGGACCCTTTATCTCTGAAAGGGAGTCCAATGTGTTTAAAATTAACCCATATCACATCAACTTTTTCTTTAAACATAGATGACATCTTTTTAGAGCATCTTCAAAGGAAGATGTCAAATACCAACCCTTTTTAAAATATTTATAAATTAATTATAAAATGCACACACACATATGTATATATTTAAAAACAATCCATCTCCACGTTGGTTAGACTTATGATGAAAATATTTTTTTTTAAGGAATTTTGTTCGAGCACAATTTTTATTTTATTTAAGAAACTACAATTAGAGAGATATATGTATAAACAAAAATTGAATGTGAATAGAAGGAAAAAAGGCTGAAAAGGACATTTTAAAAAAATCACCATAATGAAGTGAAGTGACATGAAGAAAGAAGAAGAAAAGAGAAAAACAACAAATGAAACCAAACGAAGTGAAGTGACATGAAGGAAAAAAAAAAAAAAAAATAGGGAAAAGTATTAAACAAAAAGAAAAAGCAAAAACATGATATGCCAAGAAGGAAAATTCAAATAATCACATACCGTATCAAAAATCAAAAAATCAATTGACATCTCCAGCATCTTACGTTAAATTTGACAGCAGAGGTTTCAGATGCTTTTTCACATAAATGTAGCATTTCAGTTGTAGTAAATTTCGGTTAGGTTTTTTACGCGTTAAATATGCCACATAAGATTTAGCATCTTTTTTTGATTTACGGGAAATGGGGTCCTGAATTTGTGATATCCTTCTTATTATCAAAATGCTCTTATGCTCTTAAGAGTATTTGTTCTTACACTCGAAGTCCTAAATGTCTCTTTTGAATACGTTACCAAACTGCATTATTCGAAGAGTTATTTTGGCGCTTGAGCATGACGACAAGTCTGGTCAATAAGAAACCTCGGCCACAAGTTATAATTTGGAATCATAGAGATAAAAACAGGATGAACCCATACCCCAAGTTAGAATTTGGATTGGGTTTGATAAGGAAATAGACAAAAAAAATCACATGCAATTGCCTTACATGAATGTTATATATGAGCAAATAGACAAAAATCAAACATTTATTGGTTGACTCTTATCATAGCTGAGCTTGAGCTTGACTACACATTAATGTGAAATGTTTTTATTTGATAATATCCCTGGCAAGTCTGAGAATTTAATGTGAATGTGGGGGAAAAAAGGAAATCAGCAATGTGACAGAAACTCCCGTCACCCAAACTTGCCATAAAGCTTTTTTGCTTTTCACCTTTCCCATTATAGAATGGGAAAATTCTGACAGAGAAAAAAAATACTATAATGGGAAACTAGGATAAACGGCTATTTTTCCTGTAAATTATATAGAACTGAGGAATCTATCATTCACTCTCATATTCCTAACAATTCGATCTAATATACCGTTACATAAAGTCAAGTGTTCTTGACTCACTTTTCAGGATCTCCTCGTTATTTCACGTCATATTTTTTTTATAAAAAGTGACTCTAAACGTCAATAAAAAAGCATGAGACGAGCTTTTAAACTCAAATATTTTTTATGTTTGAACACTCACAAACATGAAAATATCCGAATTTTTTATATCACTAGACGAAAAACTAGTCAATTAGCTACATGTATGAAGTGTAAATTCTCGTTCTAAGTCTTTGCCATTAGACCTTAAACTCAATGATATACAGTCCAATAGAAAAATTGGCATCCCATGCTAACATGCATATACATTTGCCAATATAAAGTGGGTTACTTAGAAAATCTAGATTTGAATTAAAATAATATGGCCCTACACATTATTTTACCCTTTGTCAACATCATGGAATTTTACATAGCGTAAAGCTGACAGATCTTAATCTGGCTTAGCAACTTGGGCATTACAGTAAACTAGTATTTAATCACACTTACAGGGGTATGGGGTAGATTCCTTTAGATTCCACAGCATGTTCCTAGTGGAAGCTTTGCCACACTAGTTAATATAATAATACTAGTATTATTGGAAACGACCCTCTGATCTGCACCAATACTATATATACACGTGGTTGTGATCCCGATCGTCCAGATACCTAACTTTTTTTTCTTTTCTTTTTGGGTTCAGAAAATACCTTATTATAGCCTCCTTCTAAATACTCTTCATTTCTGCATATCATAGTTCGACATATGTATAAAAATAATTCATCGAAAATATAAAAGGAAAAATTCATACATACATATACTGACATTTTACATAAATATAGAAGTTCGTACTTATAAGGAAAGAAGAAAAGTATTTTTGTTTGTGATATTTGTGTTTCAATTCAAGAAAGTACCCAAAAATAATATTTGTCATGTTGAAGAAGCACATCTTGTGTGTGCCAGAGGACATCCAGATTTGCGTGCTCATTCTTCAAATCTTCAGATCACGTGTGATGTTATTTTAAGAGACAACATGTGACCGAAGACATAATAATATATTAAGAAAACATTTTTCATCAAATGACAAAGCAATTGATTTAGTATTCTGTCGGTGTGTTTTTGTTTTTGTGACCCACTCCGTTTTGTAGCTCATGATCAAAACCATTTAGTTTGTAAGCATCAACTCGATGATATCTTCGGATTTGAACATTTGATTTCTTTTAACAATGTAAAGTAGACGGTTCGAATTATTGAATTATAATACGGAGTACATGCGAGTACAACTAATTATCCATATCTCTAAGTTGTGTTTAACAAAGGCATGACGCTCATGAGAGTGTATTAGTCAACCCTCCACTACACCTAAAACTTACCATCCTTCCCTACCAATTGTAGTAATTCAAATTATAATAATTAACCCCCTTAGTGCATGAGAAAGACTTTCCCGACTAATAACGTTATGATATGCATTATGTTGTATAGCATTATCGACATAGAATAATATAATAATATTATCCTCATTACAATTAAATTTTTCTGCTAGTGCACACCGTATCGAAATATCA
The DNA here is from genome assembly GCF_000346465.2 of Prunus persica. Lineage (NCBI taxonomy): Eukaryota > Viridiplantae > Streptophyta > Magnoliopsida > Rosales > Rosaceae > Prunus > Prunus persica. The sequence goes on from NC_034010.1 coordinate 4,170,958, forward strand.
CCTATAAATGTGTAGTGTTTTTATTACTTACTATATAAAGCTATATTTCGGGCTCCAAAGCACGTGGGGGTCAGAATTCAGCTCATCACACTAGACTAGACATAATGAAAGTGACTCTTTGTGGCGTGCACCAAAATCCAATGGGGTTGTGGCCATGCCACAAAAGTGAAATAAATAATTATGCAATGTATAGTATGGTCATTGGCATTGGAAAAGATAGCATCAAGATACATTATTAACCGTGAATGTCAAATGGCATGAGGAAGGATTTCTATATAAGCAGAGGTAGGACAACTCCGGTAGGCAGGCTTTGTGTCGACTCAGCAATTTACACTTGTATTTGCCCGATCAATCGTTATAAAATACCGACTTAGACATCGGAGACTCTTTATTACTATATTCTCAAGAGTTCTTCAGCTCGTGTACTTTTTTTAAATCTCAAGCTGGGTGGTTCGTGAGCAATCTTTTGTAAACATTAATGTAAATTTGTGGCTATTAGAGTAGGAAAGGGTCACTGTTTTGGTGCCGTGGCATTGAAATGACATCCGTGACTTTTGGCCCTTTTTTGGCAGTGCAATCATCAAAAATGGTCCTTATACTTGTTTGGGGACAATTGCCATTTTCATTATTCTTTTACCAATATCTGTAGGATTTTCTGAATGGTTTGGGAGTGATTAGTATCTAAGCACTTCCTTGAACATCACACAAATTCCTCAAAATTTAACCACACATATATAAGATATAATTCTCTCAGTCTCTCTAACCAAATGGGATAAAATTAGAGCAGGGAGAAGTAAGAGCAGAGTAAAAGATTTGAATATCAGAACAAAGACATAAGAGGAGGGCCAGGCTACAAAAGAAAATGGAGTACAGTCTGTTTTACCAAACTACTCCACTAACCCATTCTACATTACAGTATGTATGCCACCCACTAGACATACCATGACTTATCTCCCCTTTCCTCCATTCTAGCAACTCAAAACTCTCTCTCTCTCTCTCTCTCTCTCTCTCTCCTTTTCCAAGGAAAAAATATCCTTTCCTATAAAATAAAATTTTAAAATGAAATAGAAAAAGGAAAACCCACAAAAGAACTGTGCCAAACTATATATATATATACTCTCTCCTACACACTAAATCATCACACACTTCTACCCTCATAGCCATGGCAACCCTATCCTTTGTTGCCTTCTCACTATGCCTCCTCTTTTTCTCCATAGCCCAAGGCCTTAGCAACAACCCCCAATGTAGTGAGGCCAAAGACCAGGGCTCTAACCTCCAAGTCTTCCATGTCTACAGCCCATGCTCTCCTTTCAGACCCACCAAGCCAATGTCATGGGAGGAGAGTGTGCTCCAAATGCAGGCCAAGGACCAGGCCAGGCTCCAGTTCTTGTCCAGCCTCGTGGCCAGGAAATCGGTTGTTCCGATTGCCTCCGGCAGGCAGATCATTCAGAGCCCTACGTACATTGTGAGGGCCAAGATTGGCACCCCACCTCAGACCTTGCTCATGGCTGTCGATACTAGCAATGATGCTGCTTGGGTCCCATGTAACGGCTGCGTTGGCTGCGGTTCCAATGTCTTTAATTCTGCCAAATCCACAACCTACAAGACCCTCGGTTGCCAAACTGCTCAGTGCAAGCAGGTAAATCATATTTTGTTATTTTCTAATTACTTTAAATTAAAGAACCTTCTCTTTAAAGTGTAAGTAGACAATTTGACATATTATGTTCGACAATTAAAATGTAAATATGAACCGTTCATCAAGTGACAATTTACTTCAATATGTGACTTATAGTAATAGCTAGACAACGTAACATCTTAAATATGTGTCAAGTTTTCCTTTTTAGGTATGGTTCAGCTAAGCATATCTAGTATCTATTTTAATTATGCTTCACAAAAACTAGATCTATCACATGGTTTAATAATGAATCAGATCTCTTAAAGTAGATCCTCTTTTATAAATCTATTTTAATGGGTTAATTATATGTCTACTTTATCAAAATGGGGCAAACACTAACATGCATGTGAACCCTTCAGGTACCCAACCCCACCTGCTTAGGCAGCACCTGCAGCTTCAACACCAGCTACGGCAGCTCCACCCTAGCCGCAAACCTCTCACAAGAAACCTTCACCCTAGCCACCGACGCCGTCCCCGGGTACACCTTTGGTTGCCTCCAGAAGACCACTGGCAGCTCCGTGCCGCCGCAGGGTCTTCTGGGTCTGGGCCGGGGCCCATTGTCCCTTCTATCTCAGACCCAAAACCTCTACCAATCTACATTCTCATACTGCCTACCTAGCTTCAAGTCCCTAAACTTTTCTGGGTCATTGAGGCTTGGACCTGTTGGGCAACCCATAAGGATCAAGTACACCCCACTGCTCAAGAACCCTAGAAGATCATCACTCTACTATGTGAACTTAAATGCAATTAGGGTTGGTAGGAGAATTGTGGATATCCCTCCTGCTGCCTTGGCTTTCAATCCCACAACCGGTGCAGGGACCATCATTGATTCAGGTAACACTTTAAAATTTTGTTCTTATAAGAATTTTGGTCATGAACGCTATTTTGGGCCATTGCTGAGAATGTGGTCTAGTCACGGAGTTGATATTTAAATGTACATTTTCTGTGATCATGTGACTAGCCCACATGTCTACAGGACCCCTCTTGGACTTGGATTTGGTTTTAACCCTAGAGACAAAACTTCCCTTGCTCAAATTATAATTGTCCTATTGTTATGCCGTGTCTCTCGGTTGGTTTCATTTTTGTGAAAATTTGATTGGCCTAGTTAGTGTATTTTAATTTTATAAGATAGATATGTTTAACTTTTTAAAGTGGCCATACATGATTAGAAACACTTTTAAGTCAAAAAGCTTGTGATTTAATCATGCATTTGCCACTGATTAGTTATAATAGTATAGACCCAAAATTCGAGATCCCTATGTGAACATGATTTTTTCTTTATAGTCGAGTGGTAAAGCATTTATCTCACTTTTGTAATACAAACTTTTTATAACTAAAGTTTCTTTTTTCTCTCTAATCAGGAACCGTATTCACCCGGCTAGTGGAACCGGCCTACGTAGCAGTACGAAACGAGTTCCGCAGGCGGGTCGGTAAATACCCGTTTCAAACCCTAGGCGGGTTCGACACCTGCTACTCCGTGCCCTTTGTTGTACCTACCATAACGTTCATGTTCTCAGGCATGAACGTGACACTGCCTGAAGACAACATTGTAATCCACAGCACAGCTGGGAGCATCACATGTCTAGCCATGGCAGCGGCACCAGACAACGTGAACTCTGTGCTCAATGTGATTGCCAATATGCAGCAGCAGAACCACAGGGTACTCATTGATGTGCCCAATTCAAGGCTTGGGGTGGCCCGTGAGCGCTGCACTTAAATCCTTTGTTTGGTTCCCAAGTCCCATGACCATGTTTGGTAAACTAGGGTTAGCTTAGTACCTGTACTATTTTGTTGTTTTTACTTTGGATTGGGGTTGTGGCTTTGTTGGGGTATTTTGGCCTGTATGTCAGAGTTTTAAATTAATTGCTGACTGACTGTGAAGGTCTTCTCTAAAAGTGATCTGTAGCAAAAGTCCAGATTTCAAGTGATTTGTAGCTTTGTACCGACATATATCACGAGAAAGGGATCTGTAGCTTTGTGTCCTTTCTCATTTGTGATTGAGATTTGTTAGATAGGCGGTCGTACAATGTCACGGGTTATTTTGCAAAAGGCTTGCAAGAACCCTGTATCCAAGGGTTTTGATTTCAATAAATTTCAGTAATAATTTTTCTGTTGTTTGAGCTTTGATTAAATAGTTCAGATTTGCTTATAAGGAAACTATTTTGCTTCACTTTTTTTATATAAAAATCTTACATGGAAAAGGAGTCCAATCATTAACATATCTAATCCGATTCAGGACTCATTTCACTACATATACTCTCACTTAAGCTGACTACAAAGGACTTAATTGTTTTTGCATCACTCTACATTTTACATGTTTCAATTGCTATATGCATAGATAGGGCAGGTCAAAAAACCCGTAATTAAGTAAGGCGTTGATTAACCACTCTTAGAGACAAGTTGGTTCGAGCTAATGCATTCCTTAGGTTGGAAAAAGCCCGTAATTAAGTATGGCGTTGACTAACCACTCTCAGAGACAAGTTGGTTCGAGCTGACCTATTCCTTAGGCTGGAAAAAGTCTGTAATTAAGTAGGGCGTTGACTAACCACTCTCAAAGACAAGTTAGTCCGAGCTGACCCATTTTACAGGCTTAACAATGAGTAATCTCCTTAGCTAGGTAAGTTGATACATCAGATATTACGCAAAGCTTTAGCCCATTGGAGTTTCCAATAGGGTTTCCACCTAGGGATCTAGGCTAGCGTAGGTCAATGCTATAAACTAATAGAGTGCGTAGGAGATGATATAACACTATAGATTTAACGTGGTTGTACCGTTATATTAAGTGCCAGTTTGGCATTACTTATTTGAGGTGATAAGTGATTTTAAAACAAATTTGGGAAGTCCAGCCCGTTTGGTAAACTATGAAAAAATCACTTATTATTAAAAATTGCTGTGAGAGAAAGTTATAAGGGAAAGCAGCTAATGAGGTATTTTCATTTTCTGATTATGTAGGAATCGAATTTGAAGAGGCGTTGTGTTTAATGATTATGCGACAATCATTTTCTGATTATACGATGAATCAGTACCAACAACACTTTTAACAAAAAGTTTACCAAACGCCAAACTGCTTTCTCTCACAGTTGATTTCTCTTTCAGCAAATCTGACTGCAATTATTTTAACAGCACAACAATGCCAAACTGACCCTAAGTTTGTAAAGAATGATTTAAAGGAGATGGATGTTGTTTCAAAAAAGAAGACAATTTGTAAAACAACAGTATACATGTTAATAATTTGTTTTCTGAAATTTTAGGCCACAAACTCCATGGTACAAACAAAGCATGTTTCTCTCCAGCTCCGGCCCAGATGCATTGTGTTGTCTTCTTTGGCCACTTCACTCCTGGAAGGCTGAAACCTCAACTCAACTTCTAACAACGTCAGCCCATTTCATTACCCAATAGATTAGGGCCCCCGTCGTCCCATTTCTTATATAAGTCGCTGTCCCGCGTTTGGTGATTTTGGCTCCTTAAAAACACTTCCAAACATAGAGGTGGTTGAAATAACAACCTCCATCCAAATACATATATAATAAGGAAAATTTATAGGAAATGAGCTATTTCTCATTGATACCTATTAGATTTATTTGCAAATATATATATCAAATTAGTATCCAACCTTCAAAATTTTGCATATTACCTTAATTGAAGGAAAACATACAATAAATCCGCCGATCTGTTCCATTTAAACTAGTGTTTTTAATGTTTTCATGTCGTGTAGGGTCAGTCCATTTAATTTATCGGGTCGGGTCGTGCCGTGCCAGCCCATTTAGTAAAATTATTGATTCCGGCCAGGCCCAAAGCTCATGTCCACATTGAAACGGCCCGGGCCGGGCCGAGCTCGTGCCCATGCTCGTGCTCGTGCCATACTTGGGCCCAAGAACCAACTCATTTAGTTTGAATTTTTTTCACTTGATGTTTTTTTTCCACTAGATAATTCAAATTATAAACATTAAAAATATAATTAAAGGCAAGAAATGATGAACTATTTGAAAACATTAATCAATCAAACATCCAAACAATATGAAATGGCGGAGGGCAAAAAGTATCCAACTCCACAAAGTCCACTTCAAATTTTCATCTTTAAACAAGTTATTATTTTATATGTGAAGAAATGTCTTGCTTTGATTATAAGAGAAGTGCATATGTCATATGTACTGATTAAATATTAAGTCCAATATTGTTTAATTAATTTGAAGTTGATATGTTTAATTAATATATGTTTATGATTATATAAATAATAAAAAAACCATATAAACAATGACATTATATGCCAAATTATTACATTTTGACTTTTGAGAAAGAAAAAAATGTTAAGTGGGCCATGCTTGAAGCGGGCTTGGACTCGTGCCATGCTTGAAGTGGGCTCAGGCCAAGCCCAGCCCATGTCGGGTCATGGACCGGCCTAGTCCATTAGACCTCATTTTTTGATCCTGTCCTGACCCAAGTTTTCGTGTCGTGCCGAGCACGGCCCATTAATATTCGTGTTCGTGTCGTGCCGTGCCTCATTTAAACGGACTGAGCTCGCGATGTGCTGGGCCGACCCGTCCTATTTGACACCTCTAATTGTCAACCATATGACATTTCAAAGAAAATACATGCGTAAATTTTTTTTTCCTTATTAAATTATGATTACATACAAAGGCAAATTAAGAGCCTCATTTTAATTTTTGGCCTTGAACTACTCAAAAGACATGGCCAGCCTGAAGGGATGTAACGAGAGGAGAGTGGATAAGAGAAAAGGAGAAAGAAAGAGAGGAGGAGGTAGGGAAAGCGGCAACTATAACTTTTAGTTTTACTATCATAGACTACCACGCGAAAAAGTTTTTATATGAATCATGATTGTTACTATCATATAATCACGTCAAAATAGTAAGAGCAGTGTGCAAAAGTAGTCCGCCGTGAGAACACTTGTAAATAGAGTAGTCCGGCGTAACGTACAAGTTACGCGGTGATCCTCAGTGGTTCCCAACTGCATACCCGGTCAGGAATATTTCAGAGAGTATCTATAAAGAGCAAACACTGACGTAACACTCATATCACGCACACCACCCCCTTTCGTTTGACCGAATCCCCTCCAAACAATAAACATATACTCCTCATCTTATCCTTGAGAGACAACACAACACAATATTTTATTCCTTCAAGCGCCAGCCTACATTTCTACCCTCGCATTTATGCAGGTTGTTGCCTTGTCATCATCACCATTAAATAAAATAAATTATTTCTCCTAAACCTACACATATTTTCAGGATTCATTTATAGCCATTCGATTCCAATATGGTTCATATCTACCAAACCAAACCAACAGCAATCTGCTCAATTGGCCGGCTGTCCCCGGATCTTTTACGGCTGAGTGCGGATTGAAACCAGCCATTCCCATTCCCGATTCCGCACTATCATTAAATTTATATATTAGGTCATCATCTTTTGAAAATTTGTATACATTTCCCCACTATGTAAACACTTAATATTCCTTCTATCACAGAGTTCAACATTTCTTTAGTGGTTAGATTGTTTGCTGGTAGAGACGTCTATTAGGAGAGATACTTTCATGCAATGGGAATAACATTTTTTGTTATTTCTAATCAATAATGCAATGATATGTAAGATAACTTTTTTATATGTCATTACATTATTTGCCGAGAATAATTAAAAAAATGTTATTTTTTAATTGAAATAAATTAAATTTTAAGTATTTAGTTGTTTTTAATTTAAATTAAATTCAAGTTCCGTGTTAAACCAAATTATTGATTCTCTCAAATTTCTATACATTGTATTTTCAAAGAAACAAAAACAATAATGTCATATTGCATAAAAACAAATAGAATAACTGATACTTTAACTAATCGAGGACATAACTTACACATAAATCGAAAAAATATTGGTTTGACTCTTCTATTAGTCTGTAATTTGTATGGTATTTTTTGCTACTTCGGAGTTTTATCCTATATGTTTTTCAAGGAAAGGTTTTAACGATGCAACTATTGACAGTCAATTACTTTATATTGATTTCCTGATATTAATGAAATCTTTGTGTCTAAAAAAATCTATATATTCAATGTAAAATACTAAAATTTTGTTTATAAATAAAATAAATTTTTTTTAAATATATTAAATATATAAATTTATGTGTGATTAAAATATACGCGACACAAAATGAATGAGAAAGACAAAAAGGAGAAGTCATGAGGGAAAGCTAGCTAGTAGCTAGCATTTCTTAATTTTATTTCATTCTGATTGTACGGACATATCTTTGTAATTTCCTTACTTGTTGAAAAATAAAAATTGTTGGAAATATTTTATTGTATTTGTGGGAGAGAAGTGTATAAATACAAGTTTTTATTTTTTGGTCTCGAAAGTGTATAAATACAAGTTGGACATGCGATATGCTAATTTTTCAGCTGCCACTTCGTTTTCAAACTTAACAAACCCACCGCCACCTTCCCCATCCATTTTCTCTATTAACATCAATCAACTCAAATCTTCTTCTTATCCCTTCCCTATTCCAACCCAAAATTCCCAAATTCCCAACAAATCCAGGCGTACAACAAATGGAAGTGAAGCTCCGAACGTCTCGCTCCTTGGTCTCCAAGCTCAGCTCAGTCTCATCCCAAACCCGCTCCGATGCCTTGAAAGAGCTTCGGCTCATCACCAAGCTCGACCCCGACAGCCGCCCCCTCGTAGCCGAAGCCGGAGCCATCCCTTACCTCTCCGAAACCCTCTTCGACTCTTCCCCTTCCCTCCAAGACGACGCTGCTGCGACCCTCCTAAACCTCTCCATCTCCTGCCGCCACTCCCTCATCTCCACGCGCGGCCTCCTTGACGCGCTTTCCCACGTCCTCCGCCACCACGCATCCCCCTCCTCCTCCGCCTTCGCCGTCCAGTCCTCCGCCGCCACCCTCCACAGCCTCCTCGTCGTTGACGACTACCGCCCCATCATCGGCGCCAAGCGCGACATCGCCTACTCCCTCATCGACATCGTCAAGAGCCTCAACTCGCCTCCGCGGTCGGTAAAGGACGCGCTGAAGGCGCTCTTCGGGATCTCCCTCTACGCGCTCAACCGCGGCGCGTTGGTGGAGCTCGGGGCGGTTCCCGCGCTTTTCACGCTGGTGGTGAAGGACGGGCGCGTGGGGATCGTGGAGGACTCGACGGCCGTGATCGCGCAGGTGGCGGGGTGCGAGGAGAGCGAGGATGAGTTCCGGAGGGTTTCAGGGGTTAGGGTTCTAGCGGACCTGCTGGATCCGTCGACGGGGACGAGCCTGAGGAGCAGGGAGAACGCGGTATCGGCGCTGCTGAATCTGGCGAGGTGCTGCAGCGAGAGGGCAGTGAGGGAGGTGAGAGAGGAGGGGATGGGGGTGGTCGATGGGGTTGCTGACGTGGCGGAGAATGGTGGGGCCAAGGGGAAGAGCAAGGCGGTGGCGCTGCTGAAGGTGATTGATGGCGGGAGTGGAAGCATTGCTAGCGTTTTCAGAGATAAACGGTTTGATTGTTTGCTAAATCAATCGTCGTGAATTGGGTTCTGTTTAGATTAGAGATGATCATGTAGATATCGTTGTTTTACGAGCTTAATGTTACATAGGAAATGATTGAATTAACAGTTTCACGCAATGCTTTTGCATTCATTTTTGGTCTCAGAATTCTTATTCATTTTTGCCAATCCATTTTTCTTTTCACAACAAATTTCAAGATCATCAAGTTGGAATGGGCCTCGAGTTTTATGTGTTGGAAACTTGAATTTTCAACCAAATTATATCGTAATTTTGGAAGCAAGCAAACAAGCAAGATCATCAATAAAGAATTTCTTTTGATGATTCTAATTGTTATGACCGGCGCTAATTGAGGATTCTCATGCGCATTAAAAAGAAATTAACAAGGGGCTTGTATGGTTGAAGTATTTAAGAGTATTTATCTTATGTTTGAAGTCCTAGATTAGAATTCCCCTCTCCACTTCTGCATATTAAAATGTGAATATTCAATCCAAAACAAAGTGATAAGTGAGAAATGCCTAATATCTTTTAAGCACTATTGGAAGGTTTTCATCTTCTATGTAGGATACTCTCAACATATTCTGAGTTCTTAGGGGATTTGAGATCAATGTATAGATATTTATATCAATAAGTTAAGGATTGGTTACATGTTTATAATCTCGGGCGTTGGATTGCATTCATTAGATGTGTTGGTAGATTTATTATGCAACAGATTTGCAATCCAACGACCGAGATTGAGATATTTAATTATATACCCATTTTTAGCACTAGTGATATAGATAAACCATACACCATTTAATTTTTATAAACAAACAAAAAAAAAAAAACTCAAAAAATGACAACTGATACTATTGAATTTGATTTTCATTATTAAATTACTTTGATGTCCTATAGAGTGTTTTGGGTTTTTTTTTTTTTAAAAAAAAAGAAGGAGATTTTGGGGTTGGACTTGTTTTAAGAAACGATGGCAATTTTGTAATTTATAAGAATTTCAAAGTTTCTTTGTTATGTTGTAAATGGGCTTTGGGCATGTTTCTAAAATTAGGATTTATTTATTTATTATTATTTGGGCCCATTTATTGGGTATAATAGTGAATCTCCCTTAAAAATAGAGATTTTCTATTTAAACTTTGCATTTCTCTTTGTTCACCCCAATACTTAAATCATTAAGCTGTAAGTTTTATTATTGTGTAAAAAGACAAAAAAGGTCATCCAACTTAATACTTAACCCTACCTAATGCATCATCTATACACACACCACACACATCCCACCACTCTTCATATTAAGTTTTAGAATGACCTATGCAAGAAGCACAATTTGCCTTACAAGCGTTTGTCCTTCTGGGATGCCAATGTAACCACTATTAGGCTTCTAAGGTCTGCTGCCCAGAAGGCTTGGATTCCAATCCCGAAGAACTTGGCCTGGGAAGCTGTTAATACCCATGGCTGGGATTTGTTGACGCTCATCAAGATATTGCCCCCATATTACCTTTATCTGTTTATAAGTTGGGGAATCTAGGATGGAGATAAATTTTTCAGCAGGTTTTTCAATTGCTATTTGATTTTTTTTTTGGCACTCCCTTCGACAATATTTGATTTATATATGTTTCTCTGCTTAGACCTCCATAACAAACTACAATTTCCCATATGATCTAATCACATGATAAAAACTTGTGAAAACAACAAGATCTCATGTATACTACAAATATTGTTTAATGATTTAAGTATTGGGGTAAACAAAGAAAATTGTGGGGTTTAAATAGAAAATTTCTTTTATTTCTTATTTTTTTCAGCTTGGGGTGGATTTAAGGGTAGTTTGGGTAGATAGTGAGGTTTTCTTAGAAATTGTGAAAATTTAAATTAAAAGTTGGGGTGAACTTAGAACATAGGGTGAACTAAGAGAAGTGTGAGGTTTAAATAGAAAATCTCTAAAAATATATAACCAATCCTTAATATAAAATACTTATATTGGATAATATCCATATAGATATTATCTTGAGATGGGTTTGGTGTTTTTAAGTAACTTGTAGTATTGTAATAAGGGGGCCTATCATTGAAGACCCAAAAACATTTAAAGAAATTCTTCAAGGGAAAGTGGGCTGCACTTCAAATTAGGGTCATGCATGAAGTTGATGTCACTGAGGATAGGCTTTTTTTCCCCCTCATGTTCATGATTTATATGCATCGACTTCAGGACAGAGGTTTTCATTAACATAAATTTATAAGCTGTCAAGGTTGGTGAAACTTATAGATTGAATTAATATATTTGAACTTCAATTCTGGTCTAATTAATTCGTATTTTCATGGACTAAATTATGTAAAAACGTTTAAATATTGCAACTGCATCATGTTCATGACAGAAACAAGCATTTTAAAATCAATTTTATATAGCACTTTGGTGAGAAGCGTCTTCTAGCTTCTTAAATGACCCCAGAGAAGAGTTTATCTCGTTGACAAAAAAAGCAGTTCACGTGTGAAATGAAGCCAAAGAAAAGTTTATGCCCAAATAAACTAAAAAGACGGAAAATGGATGCTAAAAATCTTATCAAATATAAGAATAATTCAAAATTGTACAAATACAATGCACTAAGAGGAATCTCAGCATTAGTCCGTCTTCGTCATCAACACAGTCACTTTGTTGACCATGATGATCGACCTATTAATTGTTATTTTTTGTAAGAAAAAAAGTAAAAGGGGTGGGCGAGCGGTGGGCAATTTATTGGAATAAAATCTTTTCAGGTTGCTTTCTAGGAGGACCAACAACATGGTCAAACATTTAATTGATTTTAAAGAAATTTTTTTTTTTTTTTTTACTAATGATCAAACTTTTAAAAATGTTGCTTTGTTTGTGTATCAAATTCGTTTTTTTAAATGCAAATGATTTATAGCTTAAGAGGTTAAGAGTATTTACCATGCATTTGAAGTCCTAGGTTCAATATTCCGTTCTTCCAATATCGTTTATGTTGGCATGACTTATGACTTTCCTTGCACACCAAGGATTTCCATATTAATTGTAATTGATTTCCCTTTGATTTCGGATTTCCTATCGTAAATAGAATTATGAGTTATTACTATCCTTCACCTTCAAGGTTTTATTGTATTGTAAATATGACCTCTTATAAGGAGAAAAATATACAAAAAATTCTCACAAATAATATTCTCTCATAGTTTCTCATATTTTAGCATGGTATAAAGCGGCGATCTTGGGATTGTTGCAAAACCTTAGCCAAACACACGCCGATGCTGCCATGGGGGATCACGATGTGATCATCCCCATGGAGGTAGCACTACTGATTCCTTTACCACCCATACCAAGAAACTAGAAGAATTGAAGACCCAGATGACCTAATTTTTGAAGATCCAGAATTAGACCCCCAACCAAGAACCTTGAAGAATTTAGACCCAGATACTAACCAAGACTTAGATCCCGACCCAGACTCAAATCCCGACCCCGATCTTGACTCAGATCCAGACCCAGATATCAACCCAGACTATACCATATGAATTTTTCGATGCACATATTATGACTTCTCGCATAGTGCCCCAGACAAATGGAAAAGATTGCACATACTGTGGCGATCCTAGACACACTCGTGAGACTTGTTTCAAATTCAATGGCTACCCCAATTGGTGAGATGAACTTAAAGATCGAAGACGACATAAACCTGCAAGGAGTGGTTTTGGTTATGTATTCCGTACTTCAAATACGAGTGATTCCACGAGATGGATCATTGACTCCGACTCAATCGATCATATGACATTTGGTCCTAATGACCAGATGAACTAGTATTGCTAACGCCAATGGAGTTACTTATCTTGTGACATGGGCTGACACGGTTGCTCTCTCATCCTCTATATCATTTCCTAACACTTTACTTGTTCAATCTCTATCCAATAAGTTGATGTTAGTTGGTCAGGTTACTGAATAATTGAATTATTATGTACTAATCTATCAGACTTTTTGTTTGCTTCAGGATATTCACACTAAGGAGATTATTGGTCGTGGTATTAAAAGATGAGGGCTATATTATGTAGATGCCTTCAGCACATGCATGGTTAACAGTGTGACGCATTCCTCTGATAGCAAACAAAGGCAAATCTGGTTGTGGCACCGCGTTTGGGACATCCATCCTTTAGTTATATGAACCAGATTTATTCTCAGGTTTCAAAGACTCCGACTTCAAATGTGACACTTGTATTTTGCCAAGAGTCACCGTGTGCCCTATCCATTGAGTACGAGCAAGTGTACTACTCCGTTATATTAATTCACTCTAATGTCTAGAGACCTTAACATATCACTACTTCGTTTGGAATTCTATGGTTTGTCACGTTCGTAGACGATTGTACCCGGATGACATGATTTTATTTCATGAAGAATAAAAAAGAAGTGTTTTCACGGTTTCAATTCTTCCACAAACAGATGAAAACTCACTTCAATGCTCAAATACAGATTCTTCGCTCTGACAATAGTGGATAATTTGTCAATCATGACTTTCAAATACCACAACAACATGAAATTATCCATGAGACGACTTGTCCAGATACCATAACAAAATAATGTTACTGAATGAAAGAATCGACATCTTCTTGAAATAGCCTGAGCATTTCTGATTGGTGCTCATGTTCCTCTCAATCACTGGGATGATGTTATTGTCACCGCAGTTCATCATGCTTTCCAGTGTCTTGAACTTTAAAACTCCCTTACAAGTTCTTGCACAACTTGGGCCATTGCCCTATATTTTGGTGCTCACACCTGAATCTTTCAATGTGTGGCCTTCGTTCATCTCCACATAAATCATCGCAGCAAATTTTATCTTTGTGCGCTTCGTTGTGTTTTTGTAGGATATTCCACTCATCAGAAAGGTTACCGATGTTATCACCCAACTACACAGCGTACCTATGTCACTTTGGATGTGACCATTTTGGAAGCTGAGATGTTCTTCCATGACCCAACATCCAATTCTACGCTTTGGGGGGATAAGGAGTGAAGAGCACAATTAGAGCAACCTGGAAGATGGAGGAATTCGTTTCTGCCTAGAAATGATCGATCGTTGCCACCCCGAAAATCGATCGCTTCGGAGTCCTAAAGATTATACTCCTCTCGGCCAGAAAATGATTGATCGTCTAGACCCTGACGATCTATCGCTTTCCACCAATGAAGATATTTCATATTTGGGTCTCGCTCTTGAAGACGATCCAGAACCGCCAGCAGTACCTATTAATCAATTTTCTGAAAATATCCTTGAAGTAAATGCTCCTACGACACCTACAAATTTGGTTGATAATTATATTGGATATAAATTATCTTTCAGGGAAAACCGTGGAAAACTACCAAATCGGTATTCCTCAGAGATTGGCAAAATATCGAAGCATCCGATTGCCAATCATTTATCCACTCAGAGACTACCTGAACCACTCAAGGTTTTTGTGCATTAGTTGTCTGATATCCATATCCCAACCAAGATAACTGAGGCATTGAAAGATCTTAAGTGGGTTCAAGCTATAAAGGAAGAGATGAAGGCTCTCGAAAAGAATCAGACATAGACAATGGAACCTTTACCACAAGGGAAAAGGACCGTTAGTTGTAGATGGGTGTTCACTGTAAATCACAATGTTGGTGGATATATCGAATGATATAAGGCAAGGCTTGTGACAAAGTAGTACACACAAACCTACGGTATAGACTATGAAGAGACCTTTGCTCCATTAGCAAAGTTAAACACCGTTAGAGTCTTACTGTCTCTTGCACCTAATTTGAATTGGTCATTACAATAGTTTGATGTAAAAAATGCTTTCTTGCATGGAGAACTCACAAAAGAGGTATACATGGACATTCCAATACATTTTATGTCTTGCCTTAAAAATGTGGCCTAAGAGCCAATACATTTAATGTAATCTCCTTAGAATACATTTCGTATATGATAAATAAAAGGCAAGTTTATTTTGTTATCATTTTCTTTGTGTAAAGAAACAAATGTCCACAATATGCTAAATAAGAGATAAAGTAATTTGAAGAAGATTAGATTTGGGAGGCCTTTAATCTCGAACTGTAGTTTCTCAAATGTTCCTAATCATAGGATTATCAAATGAGCATTGATAAACCGTTAAGATTAGCACATACTATGTATGCTCAATTAGGAGGATGGTTAGTCTCAAACCATTTGTGTAGATGAGACTAATACAAGTATGTGGGTGCTCATTTGTGAATAAGTACATTGAACGCGATCAACCGAAGTTCTCGTATGGAGTTTTATCAACATGTCAAATGAGAACTCATAAATGCAATAATGCAAATTAATCCTTAGACCTAAGGCATCATGGTTGTCTTATGATACGTTATTGATCTTTGATAGCTCGCAAAGGCAAGTCGTAAAAGATTTTCCTTATATGTTATTGGGATCTCTTAATTCATTATGGGGCCATGTAAATGTACAATAAGGAATCTCTATCTCTGATAAAAAAGAAGAATGTTTTAAGATATGATTAAGTGAATCTTCGGTCGAAGTACCTGAGCATGATTTAGAAAATGGTTCGTAATCATGTTCTATTGAATCACATGAGGTTAATCATATTAGGGGTTTGACATAACCAATCCGTACCCTAATAATATGATTTGAAACATTGTATTAGGGAATGACCGTATTGCATTGCAATTTCAACAGAATAGGTTCTTCAACTATTCTAATTAGCTTGGGTAACCTATATTGCTAGATATCACTCTTGGCTCATGGAAGTCCTAGGATTAATTGTGATCGATCCATATAAAGGATGAATTAAAAAGAAGTTTTAATACCAGTTGATTAGAAAGAGTTCTAATATTTTCCCACTACCTTGCTAATTAAAACATAATAGATCGCACACCTTAATGGTTTCTTTGAGAAATACATTTGAAATTGTGGAAATAAATTTGATCGATTTGATGCAGATGATTTACAACGTGTAAAAGTGTATTTGGGCTTCGATAATAGTTAACGGGAAGCTCAAATGGTTGGGTAACGAGCCCAAGGGCTTAAGACACCTAAATACTATGATTTAAGTGTCATAAGGCCCAAAATTGGAAGCCCAAAGGGTTTGGCCAAAAATGCATAAGTAATTGTGTATGGAAATTGTTTCAACAAACTCATTAACACACAAACACAATCCAACATCAACCAAATAGGTGAGAGAAAAAAGAGAGTTTTCAAGAGTGAAACACTTTCATATTTCAAGGGGTTTAGATTGAAATCAAGTAAATCTCTCATCTCAAGGTTCCATTGGCACTGGCGAACTGAGGAATTTTTCAGCGGAGGTGCAATTTTGAAAGGCTAAAAACTCTTTGTGGATTGAACATCTAAGGTTTTTTTTATACCTAGATTGACCTTAGGTCCCTTCATGCATTCATATAATTACATTGTAAACTTAAGTAAATAGAGTAATATAAAAATAAATGAAAGTAAAATGATAAAGACATTTACTTAAATGCTGAAAGTGGAAATAAGGTAATCTGTACACATGGAATGCACCACCACCAGTTGAGCAGCGAGGCAATTTGAAGTACTTACAATAGTTTTTTTGGTGAAGGGAGGTACAACTGCACCTTCTTACACCTTAATAGGTCCGCCATTGTCCATTGTGTGGAGACTTAGAGGCCATATCCTTTTGTGGCTCACAAGAACGAGAAAAATAAAAAAGGAGATCAACAAAAAAAAGTCATCAAGAGAATACCCAAATACAACTTGGTTCATATTATAGCTTCAAAGGTAATTAGAACTTATCTTTTTCTCTTGTACTTTCACTTTTATGGAAACATATCAATGTTCATGGTTTAAGATACTAGGAAGAAGTTTTGGTTTTTGAATTTAAACAACCACCATATACTTCCGTTGCAATTAATTTGATTAAATGCACTTTAATATTCAAATGAACTTCTTAGAAATGTTTAAAACTAAAAATTGGTATCAGAGCCATAGGTAATGAACTTGATATGTTTCTAGAGTTTAGAGATGCGTATATGGGTTGTAAATTCATTTAAAAGTATAATGGTTATACTTGATTTATTTTGATAGGATTAAATGAAAATCAAATTGAGTGAAAGAGGTTGCTTGGGATTTTAAATTTCCGGATTTATGTTTTGATGATTGATGCTCTCTTTGTATGCATATGTGTATGTATGAACTTAGAGCATAGTTGCATCAAAACCCTATGATTTTATGAGATGGTTAAAATGGAATATGGATTTTTCCAGAAATAGCATGAACATTCATATTAGTTCATATGTATGTTGTTGGTGTCCTTGTGATGAGATCTTTTTGATCCATAAGTTAGGTAACTAATTTTGATGATTGTGCTAGTGAATATTTCTACCAAGATAGGTCATAAAGATGATGACTGTGGGAGTGATTTTCGTCCCACAAGAATATTCGCTTAAGATTCCTTCGTCTTCTTCGCTTCTCTTTCTCCCTGCAAAACAAATCGGAGTAAAGGGACCACTCCAGGGGGGTGTTGGCCAAAGGCCCTCCAATGCCTAAGTTAGTTCGATTGATTCGTAGAGAAACAATAGCTAAAATGAGTACAAAGCTCTCGTGGGGAGAACCGGGTGGCCAGAGCCATGTGTGGTGATTGGAGCCTTGTGTGAGAGAGAGAAAGAGTATAGGGGCTAGGGTTGTGAGGGATAATTTTTGCAGAGTTTTAGATAAGAATTTAGACGTACCTCAACCCTTGTGCATAGTCATCTATTTATAGGGGTCTCGGAGGCTAGGGTTTCAGAAGAATAATTCCGTAGATGAAAAGAAATTATTCTAATTAGGGATTAAAGGGATTTGATTTAATCCCTAATTAAGGTAGGAATCAAATCAATCACAATTCAATCAGGTAACTCCCAATTAAATTGAGTAACTCCTAATTAAATTAAGTAACTCCCAATTAGGTCAAATAATCCCCAAATGGAAGGAAATATTTGACATAGGGTTTGGCTAGAATTTGGTTCCCACAATGATGGTGATTTGTCAAAAATATAGAAAGTTCGTTGTTTCCGCTCAATAAACCTTTACCTATCACATGAAATTAATAAGATTATTTTTTATGAATGTGCAAAATCTAGATGTTGATAATGGTGATATGATACAAAACGCAAAAGTTGATCAATTTATTCCTATCACTTATTCACCCATCACACTAAAATTAATTATGATTACTTTGGTGAGTGTAGTTGGCCTACGTAGTCATATTCATGATTATTTACCTAGTTGGAATAATCATGATCGCCACTTTGTATTAAATAAATGTATGATTTAACCCCTCACCCTAGTGGATTAACATTGGATCCATTATTAATTGTTGAATAATTTTTAATTTACTTGCAATATATGATAAGTGGAACTATGCCTAAAAGATTTTCACAATTGATTTTGTTATTGTAGTAAAACGTTTTCACTCCCTGGTAAATTCATTATGAATATGGTTACCACTATAATTAAACCCATATATGTATGCACTCCAAGAGCATGTATTTACATTGCCAGTGTAATTGTTTAAAGGGTTTGTATAATTAAAGGATAGTTATGGACTTAGACCAAACAATTGAGCTATATGATTGGCCGCTTATTGGATTTGTATTCGATTTTGATTGGTTATGTAATAATGAAATGACTTTCATGTCTAATTTATTTTTATGCATGAGTAATTAAAATGAATCACCATCCAAGACTATGATCCAATAAGTTGGCTCGTATTGATCACCAAGAAAGTCCATAATCATCCTATAACCCCAATGCAATTGGAATGTTCGGTAATGATAATAATTAATCAATTAGTAGTATCATGTACTCCCACTATCTCAAGTAAATGATTTCTAAAACATTTAGTGGGAGTATTATGTGCTACTAATATGTTGTACCGGGAACCATTTAATAAGATTAGATAGGTAATTTTAATAGAATTAAAATTGGATTAAAATGAGACCAATTTAACTACCATAAAAGAAATATTAAATAGATAAGAGAAATGACACTCTGAATGCTATTTTGTGACCTTCCACCGTGGTAGTCTCTTATTGGGTGGCACATATACACTTTGTTGTACCTCACTGAGGCAACATCCAGTACTTGTAACCATCCAAGGGAAGCCTATTAAACATACTTGATGTAGTGTCGATAGATAACGAGTATGGCCAACAAATCGTAAGGATGATGACATACTGGAAACCCTATGCCCACAATCATTGTGTGAATAACTTAACTAAGACGAACAAAACGAACAAACTGTTAGGTTGAGGTCTAGTTTTATAAGGCCATTGTGATGGGTATTCACATTAATAATGTGATTGGATAAGAGTATTATCTAATTAGTAACATATCAATCAAACAAACTATTAGGTTGCGAAAAACTATGTGAAAATGAGACTTCCGTCCCCACTAAAAGTTTCAACGGAAACTCTTGGATTTCAAGAAGGATAAGAAATTTACCAAAAATAGTGGGAGCTACCATTATGACTTAATGACCTTAAGTCCTTGATAGAAGATTAATCTAAACTAAACTTTGTTTACGTTGTTGCATAATCTTCAAATGGACTTTGAAAACCCAATCTCATCGATACTTAACAATTACATCCTTGATGGCACGAACTATCCGGCCTAGCTTCATAAAGTGAAACTTGTCCTTACAATGGATGAAATTGATTATGTGTTAACAGATGCCCACCACATATTCCTCCAAACCCAACAGCTACTCAGAAATAAAGAACTGCTTATGAGATGCATGTTAAGGATGATAGTAGAGGTTAAAGTTACTTACTAGCATCCATGAACGATGAGCTACTTAAACAACATGAAGATATGGATGATTGTACTTTCATATTGCTTTACCTCAAAAACCTTTATGATGAAGTTACTCGTAGCTTGTGTTACAATATAATATGTGGACTTGTCAATACAAAGATGACAAGAGTGACTCAAGTTAATCAGCATGGTCTTAAGATAATATCATTGCTTAAGTTTGGCAAAAAGTTATCTATCATCTTGAGACCATGTTGATTAACCGGAGTCCCTCTTGTCATCTTTGCATTGACAAGTTCACATATTGTATTGTAATGCAAGTTACGAGTAACTTCATCATAAATTTTTTTGAGGTGAAACAATATGGAAGCACAATCATCCATATCTTCATGTTGTTTAAGTAGCTCATCGTTCATGGATGCTAGTAAGTAACATTTACCTCTACTATCATCCTTGACATGCTTCTCATAAGGAGTTCTTTGTTTCTGAGTAGATGTTGGGTCGAGAGGAATATGTGATGGGGCTTGTGTAGCTTCCACTATTTTTAGCAAATTTCATGTCCTTCTTGAAATCCGAGAGTTTCCTTGAAACTCTTAGTGGGGATGGGAGTCTAATTTTCACATAGTTTTCCACAACTTAACAGTTTGTTGGATTGCTATGTTACTATCAGAGGATACTCTTATCCAATCACACCATTAATGTGAATACTCATCACTATGGCCTCTAGAGAACTAGACCTCAACCTAACAGTTTGTTGGTTTCGTTCGTCTTAGTTAAGTTATTCCCACAATGCTTGTGGGTATAGGGTTTCAAGTATGTTCTCAACCTAACGATTTGTTGGCCATACTTGTTATCTATCTGCACTACATCAAGTATGTTTAACAAGCTTCCTTGGGATGGTTACAAGTATTGGATGTTGCCTCACTGAGGTACAACAAAGTGTATATGTGCCACCCAATAAGAGACTACCACAGTGGAAGGCAACAAAATAGCATTCAAAGTGCCATTTCACTTAACAACTTAATATTGCTTTGAGGGTAGTTAAATTCGTCTCATTTTAATCCAATTTTAATCCAATTAAAATTACTTATTTAATCTCATTAAATAGTTCCCAATGGAACATATTAGTAGCATATAATACTCCCACTAAATGTTTTAGAAACTGTTTGCTTAATATAGTGAGAATACATAATACTACTAATTGATTAATTATCACAATTACCGAACATTCCAATTGCATTGGGATTATAGGATGATTATGGACTTTTTTGGTGACCCAATTGAGCCACTATGTTGGATCATGGTCTTGGAGGGGGATTCATTTTAATTACGCGTGCATAAAATAGCTAATCAAAATCACATACAAATCCAATAGGCAGCAAATCACATAGCTCAATTGTTTGGTCTAAGTCCATAATTACCCTTTAATCATAGTGGTAACCATATTCAAAATGAATTTACCATGGAGTGAAAACGTTTTTCTACAATAGCAAAAGCAATTGTAAAAATCTTTTTGTGGGCATAGTTACACTTATCATATATTGCAAGTGTAGGGGGCTTTTTATTCCGACAGCTGTAAATTGGATGGGCTGTCGTGAAGGGCGGATTGATGAAATTGTCCCCTGTGTCTGAATTCGAAAATCAAGCCGCAAAAATACTTCGAAAGGGCAATAGAGCTTTAGGAAGCATCTTAGTTACCTTCACCAACTAAAATAACAGCAGCTTATGATGATTTCTTAATGCTTACAGATAAATTTTCTAGCTTGGCATGAGAGGTTTGTGGCATGGAAGCAAAATCGACATGAGTTTAGCACTGAAGAGAAAATTATGCTTTCTTGGGAAAAAAAGGAGTGTTAAGGTAAGAAATGAAATGTTTGCAAGAAGATTTGGCTGAGAAGAGAGAAAGAAAGAACAATTTTCTTTCTGGCAGCTTGACAGAGATTCTGAAAGTGGTCTGCTAGAAGAGGAAAATGGAGAAGAAGGGTGAATAGTGCACGAAATTGCTGGGTTTTGCAGGCAAGAGAGGAAGCTTGCTCTCTGGATGTGGGTTCGTTTTGTTGGGTAAAAGAGGCCTCATTTTATAGTCGCTGGAAACCATCCTTTCCCAAGAAACCCTAATGGTTTCTACCTAATTTGGCAAAGCTTTTCCCTTCCTTTCTCCTCTCCTCCCTTGAATTTTCCTATCTTGGTGAAATTTCCTCTGCCTATTTGCACAAAATCAGGGATTTTTGGGAGCTCAAGGCCCCTTTCCCGCAGCTGTTTCAGTGGGAGACTTCTCATTCTCAACTATTTTTTCTTATTCTTTCCTTCCTCCTTCCATGGCTAGATCTGATGAAGGAAAACAAATGGATGTACATGCTGGTTCGAAGGGTGCTTCTCCTCCTGGCAGCTTGCGCTTTATATCCCTTGGTTCCTTGAATGTTTTTTGTTTGAAACTTGCTCCCCCATGTGCTGGAACCTCCCAGCAGCTTTGTTCAATGAACCTTCAGACCTCCCCTTCATGGCTTTTGTTTTTCCAGCCAGATGCTGGGGCCTTTGTAGTTCATTATGGTAATTGTTTGGGCCAAGGTGGTTCATTAAGTAAGTGGGCTATTTTTATTAAATGTTGGGCTTTTGGTTGAGTCAATAGGCTATTCTGATTGTGCTATTTTTGATTGGGCTATTTTTTTCCTCTTTTGTGCTCACCCACATGTTGGGCTTAAGAAATGAGCTTGAGTCCCGATGCTCCCAAGCAACCCGAGACTTCCATTTGTCGGCCTATCAATGGGCCTCATGTCGATTTATCACTATCCATACCACAACCCACTCAAGCAAGCCCCGAGCATTTGAGTGGCTTGGGCCCACTTAGGCTTGTAGCGTGGCATGTTGCTCATTTGTTTGGCGTGGCATGTGTGTAAGTGCATATGACGAACATTGGCATGCCCAAATCGGGTTTCTTATTGGTAAGGTATCACATTGGGCCTGAAATATATTTGGGCAGAACCGTGGATTCTTTGGATCTCAAAAGCAAGTACGTTCAAAATTATTCAACAATTAATAATGGATCCAATGTTAATACACTAAGCTGTGGGGGTTAAATCATGATTTGTTTAACACAAATGGTGATCATGATTAGTCCAACTAGGTGAATAATCATGAGTGTGACTAGGTAGGCCAACTACACTTACCAAAGTAATCATAATTAATTTTACTGTGGGGGGTGAATAAGTGATAGGAATAATTTGATCAACTTTTGCATTTTATATCATATGACCATTATCAACATCTGGATATTCCTTACACATTCACAAAAAATAATCTTATTAATTTAGTGTGGTGGGTAAAGGTTTTTTTTGAGTGGAAACACTTTGACCAACTTTCTAGATTTATGACAAAACATCATCATCATCTTTATAACCTATCTTGGTGGAAAAATCCACTAACACAATCATTAAAATTAGTCACCTAACTTATGGATCAAAAAGATCCCATAACACGAACATCAAGAACACCAACAAAAAACATATGAACTAATATGAATATTCATGCTATTTTCGAAAAAATCCATATTCCATTTTAACCATCTCATGCTATTAATCATATTTTCATGAAGTTAAAATCATGGGGTTTTGATGCAACTATGCTCTAATGTTCGTACATACACATATGCATACAAATGGAGCATCAATCATTAAAACATAAATCCAAAAATTTAAAATCCCAAGCAACCTATTTCACTCCATTTGATTTTCATTTAATCCTATGAAAATAAATCAAGTATAACCATTATACTTTTAAATGCATTTCCAACCCATATATGCATCTCTAAACCCTAAAAATATATCAAGTTCATGACCTGTGGCTTTGATACCAATTTTTTATTTTAAAATATTTTTACGAAGTTCATTTGAATATTAAACGTGCATTTAATCAAATTAATCACAGCGGAAGTATATGGTGGTTGTTTAAATTCAAAAACCAAAACTTCTTCCAAGTATCTTAAATCATGAACATTGATATGTTTTCATAAAAGTGAAAGTACAAGAGAAAATGATAAGTTCTAATTACCCTTGAAGCTATAATATGAACCAAACTGTGGTTTGGTCTTCTCTTGATGACTTTCCTTTGTCGATCTCCTCTTTGATCTTTCTCCTTCTTGTGAACCACAAAAGGATATGGCCTCTAAGTCTCCACACCAATGGAACCTTGAGATGAGAGAGAAGAATCTTGGGAATTCAAGGATGCTAGTGCAAGATCCTAAAGACTTGGGTTTCAATCTAAACCCCTTGAAAGATGAAAGTGTTTCACTCTTAAAAACTCTTTTTTCTCTCTCTCTCTCTCTCTCTCTCTCTCTCTCTTTGATCTCCTAAACCTATTTGGTTGATGTTGGATTGTGTTTGTGTGTTAATGAGCTTGTTGAAACAATTTCCATACACAATTACTTATGCAATTTCGGCCAAACCCTTTTGGGCTTCCAATTTTGGGCCTTATGACACTTAAATCATAGTATTTAGGTGTCTTAAGCCCTTGTGCTTGTTACCTAACCATTTGGGCTTCCTGTTAACTATTACTGAGGCCCAAACACACTTTTACACGTAGTAAATCATTCGCATCAAATTGATCAAATTAATTTCTACAATTTCAAATGTATTTCTCAAAGATAACTATTTATGGTGTGCGATTCATTAGGTTCTAATTAGTAAGGCAGTGGAAAAATATTAGAAATCTTTCTAATCATCTGGAATTAAAACCCCTTTTTAGTTCTTCCTTTATATGGATCGATCACAATCAATCGTGGGACTTCGATTAGCCAAGAATGACATCTAGCAATATATATCAAGGCCACCCAAGCTAACCAAAATAGTTGAAGAACCTATTTAGTTGGAATTGCAATACAATACGGTCCTTCGCTAATACAATATTTTAAATCATATTATTAGTGTACGGATTGATTATGTTAAACCCCTAATATGATTAACCTCATGTGATTCAATAGAACATGATTACGAACCACTTTATAAATCATGCTCAAGAACTTCGGCCGAAGATTCATTGAATCATATCTTGAAACATTCTCCTTCTTTATCAAAGGTAGAGATTCCTTATTGTACATTCACATGCCCCCATAATGAGAGATCCCAATAACACATAAGGAAAATTTCTTACGACTTGCCTTTGCGAGCTATCAAAGATCAATAACGCATCACAAGACAACCATGATGCCTCACGTCTAAGGACTAGTTTGCGTTATTGCAACTAGTAGTCCTCGTTTGACATGTAGATAAAACTCCATATGAGAACTTCAGTTGATCGTGTTCAGTGTACTCATTCACCAATGAACACCCACATACTTGTATTAGTTTCATCTACACAAATGGTTTAAGACTAATCATCCTCCTAACTGAGCATACATAGTATGTGCTATTCTTGACGGTTTATCAATGCCCATTTTGATAATCCTATGATTAGGAATATTTGGGACACTATAGTTATAGATTAAAGGTCTCCCGGATCTAATCTTTTTTAGATTAGTTTATTTTTTATTTAGCATACCTTGGACATTTTTCTTTTACACGGTGCAAAAGATAACAAGATAAACTTGCCCTTTATTTATCATATACGAAATGTATTCTAAGGAGATTACATCAAATGTATTGGCTCTTAGGGAACATTTCTAACATAACTCACAAAAGAGGTATGCATGGACATTCCACCCAGATATACCACTTCTACTCAGACTGGAACGATGAGCAAGTTGTGAAAGGCTTTGTACGGATCTAAACAGTCACCTCGTGAATGGTTTGGATGGTTCACCATGGCAATGAAGAACAATGGTTTCTGGCAGAATAACTCAGATCATTCTTTGTTCTTGAAAAGGGAAGGTAACAACTTTAAAAATCTATGTTGACAATATAATTATTACTTGGAATGATGAACATGAAATATCTTAGTTATAAGACTATTTGGCTACTGAATTTGAGATGAAGAATCTAGGTGGACTCAAATATTTCTTGGGGATTGAGGTGGCTTGATCAAAGTAATGCATATTTCTCTCTCAAAGGAAATGTCTTGGACTTGTTGACAGACACTGGAATGTTAGATTGCAAATCTGCAGACATTTCTATTATTCAAAATCATCATCTTGGAGAATACCTGGATCAAGTTCCATCTAACAAAGAAAGATACTAAAAGCTAGTAGGAAGACTGAACTATTTGTCACATACTCGACTAAACATTGCTTATGCTATGAGCGTAGTTAGTCAGTTTATGCATTCTCCAAGTGAAGACCCCATGAATACAATTGTTCAAATACTTAGATATTTGAAGTCTGCACTCAGAAAAAGACTTATGTTCCCAAAACATGATCATATGAATATTGATGGTTATATAGATGCAGATTGGGCAGGTAGTGTAACAGATAGAAGATCCACATTTGGTTACTTCACATTCGTGGGAGGTAATTTGGTGACATGGAGGAGCAAGAAACAGAAGGTAGTGGCTTTAACTAGTGCAGAAGCTGAGTTCAGAGGTATGACTAAAGGAATTTGTGAGCTCATTTGGTTAAGGAAGTTGCTTATTGAACTTGGGTATGAACCTATATCCATAATGAATCTATTTTGTGACAACAAAGCTGCAATAGTCATTGCACAAAATTCAGTTCAACATGATTTCAACAAACATGTTGAGGTGGATCAACACTTCATCTTACAGAAGTTTGAGGCTAAAGTGATTCAGCTCCTTTTCATGGAGTTCGAGGATCAATTGGCAGATATTTTGACAAAAGAGATTTCCTGTAAAGCATTCTATACGTCACTGGATAAGTTGGGTATTGTCGACATCTATGCACCAACTTGAGAGGGAGTGATGGTGTGACTTGTGACTTGTGACTTTCCTTGCACACCAAGGAGTCCCATATTAATTGTATTTGATTTCATTTTTATTTCTGATTTACTACCATAAATAGAATTAAGAATTATTACTTTCCTTGGCCTTCAAGGTTTTATTGTACTATAAATATGGCCTCTTACAAGGAGAAGAAAACACACAAAAATTCCAGAAAAAATATTCTCTTATAGTTTCTCATATTTTAGCAGTTTATATATCAACTAACCAACCAAAAAAAAAACATTTATATTAAATTTAAAATTTAAAAAAAAAAAGAAAAAAAAAGGGGTCAGGCTAGTAGCTACAGGCTATTGGCAAGGTGTATTTGATTCGGCAGGGGCAAAGATTGTGTTATTTTTCATACCTATAAAAGTCATGTCGTACTTGAAAATCCTAGTTTATCCAGAGTTGCCTGGAACTGGATTCGACGGATAGCAAACAAAGCATCTAATGCTCTTCAAATTTGTTCTTGAAAATTGGGATTATAATAAGTCATTAGAGGTCTAAGTCCAGGGTTTGCAGGAAGATTAGCCAATATTTCATCCAACTCAGTGACCTCCAATTTTGTTGGACTATTCGAATTATTCAAGGAAGGATGTGAATTACCCGGATTATTTGAAGGAGGATTTGAACTAGCCGGATTATGTGAAGGATGGTTGGAACTAGCCGGATTATTTGAAGGAGAATTTGAACTACCCAGATTATTTGAAGGAGGATTTAAACTCTTTTTCTTAAAGTACCGTTCCATAACTGTATAACTAAAATAAAATAAGGGTTTTATATCTATAACTATGACTAATTGACTATAGTTTATCAATTAAATAAACAAATAAAAATTAATTATACCTCGAATCGTGTGTCACGCAGCCTCTTCCTCCTCGAATTTGATACTGATCTTACTAATAGAGAAAGAGCTAAATAAGAAAAAAAATTATTAATAAAATGAATAAACAAAATTGGCATTTGCTCAAGAAGAAAAAAAATATGCATCCAACTTACTTTGGATTGGCGTACTCAAGAAGGAAAAATAAATTAAAAAACCGTAGGATTCTTGTGATGCATGTACACTTTGATAAAATTGGGTGATATTAAATTTGTCCTTTATAAAGAGAATTCTTAATCCCACTTAATAAAGAATTGTGCAAGCCCTATTAAAGCCCAATTAAATAAAAAGAACACCCAATCCTATTTAAATAAGAAATTGTAGAGGTCCTATTGAAATGAAGGAAGCGTACTATAATTATAAGGTTTTATAGCATTATATTTCAACTAATATTACAACAGGTGTTTAAAAGTTACTACAGACCTGTATGTGGCTCTGCTCCTGTGACGTGGTTGTTGGTGCTACGTCGTATTCTATTTGGCTCTGAATCCACTGTCGCATTTTATTATCTCCACTTCTAGTTTGCTATATTTCTTTGCTTTTGTTGTACTTCTAGTTTTTTCACCAATGTCGCATTTGGTCTTTCCTGGTTTAGACTAGACTTTTCCCTCTGTTGTATGCTCTTTGGGGTTCTCCCTGTCTAATTGAGTTGCACTTTTAGGAAAAAACAAAAACAAAAAGAGTGCATAAGCATATGTTTCTATGGCACTGTAGTGACAGTGAGTGGCTTGTTGACTGATAATTACAATGCGCTATTATTAGCTCAGTGCCCGAGCACAGTGGAATTGTAGTCAACTTGACACTGAATTAGTGGGGCACTCGTATTTGAAACAAAAGCGGTTGTAGTCATTAAATCGTTTCAATTAGGTATAGATTAATCACAGTCCAATGCAACGCATTCCCTGTATGAATTCGCTGGCATTGAAGATGCACCCCAACGCCTTCATCTTTTGTAGCCCTCTTTCCTTGAGGCTGTTAGGTGGCTGTCAAAACCAAACTACGGATGTAGCAGACGGTACAATCTTAGACAAAGTCCACGTTATATAGTCAAGAGGTAGTTGTTGGTAGGTAGGGAGTTGAAGCATCACATATATGTGATCAAGGCAGAGACGAAATGCTTATAAATAAAATTTTGGAAGCTCACTGATGACAACCCTAGGGGTAGAGCTTTGATTCATCAATGCAAAATTCAGAAGTCTTTGGCCAATTGGTCAATTTTAACTGGCATATAAGAGGTGTTGTGGAAGCAGCTTAATTGCAGCTTGATTTAGCCAACGGTCCATAATTTAGTGGTAAGAGTATTTGCTTACAGATTAGTTGGCTCAAGTTCGAACCCTCTCCTCCCCTTCAAAACCTTGACCAAAAAAAAATAATAATAAATGCAGCCTGATATAGACGCTGCCTGCTTGAGCATGTTAATTTTGACCCTGAAGATATATAATGCTTTTGAAAAGTCTGCTGGAGGTTGATGTTATTTGGCTCCACAACTAATCATAATTTCATCATTAAAAACTCTATGACAAAAAAGATTTATCAGATTTTTAATTATTTTAGTAATTGGGTCTGAAATACCTTGTGGAAATGTCTAGATTGAGGAGGGTCAAAAGAAAAGTCTCATTCCCACCGTTAGCTTAAAACCTGCAGCTTTATCTAACATTACTTTTCCAAAGGCCAAAGCCACAGGCCTAAGAACAATCCGTATCTTTCGTTCTCAGGCAGAAAATTGTTTTCGTTTTTAAAACTATCATTGTCACAGTGTGTACTAAACAAAGTCCATTTAGGTGATGCTTAAGTGCTTTTCACCAATCAAATCCAATCGCCGAAAGCTTATCTGCTTTAGGAACTGAATGTGAATCGGTACCATCTGTGGTTTCAATGTTAAGCTGTCTATTAAAATTGGACCAGAAGCCATACTGTTAGTTGACTGGTTAGGTTCTTTTCAGCTGGAGCCACAATCTTCTGCTAGAATGCTTCTCCTTTCAAAGGTGCTTGGTCAAGTTGTTGGCTTTTGTGTCTGCATTTTCAGGGCACATGGAGTTTGGCTTTTGCATTAAGTGGATGTTTTCATAAAGAAGTGGTGGATCCAGTATATGAGAAGAAAGGATTTGGGCTAATGGGAAGATTCCACATATCATCAGTTACCTTCAATTGGGGGAGAATGATTCTCATGGATGTTTCAGATTATTAGATTAAATTATGGGTTTTCAACAATGATGTTCACAAATAGGCCTAATGATTTTAGGGTTCAAGACCATGAGGAAATTTTTACTTCAAATTTTTACTATAGTGACTTATGTTCTACTTTGAAAAGTGACTTTTTTGTTAGACTCTTTAAAGGCAAATATTCTATTTTCTTTTTCTGCTTTTATTTTTGCAGCTTTTGGGTTTTTCCTCCTTTTCACTTGTATTATGTTGTTCGGGTTAATGAATGAAATCCGGCTACCTCAATTATAAAAAGACATCCATTTGGTGGTAAAGTTCTATAGTTTTTATATAATTAAGTTCAAAAGATAATGAGCCAATGTTGCACGGCATTTCTAACAAGTGGAGAGCAGCTCTCTAGTTTGGTAGTTGTTCCATAGAAAATGAGTAATGCTACACGCACCAGTTCTTTTAATTTTTCACATAGAATATGCCGTATATAGATCACTTGATTTTATAATCTCATGAATCTTATATCATGTAAGAAAGTTGTAATAAGAGTGGGGATAATGTTATTATAGAGACAACTTATTCCATATGACTCAACAAAAAACAACCAACAATCAGTGGCGAAGCCACGATTTCATGTGTCTGGGGGCCTCTTACAAAATATAAATAATAAAAACTTCAACACCATAATGATGGGCTGAGCTTTACGTTTTGGTCCCCCTCCACTGGAAAAAATATAATCCATTTTAAGAATTTCAATATGATACTTGCCACAAAAGAAAGAAACTTGATCAAGTAAAGAATCCCAACCATTATCTCTCATACTTTGCAAACTATGTGTTTGGTAGCCTGTTTTGGAAGTGTTATTACCAACGGTTATGGAGGCACCAAGTGAGTTCTTCTAGGTGCCTACTTCATCATTTTTAAAATGGGTAGTTCCAATTCAATTAATGGGAGGAGAATATTTATTGACACTTATAGTGGTATGCAACCATTTGACAGGGACAGAAAAACTAAAAATGATGCTAAGTATATTGGAATTATGTGGATTGCAAAACAGAAAGATTATATAAGACAAATATATGACAAAGGTAACCTAAAGAAAATCCCATTAGATCCGGGCAGGTTATTCTCCACTTAACTTTTTCTAACACATTTTCTATTCTGTTAATCTCAAATCCATCCAAAAAAGAGCTTCCTAATCGACTTCTAAGATTGGGGACTAGGGAGACATACATGCTTGAAAGTAATGGGTGAAATAGTTACACAAGACGTACATTCTCTAAGTTTGTTCGGTGTGTTTAGGTTAGTCTGAATTTGAGAAGATCACTGAAATCCGGAACCCTTTCGTAAACTCCAAGCTTTGTAAAGACCAAGCTAAAAAGTTCTTAATCATTGCTTCGTCAATTTTGTTCCATGCTGACCCAACTTTGATATCATATTATGATTAATTAATCTAATCTTTGTCAGCAACATTGTCTTAATAAGTCTACTGAAATCCAATTACCTTGTCCAAAGTCTACTCGAATTCAATCAGACTATCGGTCCACTCAATCACCTGAAAGTTCACCACTTTCTCCTCTCCTTTCATTATTATTATTATTATTAAATCTTTTTTTCTTTCTCCATAATGATGCAGGCTTCTCACTTTCGGTTATTTTGGTTCTATTTGTTTCACTTTTCTTCAAAAAGAAACTTAAGAAAGGGGGAGAAAAGTGGTATCAGATTGATCAGTGCCCAATGGTACCCCAAAGCTATTTTCTTTTGGTCATGTTTGGGATCTCCATTCAGTCATTGAAATGGAGACGTCTACTTGGTAATTGGTACATCTTAGCTGTGTCGATTATGATCTGCAATCATAAATTTAACATAAAAAGTTGGCCATTTGTATATTATTTTGTTGTTCCCTTCTGTTTATGATAATTTATTGTCCAATATTGTTAAGAGCCGTTGGATAGAGCGAAATCAGCTTGTAAAGGAAAAATGGTCAAGAGCTAATATGAGCAATAAACTATCAATAAATAAAAAAAAGCCTACTCAAAATGGATCATCCATTGCTAATAACTATAACGTACAAATAGTATTTGTGAGATAGCACCGATCAAAAGCTGGAATAGCTCAGTTGGTTAGAGCGTGTGGCTGTTAACCACAAGGTCGGAGGTTCAAGCCCTCCTTCTAGCGCAACAAATGTCAGTTTTTTTAATCTTTACACGTTCTGAGATACAATAAGATGTTTCCTTCTTTTTCTTTTTTCTTTTTTAATTTTTATTTATTTATAGAAGATGTTTGTAATTATAAATATTTGTATGAAATTCGTTCCAGCTTAAAATCGTATGAAGAAGACATCTGCCAATATAAATACCGCTCTTGAATCAACGGGTGTTATTTAGATTGGCTCAGATTTTTGGTGTGCTTTCAAGTGGTTTTGGGTTCAAATCATCATGGTACTCGTGGGTGTGTGAATTTTTCCCACTTTCTAAGGCTGACAATGAGTCGTGTCGTGTCAGTATCATATACGTGTCAAGAACAATCAACCTAAACACGACCTGTTTAATAAACGTATCGTGTCGGATTGACTAGTTAATTTTTCGTGCGGGGTTTTGAGTCGGGTATTAGGTTGAGTCACTAAGTGGTAGCAACTAAAAGAACTAAAAACAATTAGAAAAATTAAGAAAAATTAAGAATAAACAAAGAAACAGGTTAGCGGGTTGACGGGTTACACGAGTATTTTAGCGGGTTGGCGAGTTGACTTGTTTAATAAAAGGGTTACATAGTTATTTTAGCGGGTTGGCGAGTCGACTCCAAACTCACATGTTTATTAAACGGATCATGAAGAGTTGACCCAAAAATGACTCAAAAATTTAATCGTGCGGGTTGACTCGCTAATTTTCCTTGTGGGTTTTGAGTCGTGTATCAGACAACAACAAAAAAAGAATGGTTTAGATCATGGAATAAACTAAAAGAACTATCTGATTGTTTTCACCCATTCCACACCATCATCTCATGATCCGAACAATTTATTTTTAGGTCATTATACAAAATTCACTCATGCCCAAAAACAAAACCAAAAAAAAAAAAACTAAATCAGACAACATTTAGTCATCTAACTTCAGTCAAATAAATAGACGACTCACAATACTAATCATAAATAGGGAAAATATTCACAATAGTAATCAAATAGTTAAACAATTTACAATTCGATTATTATTAACTAAATATTCACGATAATAATTAAAAGGTTAAAATTACATAAACTTCAATTGTATTTTGAAAAAAAAAAAAATTTAATCCAACCATCGTGGTCACCCACCATGAAACTTTGTTCTTTCAACTTGATTTACCTCTTCAATATTTCCTTATGCATAGTACTACTAAAGGCACATTTGCTATGTGCTTGGTATTGTACTTTTGAGTATGATGATCAAAAGTATCTTGATTCCTTTTTTGAGTACGCGAAAGTAGGCCCAAAGTGTCCCGAAGAAGAAGTAAGTCCTAGGAACCTTGGTTCCTATAGCTCTTGGGTCTCTTAGGTGGCTTTTGAAATGCTTGAAAGTGATTTGGCCGCTGCAAGTGCTTTCCGATCACTCAAAATGATTCACACCGCTCTTCAAAATGATCAGGTTGTTCTTGAAATGCTTACAGCCACTCCTTAATTGAAAACAACAATGATGATGTTGAAGAACAATAGAAGATTGTAATGTGAGACATAGCTGGAGAGTGTGTGGCGAGTCAACATTATACCAACGGTGGATGATTCCCAAAAATCTTATCTGAGTGATGTTGCTGATGATGTTACTTATCCAATTATATTGTAACTAATATCGTACAAGTATAAACTCTGTTGAAGAATATGAGTCGCACATTAAAAACTTGACTAAATAAAATACAAAATATAATGAATGGTTCTACTACTAATAACACCGAGGCTTTTTGTGATAAAACCCCACACTTACTGGGCATTGTAGGTGGTTAAGTTGGTGACAATATCAGTGTTGTTAGTAGTGGCCTGCTAGTCCGTCACTTTGAATTTAACAAATTCGTCAATGACATTATAACATGTGATAATATTACAACTACAAACAAAACATTTCCACTCGAATTAGTTTGAAGAGGTTTCAAATTAAATTTTTTGTAGCAGAATAAAAAAAGTGCTTTTAAGCAATCTTTCTTTAATTATAAAATCAACTAACAAATGAAGTTTCATGCCTAGATGTGCCAGTGGCACCACCAACAATGAGCAGGCGGAATCAGTAGTTGGTGCCAATTGGATGAAGGTGGTTGGTTATATTACAAGCCGTTGCTCACTAAAAAGGCCTTACAACTTACTCTCTCATCTCAAGTGGTGATGAATCCACCAAAAGTTCTCAAAAGGGCATAAAGTAAAGCTAACAAAAAAAGGGAGGACCCAAAAGGGAAGCTAAGTTTGAATGGCGATATAGCATATTGGATGGTGGTGGTGGAGGAGATGGAGAGATGGAGAGATGAAGAGAGATGGTGATGGTGGTGAATTGGTGATTGGGATGGAGAGTGGGTGACAGACCCACGTGACTGACCCACCACCACCACTAATAGGAAGAAAACCTCTCCCTCTCTCTCACCTCTCTCTCTCTCTCTCTCTCTCTCTCTCTAATATGAAGAAGGAATAGGAGGAGGAGGGCCAGTGGATGTCTTGGTTGGCTTCATATCAACGCTAACAGCCAAAATAACCCAACCACAACAATAAAACCAATATACCCACAATCACATAACACCACCACCACCCCAAAAAGTGAAAAAGAAAAGTTAACAGGTTCACATCATTAACTCATTTGACAAAAGTGATCCCATTTTCCTTGGTTGCCTTGCCCACTAACATTAAGCCTTTCCTTTCTCCTTTCTCCTTTCTTCTCCCCCTCATGCTATAGTCAGCAGCTAGTGGGTACTCTCTCTCTCTCTCTCTCTCTCTCTCTCTCTCTCTCTTTGATCTTTTATTTTCGGTTGGTCATTTCTACTTACTACCCATTATTCTTTTTCTCGCTAAAATGCTAGTGGTTCTCCTCCCTCTTCACAATTTCTTGTGCTTAAACTTGTTTGGTGGCTTCAAGATGTTAGCAGCTTAAGCCCACAAAAGGGTAAAACTTATTGAAGCATTAGGGGAGAGAGAGAGAGAGAGAAAGAGAGAGAGAAAGAGAGATGGACAACGAAACTAACCAAGAAAACCCATCTCTCCCCCCAAACAATTACACCTCCACAACCAAGGAATTAGAGTCTCCAAGATCAAAACCCCAACAACCTCTTGGTGTTGGTGGCAGCAGTGACAGGCTAAAAAGAGATGAGTGGAGTGAAGGAGCAGTTTCTAGCCTCCTTGAGGCCTATGAGACCAAATGGGTTCTCAGAAACAGAGCAAAACTCAAAGGCCATGATTGGGAAGATGTTGCAAGACATGTCTCGTCTCGTGCCAATTGTACCAAGTCCCCCAAGACTCAAACCCAGTGCAAGAACAAGATTGAGTCCATGAAGAAACGATACCGTTCTGAGTCTGCCACTGCTGATGGTTCATCATGGCCTCTCTATCCACGGCTTGATCTTCTGCTACGTGGCAGTGGGCCATCCCCAACAGCAGCATCAGCAGCAGCAACTGTAACAGCTGCAGCTATACCACCACCACCACCACCACCACCACTGCCAGTACAATTGCCTCCTCCGCCGCCTCAGAACAATCATCCTTTGATGCTACTGGAGCCATCAGTGTCGCTGCCGCCACAGCCACCACCTACTGCTCCTCCTCAACCTATAGGAACTGCCCAAAATTCATATGGATCCAATGGTGTTGATCATAGGGTGGCCAAGGTCAGTCTACATGACCCCCCACCTCTGTTTTGTTTTTTCACACCTATTTCCTTTTGTTTTTTGAATTTTCAATTGAAATTAACCAGATAAACACTTCTTGTTACCTGGAGATTGTTGTCTTTTAGCCCTCACAATTTTTTCTGGAGATAATTGGGTATTAAATTGTTTCCCTACCCTAGTCATAGTATGTTCTTGGAACCCAATATGTCCTACATGAATGCCTTGGTGGTCTCACAGATAAACATTTTTCAAGCTTAACATTGTTATTTCTGATCATATTGTGACATTGAATTCATCATAGTTCAATATGAATGAAGATTTCAGATGCTTTGTCCAAATGCAGTGAAATTACTGAATCATGTGCAGAAGCCCTTCATAAAATCAAAATTGAACAGACAGAGGAATTTACTATCTCTGTTTTGGAATATAAGTTAAGAAGGGTTAGTTGGCATTAATTTAGACATTAATTTCACTTCACCTAACATAAGGATGCATCATGTTTGGCATCTGAATTTCAATGAAGGTACAAGCTTTGCAGTAATTGTACAGAAAAAATTGTAATACAAACACTTGAGGTTAAAGTTCCAATTATTGTAGTGCAATTGTACACACATTTGAGGTAAACAATTGAAGTTACAATGCACTCTAGAAGGTCCAAGTAAACCAATTGTACTCCCCAAGATTTTCTTAGACAACTCTAGTCTAGAGAAAAAAAATATTAATGTGTATGTGATTGTTTGTAAATCTTACTAAGTTAATTTAACCTGCAGTCATGTTAACATGCAGGAAGATGGAATGGGGATGAAATTGTCAGATCATGCATCAGACAAGAACCCTTTGGAGATAGACAGTAGCACCCCAGCTCTTTACAGTGACAAGGAAAAATTAAGGTCCAAGAGAATGAAGAGGAAGATAGAGAAAAAGAAGCGGCGAAGACGGGAGGAAGTAGAGATAGCAGAGAGCATAAGATGGTTAGCAGAGGTTGTGGTGAGATCAGAGCAAGCAAGAATGGACACAATGAGAGAGATAGAGAGGATGAGAGTTGAGGCAGAGGCTAAGAGAGGAGAAATGGATCTCAAGCGCACAGAAATTATTGCCAATACACAGTTGGAGATTGCAAGGCTCTTTGCAGCTGGTGTTGGCAAAGGGGTTGATTCTTCTTTAAGAATTGGAAGAAGTTGAGGAACAATAATCGTGAGGTTTGTGAGTAAGTATGATATATAATGTATAGAATTTATGTAGTATGTAACACTGAGAGAAAAGAAAGGAGAACCTTTTGGAAGCAAAGGTGAGGAAGAGTCAACTAATTAACATGTAATATATAATGCGAATTAAGTAGTTATTGTAGGTA
The DNA here is from genome assembly GCF_000346465.2 of Prunus persica. Lineage (NCBI taxonomy): Eukaryota > Viridiplantae > Streptophyta > Magnoliopsida > Rosales > Rosaceae > Prunus > Prunus persica. The sequence goes on from NC_034010.1 coordinate 4,207,946, forward strand.
CAATAACATATCTACCTCATTGTAATGTACATGTTCTCTCTTTCAGCAAGCAATATCAGTGTTTAGACCTAGAAAAACTTGCCTATCCCATGTTTCACGCAATGAGAGATATAGAGAAAAGTGTATGAAAGATGTTAAATGGAAGTTTTACGAGAGGAAGAGGACGGCCTTTGAGTCCACCTAACTTCTAAGTGTTGAGGAATCTAGATACTTGCTCCGTGATGATTTGGTACTGTAAGTTTTACGAGAGGAAGATGGGAGTGTATGTATGCCAAGTAAGTTTTTTTAATTTGCATTTAGTTTTTTTCTATTATTTGATCATGGTTCCTAGTTAATCTATATCATCAGTTTGCTCAAGCTTCCCATGAGATGCTCTAGCGTCTAAAGAGTTAGGTTTCCAAAATGGATAATGCACCTAATCGCCTAAATTTGCATGAATTGGTCTATTGATCTTCGCTTATTCTACGTCGGGGGAAAAATGTGTGGCTTAGTTATCTAAATGAAGTTGTATCTTCAAATTCAAATTTCAATCTTTAAATCATGTGGGGAATGAATCTCTCCAATAGTATGTAAAGACCTTGGTATACCCTGAAATTGAGATAAAAAGGCAAGGTTAGTCCTTAGACACATCGGTGTGATGTGAGCCAAAGAGCCTCCGATATCAAAGTCGTAAGCTTTAAGCAAAGTAGGGTTTTTCAAATCAAGGAACGTTTACCTTCTCCAGGAGATGGTGGTGGTTTAAATATGACTCTTTGTTGGGTGGTTTATCGCCTTGAGAAGATGCATGTTCAACGTTGATTGGGGGTGTTAAGTCTCATTGATTGGAACGTCAATTTGATTAGCCGTTTGACTTGGGACATGTGAGATATTTACTCAAAGTGGGTGACTGTAGTCCCCTTAGTTCTTGTTGCTGTAATTGATAAGGAGATCTTAGGATTTGCGCTGATTTTGCCAGAGGCGTGCTGTCCTTGCAAGGCACTTGTGCCTGTGCTGGGATGACTTCTTCGTAAGCCTTGCTCGGTCAGAGGCATTGCTAGGCCTTCTTGTATCATGTGGGCTCAAGCGGAGCCCACACTTCTTATTACCCTGGCAGAGAATAGGAGGTTTCGTAAGGCTAGGCCGTAGAAAAACCTCCCAGCCACCACCCCCGTTTTGGGGTGGGTGGCTTCCTCCCCTCTTTCCTCTCTTAATCCTTCCCCTCACTCTATTCTTTGTTGATAGTATTTGTCCCACATTGAAAAGTTAAGGGATCTAGTCTAGATTTATAAGAAGTTGGACTACTTTCCTATTGCCAATTGGTTTTGAGGTAGAACCTCAACTTACTTCACTCTTCCCATTGCTTTGCTTCCCCTTTGGCTTCTTGTTGATGTTTTCCCCTTTTGGTTAGTTTGTTGGGTGTGTTTGGTTGTTTTTGTTTGTTTTCTTTTTGCAGATTTGGAGCTTCTGCACTAGACTTCAGATCTTTGTGTTCGAGATAGACAAGGGTTTTGGGTGGCTAGTGGTAGTGCTCTCTATCTCGGCGGAGGCAGCGACGTCAACGTCAGTAATAATGCTTACTGCTCTTGATTAATGCATGATACAATGCATTCCACTTTCTCCTATCCTAATTAGAAGAAATTTAATTCGTGTGGTCATCTTGATGGCCACGTGGTGTCGTGTTATTGACACGTAAATTTTTGCTCCCACAATTAACTCTCACTTCACTTGAACTTGAATCAACACGTAAACTTCACACTTCAAAGACTAGGTACCCAAGTTTAACCTACAGAAACCCTAACTCCTAAAATTATTATTCTTCTTCTTCCTCAAGTCAACATCGTTCAATTTTTAGCCTAAAAGTGGAGCTCCCTAACTCCGGTCTAACTCTACTTTACTTATGGAAGAAAAAAGGTGCTCTTTACTTGAAACAGAAGAAGAAGAAAAAAAAAAAAAGAGGTGCATAAACAACTTTTTTAAGTATATACATGGCATCCCATTCTGATAGTAGTACGAAGCATAGATGGCATCAAAATGTCTCCTAATCTTTGAGACCATCTCTGTTAGTGGAACGAATATTTTCTGAAAGCAGCATGTTCTCATATTATTCATCGAACAAGTTGATGTAAGGGCAACACAGCATGAGGTCAAATTCATAAGTGGACAGGTTGTAGTTATGCTCAGTGTGCCATAACTACATCAGTGAAATGATAAGATGTATCTAAGTCATGAAGTAGGCAAGGATTCTTTGTTTTATGTATTTATTTAAGTTTTGAACTGATGTAGGCTAAGGACCATAAATATGAAAGTTGGTAATGTGTATTGGAAACAACTCCAAACACGTCATTTTTGTTCCTATTTCTTCAATTCTATTTATGTCCCCGTTATTATGCCATACATCAATGTCATATTCGATATCAAATTCGTTGAATTTTCTGTTATCAAAAGCGGTGATCAACTTTTAAAGGGCAAATTTGTATTAACACTTCCACCTACAACTCCCCATCCCCGCACCTGTCCCTGCCCCAATCCCCATTAAGAAATTTCGGGGAATCCCTATCCTCGTCTCCGTCGGGAGGTTGTCTCCCAAACCAGCCCCAAATCCCCGGTTTTTATTATCAAAAATATACTACACTCAATTTTGACCAAAAAATAAACTCAATTACATTCAATTAAACCCTAAAATTCAACTTAACTACTTAAAATCATCTAAACAATTTAACAAACTAATAGAAATCATATATTCCATAGCAAAACTAAAAATTTTGTCTCAAAATTCTTATTTTATTGCTAAAATTAAGAACAACAAAACACATTAAAGACATACGAAAATAAAAGATCAAAAAAATAGGTAGCACTATAGCACCAACACCGTAGCTTCATCAGACAAAATGGAATGGAAGGAGGTTCTAATAACGAAGGGAGAACACATTAAAAAACAATTTCCATATGTTTCTTGGTCAACCAATACCATCCTCGGCCCATCTCCAACCGGGGATTTTTAAGGATCCCCATAACACTGCCGCCACACCCAACCCCCTAGCGATTTACCCCAAATCTTCACCCGTTAGGGGCAGGTACCCAATTTTTGTCATCCTTACTCACACTCATAAGCGAAGCCAGAATTTTATATTATCGGAAGCCTCGACGCATAAGAAAACAGATAGGTCGACCTATCCCGAACAAGCATAATGTCCTCTTGAATTCTTAATGGCCGGTTGATGGAACTAGACTAACTACTAGAGATATTCGTGTTACTACGTCTGCACTAATTTGTACACGAATGCGTGAATTATACCGACTACTCAATAAATTATAGACCACTTCAAATCTTCGTTTTCGAGAAGGATGATCAACTCCGCAAATATCGATTGAAACTTGAACCCTTGTATAGGTATCATTTGGTTGCATACTCGTTCTGTCCTAATAAAGCTATTACCCACTAAAGTACCAAGTGGAAGAAGAATGGTTTGTGCAGTATTATATATTCATGTCACCTTGTAAATTTACACTATATATTCATGTCAAAATGTGACTTTGTAAAATATTTATTGCTGGCTAGGAGGGCATAAGTTTAAGAATGGTAATTTTGCACTATAATCATGAAGAAAAGAAGATCGAGCTAAGTCCGTGCCACTTCTAGCATGTACTTGGCTCTGTCCTTATTCTCACATGATTAATTCACGTCAAGAATGACATTGATTTACAGGAAGATATAGATAGATATACATGACATTAATGGACTTAGGGGCAAAAATAATATATTCAAAGTGATACAGAGACTACTCGCGATTAAAAAAAAATCAATAAAAGAATGTGCAAATAGGCTTTTATGTGGGCTTAATTCTCAACTTATAGTCCACAGGAATCAAACCCAAAAGAAATTTTATGCGCTTTGGCGATGGATTTTGAAGCTTCAAAAGCCCAGTCACTATATCTACAACCAGATTGCCTTTTTTGTTTATCTGGGATTTACGAAAAGATTACTTTGATTGCTTTCGCTCTGTAAAAAGATGGCTCTCTTCCAAACCCAAACAGCTCCTCCTATCCATAGCTATGGCTTTAGCTCGAAAACCCATAGTCATTCTCCCATGGTCTTATCATTTCATTTTCCTCCACCTTCTCGCCTTGTTACTCACTTCTCCGTGAAAACCCATCAGCAAAATTCACTATTTTCTATCCAGAACACACCGCTTTCACTCTCAACAGTTACAAGGAAGTTGCTTTGCAGACCCCCTCAAGGGAAACATGTCAGAGAAGACTATCTTGTGGTAAGTTCTCCCTAGAAATGCTTATTTTCTTTAGCATTGCAATTACCCATTACTTGTTGGTTTTTTTTTTCCTTTAATTCATATGTTTTTCCTCCTTGATATAGTAATGATTTTATGGGTCAGTTTGTATATTCAAATTATTTATCTGATTGGTGAGAAAATGTAGGAAACGTGAAAGGATTACAGTTTATTGAATTGATATTCTGGGATTTACCTCTGTATGGGAAGGGAAAGCATGGAACTTTTCTTTTGATTTGGCTTAGTTTGAAAGCCAACTTGGGATATAGAGTTTTACTTTATTATTTTCCTTTTATCAGTTATGGAGGCATCTGATAGAAGCAAGCAAGCATAGTTATTAGTAGTGAGATTGAAACAAAACAATTATTGGTTTTAGGAATTCTCTGATCTTTCTTTATTTTTAAATTATAAATTTGAGCTTATTTATTTCTTTTTTTGGGGAGCGCAGAAGAAGGTGTCGGCCCAGGAGGTTCAGGAACTGGTAAAAGGAGAAAGAAATGTACCCCTTGTCGTTGATTTCTTTGCAACATGGTGTGGACCTTGTATATTGATGGCTCAAGAACTTGAAATGGTATGCTTTACACATATGCATACTACTTTTAGCGACGCTACTCTGTATTCATATATGGCTTTTTTTTTTCTTTTGAAGTTTTGATGGTTCATCTGTGCAATTTGATAAAATACTTGTATTTAGTACTTTGATATGGATTTCAAACTGGTTGTTAGAGAAATTCTGTTTTACTGCCTTTCTAGACCTTCCTAATCTTTTGTGTGTGGAAAGATCTTTTAAGGGGGAAATTTGAAAATTTGAACTGCACACAGTATGCATGCCCACTATGTTTTAAACCATTGTCACTTGTATGTTTTAGTACTGTAGAAAGAAAACCACTCTCACTTGTATGTCTTAATCGTGTCTGTAGAAAGAAAACCACTCTCACTTGTATGTATTAGTATTGACTGTAGAACGAGAACCACTCTCACTTGTAAGTTTTAGTCTTGACTAACAACAACCCAATATCACTTCTCGTAGATTAGGACTTTCATATGCTGCCCAATTGTAGGGGTCCATTTCTTGTATGGTGGCTGTTTGATCATGATTGGACGATTTTGAGTGTTTCTGAAAAGCAAGAAATATTATTAAAGGTACCCCACCTTTTTTTAAAACATTCATGGCTGGCTGTAAAAATGATGTTGATTATATGAATGAGATTTTAGAAGTGTTCCTCTTCAAGTGGGTGGTAAATGGAGAAAATCCTGATCCAACATGTTTTAATTGATGACAACATCTTCAAGACGAGTGTACCTTAGTTAGCGTTTTAATCTCATCTGAAATGCTGTAATATGACTGAATGAAGTGCGAACCGCAAGTGTATTTCCTGGATAGAAGTTTCTAAAAAGCTGAAAGTGAAATATAATACGTGAGAAATGTGGTGTCTTTAGATGTGTGAGGTACATTATTTGCACAAGCTATTTCTGAACATTAGCTAGTATATGTCTTTGACATGTGATTAACATTTACTTTTAAGATGCTTACTGAGTGCTAGTTACAACGGTGATTAGATTAAGACTCTTTCCATGCTGCCAAATGTGGATGCCCATTTCGTGTAAAACATTAAATATAATAAAAGTTGGCCAAACTTTTTGTAAAACATTTCTTGCCTGTCCAGTTGTTCATATGCATATTGTGATCTGTGATTCTGCATGTTTTACTTTATTACAAAATCTTCAGAAGGAGAGTACCATTGTTGTTGGTTACTGGAGGGGATCTATGGTCTTATGGTAGTGATGCTAGCTTTTTATTCTATCAAATGCTAGAATATGAGATGAATGAAGTGTGAGATGCAAGTCTATGCACCACGATTGCATTTGCAAACTTAGCTTTATATTTTCTTGTACCATTCCCATACTGTAGAACTGCTGCATAGTGCATTTGGGGAAAGTGCATCTTGTAAAGTAGAAAAGGTATTGAAATATGTCGGATAATGTTGTGCTTGCATTATGAAATCCTATTTACTTGGTAATAGACATCAACAAAAGTGAAAGAAATAACATGGTTCTCTTTTTTCTAATTAATGTCTGCCATTTCAAGGAAATAAACTGGAGGCATTAAATTTATTCAGCTCATGTTGTATGAATCCTCAAAAGGGTATTTGAGCATGACATTTTCACTTGTTTCACCAAAAGCTTTGATAAACTTGTGTTCTTATTGTCCTGGTTCATATCTTTATGTAAGCCAAAAGATATATGAATAACTAAGTCAATTGACCCAATTGTGAACAGTTTGATAGTAAACCCAATGTTCCACTTGTTATAAGATTAGGAAACCCAGGTAACTCAAAGCCATATCCATGATGCAGTCTTACAGTAGTTAGCTTAATTGAAAACTAAGCTAAGGGTTATTTTAGAACTTTTCAGAGCAAACTTCTGATCTATAAACGATGGGCTATCAATCAGATAGGCAAAAATCAAATATGAGTATTTATCCTACTATCTTTACCAATCCAAAATAAAAATACCCATGTATGCAGATTTCTTTTGAAAGTGAATGTAATGGTAAAAGTCTTTATATTCCAAGTGTTAGCTAACATATAAATTATATTCCGTATTAGGATTCTAATGTTAATCAAATTGAATCTACCCTGTTCAGAATTTGATTAAAAAAAACTTGGTTTGTAAGTATATGAGTAACGTTGAAATTTGAATTTTCGTAACAGCTTGCTGTGGAGTATGAGAGCAATGTTAAAATTATTAAGGTTGATACAGATGATGAGTACGAGTTTGCACGTGACATGCAGGTAATTGCATTTCTTTTTTACCTTTTATTTTTATAGTTTTATTTTGTCTCTATTCTCTCAGCTTCTTCCATTCTCTCAAGCCCTACTTGTTGCACTGAAATTTCTTTATGGAATTTATGGCATTTAGTACTCTACGTTTTATGCCTCTTAAGAATTTATGTGTTTTTAGCTAGATATTTTTCATAGAAAATCACAGATTTTATATTAGTCTCAGTGATAAATATTCTGGATAAACATAAACTGGGTGGATATATTGCTTTGACTAATATCACTGGTTGAAGAGATCTAGATTTATTGGTATACAATGTCACTGTTGGAAAAGTTTTATGCAACAGATGAAGCATTGTAAACTCTTATTGCTAATATCTTGGAGTTTGAATGGCAATTAACTAGGGAAATAATACCTCCTAAACTCTTTCAAATCAGGTTCGAGGATTGCCGACATTGCTCTTTGTCAGTCCAGATCCAAGTAAAGATGCCATCCGGACTGAAGGGCTCATCCCATTACAGATGATGCGGGATATCATTGATAACGAAATGTGAAGGAGTCCGGGAAAATGATTTGGTTATTGCTCCATACAATTGGGGGGCCATGGTTCTGTTTGGTGATGGTACAAGCATTATCATTGCTTGTTGAGGTTTGTAATGTCCTAATTTACTAATTGGAATATTTCCTTGGAGTCAACAATTTTGTAGCCATATGATATCTAATAGATGCGGTTTGTAGGTGTGTTTAGATATATGATGTGTCTGTCGTACATCCTTGCACGATTACGATTCCTTTTACTGTTTAAATTATAAGGATGTTTGGTGATGCTACAAGCCTTAGGGCATGGAAAATATATTAACCAGGTCTGATTGCGGAGCTTCTATGGCTGACATTTGGTGTCATGCTTCCCTACAACATGCACAATTAGGGTTGCATTTGGAAGTGAATGAATACAAGGAGGCTTGTGATCTGGATGTTATACTTCGTTTATATCTGCACTAGAAACCCCCAAATTTTCTTTTTCCGTTTTAAAGTAAAAAGAATAAGATAAGAGTAAAAGTTGATGACGCAGTGGAAACAGAATCGCGTAGATGCTTGATATTATACTTCTTTTAGAAAGACAAAAGTCCGTATATAACTTACTAAAAGCATAGCTACAAACTCATGGTAAAGACTTCAATTATGCCTCACTTGACTTCTTAAAAGCTTATGCGATCTGGAAGGCACTTGGATTTAACAGATCAACCAACCACTTGATTTTTTTTTACTAATTTCTATCGAATTATGAGTGCCTTGCTGGATTTCTCACATTTTATTTTATTTATCATAGTTTCTCGCTTTTTATTTATTTCATTCTTAGTCAAAAGACCGACTGGTATAGTGGTTTAGAGCAATTTGACATATCGGAGAGATCACACAAATTTACAGTGACTAGTTCTATACTTTTGTGCCTGTGTCAAAAATTAAAATGACAAGTACCAAAGTGAAACATGAACCGAACCACATGGACCAAAAATGTGATTCGGCATATAATTTGTTTGTACTTCCCAAAAATGGGAAAGATATTTGAGATGTACAAGAGCCAACCACCTGGAAAATGTTAACAAAAAAGTTTGCTAGTTTGCATATGAGAGAGTTTACATCTCCATTGACGGTCCTCCGCTTCTGATAAAGGGAAAGAGACACAGAAGTTTACATGTGAACCACCACTACATTAGAAAGTTATTTAAAATGAAGCTAATATTAGATAACGGGGTCTAGTCTAGTGCAAAATAGCATTGATTTGTAAATTAGTAGTCTCAGTTTCTAACCCCCATAACACATTGATAGTATATGGGTGAGAAAACCACCATCCTGCAGTATCGCTTGCATCACCAAAAAAAAAAAAAAAAACTAATATTAAATATGTATGCTTATTTTCACAAATAGTCCCTGAAGTTCACGAAATTATCATATTTGATCATTTATGTTTTTTTTTGTGACATAATTGGTTAAGGTTACTCTTGGTACATCAAGTTGGTCCTTGTCGTGAGGTTCTGTCAAAATTAAGGACCAACTTGATGTACCAAGAGTAACCTTAAAGACCAACTATGGCACAAAAAAAACCTAAAAAACCAATGTGACAATTTCGTGAACCTCAAGAACCATTTGTAAAAATAAGCCAAATATATATTAAACCCACACAAAAAATATCAAATCCAAATTTTACATTCTCATATTATAGCAAAAAATTACATTTACATCTTCCGAAAATATAAAGTGGGATGCAAAAGTAGTTTTACGTCTCCAAATTTACATTTTTTTAACACCTAAAGATCACCTCCAAGTCTTCCATTCCCTTTTTATGGTACCAAAATTTCTTGGTTCGAAGCTTCTATACATCCTTTTCCATTTCTTTCTCACCTCACTTCCCTTTCTCCTATATTTTCCCTTCAACCTTTCGTTTTCTTCCCGAGTATTCTTTGAACTTAGGCGAGAGGTCACAACACAACATTAATTGAACATGATCACCTATATAGCAAAAGTAGAATAAGCCACAATTCTTCTTCGTATTCACACATCCCTTTCATTATCTTTCTTTCCTTTCAGTTCACCTTTTTTTCCATCCACGGAAATAATCAGACTTCTACGCCAACCAAATGTGTTAAATGTTATTTTCGTGAAACTTCTTTCCTTTCTCACTAGGGACAAAATTTAAATGACTTGCCACCACCCTACGCGTTTCTTCTTGGTTTACATTGGAGTTGTATGGGTTCCAACTAGGGTGCCGTAGGGGGTAGAAAAACTTGTATTAAATAGAGATAGTACTGTTTTGCTATCCTCAATAATTATATACTGTCATAAAAAAAAGTTATCACAAATAGTGAGTTTGTAACTCAAATAGTTAACATACCGTAATTAAATAGAGAAACACTTACCGTAATTAATACCCCCGTTTTATGTAAGTGTTTCTCTATGGTGGGAACTATTGGCACTCCCTACGTATATTTCATTTGACTAAAACACGATGAATAGTGAGTTTGTAACTCAAATAGTTAAAAACAGTTGCCCTTACACTTAAGGTACTATGCATGAACCTCCTCTCGCTCAATATTACTGGTGTCGAATGCTTATGTATAGTTTTATAAATTGGCCCTTAGTGAAAAATCATAATAATAAATTGAATCGTATTTGAGACTCATGTAAGGTTCATTTATTTGAGATCGAGAAAGAAAATGTTGGGTTTTATAACATCGTCTTCCAACAACTAAGCACTTATGTTCATAAAAGCTTTTTTCAAAAGCGCTTTTATTAAAACCGCGAAAAACACCTTTATAACCTAGAAAAACTTTTAAATGTAAGTTTTATAACCTAATAAAAAAGTTTTTGATTGTCAGAAAACCATTCTGAAAGCAGTACCAATGTGTGTCTTCAATGACTAGAAAGATTAAATATCAACTCTCATTGATTGCATTCAAGAAACTACTAAAAATACTCAAAGCACAGCACTTACAAATGTATCCACTACATTAAATACAAGCCCAATTTGGCAAGAAGCACAGCTCATAGCTAGCGAGATGGATCTAATCTATTAGCCAAGCAATAATCTTTAGACAGAATAATGAACGACTCCGTTTCCGGCTGTCTCGGCGGGTGAGAATGCAAGAAACATGAGAGCGGCCATTATGCCAACGGGAAAGAACAAGAGCATCAACGGCGGAGGAGGCAGCGGAGGCAGCAACAACGGCAGAACCACCATGAACAACGCTAGACCCGCCAACACCAGAACAGAACCCAAGCTCATACACTGCACCATGACCACCTACGACCTCCGACGAACATTTCTCTCCCTCCCCAAACGACAATGCCAGGTCAGCAAACGACAACAGCGAGCACCAGCAAGAATGGCAACGAATTTATGAAAAGGCTTTGACAGTGGATTAACGGCTTGTATTGGTTGGTATATATATAGGGATGGCGGATGTGTTGGAGTTGTGATCTGGTGGGTGAGGGTGTATGGAGATGTGATGTGGCCGGTGAGATCAGGACCGTTGGCTTGGAGATTTTAAAATGGTGTGTGGGGACCAGGGAGTGGATTTTTGTTCGGTTTTTATTGGGAGAAAATCCAGTTTGGGGTGATGGTCCGAATCGGCCAGAATCGGAGCGCCAGATCCCGAGATATTCGGCTGATACGTTTCAGCAACTTCTACTGTAAATTTGATTTAGTTCATTTTTAAATCTTGGGTTAGGTGCGGTCTTTATTTATTTTTTTCAAAAGTAAATTATTCTACATGTCCTCTTGGTATTACGAATATATTAAAATTATAACTCGTAGAGAATTATTAATATTATCATAAATCCAACATGATACATCAACAATTACATATGTTATTTCCCAAAAAAAAAAAAAAAGGGTTATACATACTACTTGCCTCCTTACCTGCAAATGACCGTTTAATATATATGCAAAAATAATTCATTAAAAACACACATGTCATACAGCTATTGGCAGGAATGTAGGAACTCTTACTTACTTGGTAAAAAGTGAAGTATTTTTCATGTTATAATATAATTTTATGTTTATTTACCTAGAATGAGCATTTGAATTATTCTGATTCTTCAGTTTTCTTATATTGACTAATGCGCATGTATTTGAATTTTGCATAATATGCAAAAAAGAATCAAAATTTACATGGCATTTGCATTAAAACTATATAGTCCTGATCTTTTGGACCACAGGGGTCTAAGAAATTTGTGGTCACTCACTGTTGGATGTAAATTCAACGGTTCACTCACTCTTGCACTAATTTTAATAAACTTTTTTATACCATTAGATTAATATCCAACGGTGGGTGACCACAATCTCTTGGACTCCTGTGGTCCAAGAGATCGGGACTGTAAAACTATTAGTCCTGAAAAATTAAAAATTATTTTGAATAAGGAGAGTAATTAATCTCATAATTATTCATTCTCATTTATATTCCTAATTTCCCCAAATTCATGACAGTTTTAAGTAACAAAATTGTAACTCATCAAGTACCAAATTGTGCAAGACTGCAAAGTGTCCCCCTCATGACATTTTTGAAAATGAATTTCAAGCCGACTGCACACTAGTTGGTCTAAATTATGGGCTTATGGTAGGTCACATGTGACTAAATAAAGTAATGTCAGTCAGTTAGGGGGCACCTTAATGCACATGTCAAAAGTTTACACTCTTTTGAAACTTCATTCATGTTTTACCATGTCTTTGGATTGGATGGTAACTAATTTAACCATTGGTTTTGACCATGCCCAATGGGGTCTAATCATATTAATTACAATATTACATAGTCGTTAGTCCAATATCTTACAATAATTTCTCGTCAATTACACTTTTCACTCAAGTAGTTCGAGGCCTATTAAAGTTGTTTTTATAAAACTCTTAAAATTTCAAATAAAAGACGTGCAAAATCTAATTTATAATTTATAAGTTAACATCTTTTAATAATAGAATTTTACATTTGATGAATGTTAAGATTTTAAAAAAACGAAACCGGCTATTAATAACGATACTAAGGCAATTGAGTTGTATAGAAAATGTTTTGATATGATCAGTAGTAATATTATTTATTATATATTATATATTTTATTTAGTCAAATTTTTGATTCATCGTTTGATTTGATGAGCGTAAACATTTCCAACCCAGTTACCCATGCACGAGAAGATATGATGATAAACCTTGAACAGAATGACGATAAAGAAAAAAAAGATTCAAAGATGCTTCCCGAAATCCAAGAATGCTGTTGTTGCAACGCATATCATTATAGAGTCAAACAATGGCCGTGTGGGACTCTGAAATTCGCATTTGCCCATTTTGGCACACACACAGTTATGTCTCAGTTCAATGCATGAACATCAACCAAACGTCAACAACACTTTTTTCTTCCCAAAAATTATTTGATTAGTTGCATGAGTAGTTTATGTCATAAAAAAGATTTTTAAGTAAGTAATTTATGTTAAGGATTGGTTATATATTTTTAATATCGATCGTTGAATTGTATGTATATTGCATATTAAATTTATCTATACAAACACATATAATGAATGCAATTCAACGACCTATATAAGAAATATATAACTAATTGTTAACTTAAATACTTATTGAAAAATTCCCCGTAACAAAGGCAAACCCAATATTGACTGTCAAGTTCGTGTTACAAAATCACTAATATTTTTGCATGCATACCATATTAATATATAAATAAATAATGTCACTGATTATTTTAATTTCATTTTACAGCTTGAATGAACATATTGGGATGATGGTCCACGAAGTACCCAAGAAACCGTATAATAAAAAATATTTATATATCTTGTTATTATAAAGAACTTTAACAAATAAATCAAATAAATTTCTACTTTTACGTTTGTTATTATATAAAAAAGAATAAAAAAAATTTCACTGTTTTCATTTTCTGAAGAAAAATGAGTAGTAGCTCTACAAGAGTAACTTCATTTTCAGTTCACACTTTCACTTCCTTTCCTCCTATCAATGAATCCACTTTCATCTCATATGTAATCCTGCTCTGTGTACGTAAGACATATGTTCCTTATAAAAAGAAAAAAAAAAAGAAAAAAAAAAGGAATATGGGTGCCGGTTGATCAACAAGTGCCAATGATGCCAGATTAGTATAATTTTGTTCAAACCAATCAAAACCGGCACCAGTCAAATGTACACCTACTATGAGTTTCATTATTTCTAATAAGTAAGATATGGATTGACGTATAATTTGATTGAAATGAAGAAAGAAGATGAGTGTGTTGTTAGATTTCTATATAAGTGTCTATGATATTTCACACAACCTGAAATACATAGAAGACATATCTGACGTCATTTTCTTTGAGTATTCGATCTCTGAACTCATTCAATTGCAGCAGCATTAACACAAACAAAAGACATGAACGTCTTAAGACTTCTGCTCTCTCTCAGAAACTGTTTCAGCTCTCTTCTTATGATGAAATTAGGTTTAGAGAACATGTCTAATGAGAGCAGGATCTTAAGCTTATATATGGCTAGGTCAAGTAGCCTCTATTCATCACCAAGAGTCGACTCGACTAACAATCTAAATGGAAATGTAACATGTGCGGCATTATTGATATCACGAAGGAATGTCCATTGCAGAAAAGTGCCCATACACAGATATACAATGCATGTACGTGATGTTCTCTTAGCCTGAGCTAGTTGATATAAAATTATGAATATTCATGGCTTTGAGTCCAAAATACAGGAGCGTCGGAAGAAAGAGGATTTGATATGATGACGATGATATTGATGGGGATGGATGATATGCTGTTGCTGTGCAAATGTGCATGAGAAATGAAATGAAAGAACATGTGCAAGTTGGTGCATTCCCACTTTCACTTTTGGTCATGTGCAATGTATCTGACTGAGCTAACCCTATGACACGCACGCGCCTACCATTCCTTTTCCAACACGCAATAATCTACAAATCCAATTAATACTCTACCACTCCACCTATTCTTTGCCTTTGCCCAATCTCACCTGTTTTCTTGCAATTTTGCACTTGAAAAAGAAATGTTTTGAATCACCTAGCCTTCTTGATTAAAATGCTAGTTGCAATCCGTCTTTATACTGGTAAATTAGCAGGTGTGAGGTTTTATACAGAAATAACATTGATGCTATTAATAGTAGAATCACTCATTATATGTTATATTTATATTTTGTTAAGTTTCCGATATGGAATTTTACGCTAACAATATTCATATTACAAACATCAAACTACTATTGAAAAAAGGTCACTGGCAAAATAATACACAAGTTCTTGAACTAAGTGGCACATTGTAACATCATTTTAATTGAGCTGGAAAATCAACACAATTTTTTCTAAGAAGTTCAAATTGCAAACAATCTCTAAAATTTAAAGTGGCATTAGTCTAAGAGATTTTCCTTTTACCTTCATTCAAATTCTTTTTGTAATAGGTGATGCTTATGTGGTTCTTTTATCTTGATTCTGATGGTTGTAAAGTTGGAAGAACAAGGAGATTGTGGTAAAAGGCTGCAAACCCAATCAAGATCGAGATCAAGATCTCGGGTTTGGTTTTCTTTTCGATTTCGTTCTCACACTTCCGTCTCCCTTGCAAATCCTGGACAACGTAACATGCATTTTCTGTTTGTGTTGGACTTTGGGCTCTCTTTGACTGGAACAGCACAGGCCTACTATCTGAACATAGCATAGTGTTAGAACACTTCCATCTATATTTGATCACAAGAATTAAAGGCAAGTAAGGGGTGATTATTATTTACGTGTATAGTATCCGTCATAGCAATTTTTTAAAATTTTTTTACCCATTGACACGATAATTCAATAGCAATTACTATGCACATGAGATTAATTTCATTTATATGTATGAGATTAATTACAAAAAATTTGCTAGGTATCTATAATTTTTTATATTAAATTTTGTGGTAATTTTTCAGAATTTTTGTCAATTTTTTTCCAATTTTTTTCTTCATTGACGTCAGTGTCTTTAGGCACCAGCTTGGGCTGGTCTTGCCTTTGGGCCTGCCCAGTCTTGGTAGAGCTCATGTCCTGCCCGTGCTAGAATTCATTGGTTGAGGGGTTTATTCAGCCCAGGGGGCCTTTTGCCATGGCAAAACCCCATGGGTGGACATGCTCTTAAGAACCCATGGATAGAACTTGCCCTCAAAAATCGGCTTGTAAGGAAAGGGTGCCCATGAGCTCTTAAACCAATCTATGATATGCTATATATCCAATGTGGGATCTTGAGTCATAACATTCAACCAGTCTTCCGTATCCAACGTCCTCGTTGGCCCATTCTATAGACCCTTCACTCAACTACCAGTATTCAATGACTTGATTTATTCTTAATCTAACCAAATGTTAAGAAACCTAGGGTAGAAATTTATCCTAAAAACTGGTTTGTAAGAGAAGAGTGCCCATGAACATTTAAACCACTCTATGATATGATATTTTTCCAATATGAGATCTTAAGTCATAACACATACTTTAAAAAAATTAGGAGAATAATTAGTATTAAGATCAGGATAAAACTTTTTTTATTTATTAATATCCTAGCAACAACATGAGCAAGATAGAAGAAAACGTAATACACTACTCGTCTCTACAAATTATCAACAATGAAATCCAAATTCTGAGGAGCGTTAAATTAATTATTCATGATATCTGACATATGCTATAACAAGTCTCTTTGGGGGCGTGTGGTACATAGGATTGGACTGGACAAGACTAAATTCAAGTATTTGCTTTGGCTTGAACTTAGTCTTCTTCTCCTATGTTTGGTGTGTGTCTGGACCTATATTTGGTGCAATTATAAATTGGACTAAATATTAATTTCAAGATTATTTAATAACTTTTTATTTATCTTATAAGAACTTAAAACAATTATTTTAGTAAATCAATTAGCATCCAATATATCAAGTGGAAGCAATAATTTTAAGAGAGCTTCACTATTAGGCCTAATATAAGGGGCTCGAATTATAACAAAACCCTATATGAAATGGAGTAAATATACCCAAAGTCCATTTACAACATAACAAAGAGACTTCGAAGTTACGAGACACATAAAGAGATACACCATAGCGACTACAACCATCCCAGTGCTGCATCAGGCAGGGGAGAAGGAGGTCATTGCCCCTCCTCCCCTCTCCCCCTTATTCCCTCTTCCTTTCTCACTCCTTCACTCCTTTCTCTTTCCAATTTTTTTCTTGGTAACTTGTTTGGGTTGTTGCTTTCGCACATTTGAGGCTAAATGCCTCCTTCAATTTTCATTAGCCGAGATCTACACAATCTTATCTCTCTATGTGTAGCCCCTACAAAATCTCTCTCCCTCTATGATCTGCTCTCACCTTTTGGATACATCATACAATCTTAAATGCGAGTTTTCGAGTACCACTGGGAAGATGTATAGAGCTCTTGCTCAAGTGCTTGCACCACCTCCTTTCTTCCTCAGGTTGCTTATTCGTTTGGCTATGAGTTTTGTTTTCCCATGGCTGTTTTTTGATTGCTTGCTACGTTTGTATGGGTGCTTAGGTGGTTTTGACTCTTCTAGAGGTGATGAATTTGGATTGTTGGCTTTTGTGTATTGTTGTGAATTTTAGACAACCTGAAAAATGGAGATTATAAAGATTAGTCTAAACACAAATTATACTCACAAGTGCACAAGGTCAATCGTAATTTAGTATGGCAAATACAAGGTCATTCCCACGAGGATTGAGTTCAACTTCCAATTAGTCTAACCTAATTTACTTCACAAATACTTTAACTACTCTAATTATATAAACAAGAAATTAAACACGTAGCATACTCATGTAAACACAAAAGGGTTTTTTTTTGAAAGAATGATTTAATTAACAACGAAATTAAAAGACAAAACAAGTAGAAAGTCATGAAACACAAGGATGAGAAATTCAAATTGATAGAAGCACTAGGACAATGGATTTACCATTAGTAATCCGATCTATCCTCTTATTCACCTACCTATTAACTAACCATTTGATGTCATCGCTTAGTTTTCCTTTTTCATGAAGCATCTATGGTATTTAGGCTAACTTGTATATTCCTACATTCAATTCGACTATGGTATTTAGGTCAAATATCAACACATAGAAACTCATTAAGATCAGTGAAAACCACCAACAAACATGTGAACCCTAAGAGTATGGTATTTACCCTAAACGAATTACAAATCCTAATCACAAAAAGCAAGCCTCAAATTAAGTATGGTATTTACTCTAATTTGCATCCGATTAACTCAATTAAAAGTCTAGATGGTGATCAAGCATCAAGATAATTAACCAAGTTATTAAGCACAGTGATTAAGAATCCAACATCAAACGACAATCAATAGATAGGTAAAATAAGAAAACTAGATTATCATACTAAGGCTACATCATGCCCTAGCAACAGAAAATTAGTTACACACAATCATAGAATTCGGCATAAGCAAAAACATAAGGAAGAAAAAAATAAAACGTAGCCAATTGCGTTACTCTTCCGGTGTCTCCAATTTCTCCTAGTCTTTGCGTGCGTCCAAAGGAGTTGTTTCTCATGCTTAAGTAAAATACTACACGTCTATTCCTACCATAGCTGGACTTTTACAACAACCCAAAAATAAAGAAAAACCTAATTAAAACATAAATCCAAAATGGGTAAGTAATTAACTCATCTTCCTACTTGAATTGGGATAACACGTTAGTTACTTTGCATGCACGTTTGGGATTGTTTCTCCCCCAAGAAATTTCGCAAAAAATATGTAAATTGTAGATCTTTGTCTTATCTTTCTATCCATATATCGTACGCCTTGAGAAAAAATTAGGAAAGTCTTCAAATAATCATTATTCCACAACAGCACAGTTTTGACGGGATTGCACCTTATGTTGACTTAATTTCAAAGATTGCTCTCATTGGCTGCTCTGAAAATTCTAGAAAAATTCCACAATCATCTTCAAGATCGTAACTTTCATTTCCAACTGGTCTTGTACTAAAACTCTACCAAAAATTCATATTTTCGTTGAAAACCAATTACTTGCTCGGGAAAGCTGAAAATTGAGAAAATAAAGTAATAAGTCTTTTTTTAAATCAAATTCTCCTACAAAAACAAAGTATAAAGAGTACATAAATCTGTAAATTTGTGGACTTATCATGTATATTTATGTATGTTTTTGAGTGATGGTAGTTCCTGCACTCAACCTTGCCCAAGATGGTGATGTCCCTCTCTTTATGCTGGCGGCAACATTGGCGCCAACGAGTGGGCTTTATGTCTGGAATGGGCTTTACGCCTGGCTTGGGCTTTATGACTTGTTTGGCCTTTGGTTAGTTGTTGGTTGGGTCTATGACCTTTTTGTTTTTGATGAGCTCACCATTTGTGATTGGGTCATGCTAGGGAAATCATCTTTAGATACCAACTTATGTACAATCTCTCTAATAGAGAGGTAGAGCCCACCAATACATTAGGTTTCACCTCTATTAGAGAGATGATACACAAGTTGGTATCTAAAATTAGTCTCCCTAGTTGGTATCTAATTAGACTGACTTGCAACCATCCATAATTGGAAGGAGTGTTGCCAGATTTTGTGTTGGCATGTGTGCCAAACAGTTTTTTTATACCTTAAATTATATATTATATTCATATATTTATTATAATAATATTATGTTTATTATTTTGGAATACCACCAACTTGGTTTGGTTAAACCGATGATTCTCACCATCAAGGACCGAAACCAAATTATAGACAATGGTTTGGTTCGGTTTCAAATCGGAGACAAAGAATAAAAAATAAAAACCAAACCAAACCAGATCAACGATTTTGTTTGGGCTGTTCGACCGAGTTTTCGATTCATATGCCCACCCCTAAAAGCATCATATTTTTTTTTGGCTTGGGGGGGGGGGGGGGGGGGGGGGGGGGGGGGTAATTTTTCTTTTTAAATATACCAAGGCTAGAGAAATTAAAGCGTGTGGGGGCAT